>NC_037680.1:82198719-82498719 GCF_003255815.1 Theropithecus gelada | reverse complement strand
GCCATAAATGAAGCCAGCTTGTAGCGGGGGGAGGTTTTCTGCACCTGCGAGAGGACAGGTGACACACATTTCGCAGGCTGCAGGGAACTTTGGCCTCGTCGCCAGGTAATGGGGAGTAAAGTGTCTTCCTATGAAGATGTATTCGCTGGGGCTGCCTTCAATTCAAAAGCGAGGAGGCTAATTTGGGCCCAATTCCCAGCCCCTGTGCCTCAACGGGGCTCCTCTGCACTGCCGTAGCCAGCGTACAGGCAGCATTTTTCTCCCTGGGAGCCAAAAGCACTTCTCCGACATGCCCTTATTAATCCTTCATGCCATCCTGCCAGCTGAGCCGGTGACAGGTACAGCACCGACAGGAAAATGGGGATACCTGGGGCCCTGGTGGAGGACAGCAGGAGAGCTCAGGCTAGTGGCTGCTCCTGCTGGCATCAGGCTCAGGCCCCGAGCCCCAGTGGCTCCCATGAACTCCTTTTGGCAGGCAGTAAGTGAGCTCCGGGTAAGATCTGGTGCCAGCTCTGCTGAGGGAGGAGGGCCAGCGCCCCGAGGAAAGGAAGGTAGGGCCTGACTCAGAAGGGCAGGGCTCTCCCTCGGAAACCAGGAAGGCTGGGCACCCTCTGTGGGCCTCACCCTCATTTGGGAGAATGAGAGGTGTTCCCCGAGGCCTGGGCCACCTGGCAGGAATGAGCAGGACAATGAGAAGGAGTCCTGCCCCCATCAGCTCCCTGCAACAGGGTCCTTTCTGAGCAAATAAATGCCTTTTACAGATGTGGCCCCGAAATGAAAATGAAGTCTCTTAGCCACTGACATCTGGAGGCCAGATTCAGACATAAACCAATTACTTTATTATCATGAGGGGTTTTTTTCTTTCCTAAATCAACAGCCACAGCCCTCTGGCCTGAAGAGCCAGGGTCTAATTGAATTTGGGTGGGTGGTATGTGGTTATGATTTGTTTTTGAGAGACTCGGGTTGGAGAATTGAAATGATCCTTTAAAAAAGACAAAGTGCATCCCTTGAGAAACTGTCCCGAGTCCAGAGGCTGCGGTACCCGCGGTCTGAGGCAGGAGAACATGGCAGGGGTCTGCAGCGCTTCCAGCTCCAGGGATGGCTGCTCCCTCCACAGCCCTCCCAGGGCCTCGTGGGATGTCAGGGTCAGAGGACCATGTGGGTGACATGCAAAGGGGAGGAAGTGTCATCTTACCTGTCCAGTCACAGCCCAGCACCTCCAGCCGCATCCCAATCCCCGCCGGCGACCACCTCTCCGGGTATACCCGCACATACTGCGCCGGAACGGGGTCGAACCTTCGGATGTCAGGGGTGTCATAGTGCATGTTCCCTTCAAACAGCTGCAGGGAGAGAGGCCACTCAGCCCTACTGGTGTGGGACCCAGTCCCTATCACCTTGTTGCCTTTCCTTCCCCTTCTCCTCCCTGCCCCGCACATCCAGCCAGGAAGGCAGATTCCTAGTTGATCCCTGGCACTGGGACATTCCAATCCATGGGGCCTTCATTTTCAGACCAAGGATTTTATTCATTTGGAAGGTGGTTAGGGACCCAGAATTATGGAAAATAGGAAGTAAACAAAGGTGGCAATTTCCAGGTTGTATCTTTTACCTGGTGACTGAAATGGAGTATCTGGGGAAGAATTTGGCTCCAAATGCATTTTCAGCTGACTTTGGCTAGAGAAGGGGGAAGGCAGTTTGGGTGATCTTTGACCGTTCGGAATTCCTGGTCTACTGGGAAAGGGATGCTTCTTTTTCTAATGCGTGAAAGCCTCGACTGAGGTAGCCCAAGCTGACTGATAATTCCTAGCTCACTGAGAACCTGGCGGGAAAATGACCCCCTAGGCCAATGACACTGTCTTCTGATCACACATCGACAGTCTTAGACTGTTTCCCAAACCTTTGTTTAAGGAAAGCACTCCTGTCAAAAGAAACCTCACACGGAGCCCCAGTACATAAAACTGATGATGCGGGGAGCAGGGGGCTGCTTTGGTGGAGCTGGGTGGAGGACCAGCCTGGAGTACCCTTGGAGACACTCATCCAGGGGAAGGACAGGAGTGGGTGGCCCAGGGCCTGCGGCTGATTAGCCCCCAAGAATTCTGCAGGACCGCTCCAGGTTTCAGGATGCCCTGGGTCCACAATTCTGAACCGGAAGCACTGTCTTGGATAGGGCTGTCTCCCACAATGGCAAAGATCAACTCCTTTCCCAAGAAAAACCAGGCTCAGCTCTCCCTGGGGAAGCCTGCGGCCCAACTTCTGTTCCATTGATGCAAAGTTCCAGTTACCAAGCCCTGAGCCTTTCTAAGCCTCTGGAGTTGAGAGCTGGGAGTTTACCTCAGCATCGCAAAACGTCTAACCCAGCTCTTGCCTCTGTATTCAGAATGGAAACATTTGCTTAGCAAAGGTGGCCCCGAGACATGTAACACTCCCTCCTTTTTTAGGGACCCGTTCTTTTGAGAAAAACAAGTGGTAACTAGAGATAAGAATCAGAGAGCCTGGCCCGCCAGGAGACTGATCTGGGGAGGGACAGAGGTATGACGTCTCCTCCCCTTCTGGGGCTCCTCCTGTCTGTGTTGAAGGCTGACCTTCACTCTGGTGGCAGAAGGGTAGGCTGCACTGGTCTGAGCCTCTGGCTCGGAGTGAGGTTCTCTTGCTTCTCCCTTGCCTCAGTTTGAGAGGCAGGAAAGATCTAAGCAGTCAAAACTAGGAAAATACAAAGGAATGCAGTGACATTCAGAAAAACATCGTTATTTTTGGAAGTCAACCTCTAGTTTCTATAGCTTGGCCTCCAAAAACCACATCCCCTTTAGATGTCTGGCCAATTTCAAGAAACTTTATCTGAAAGAGTGTATAAAGAGTGTTGAACTTTTTAAAAAGTCAGTGTTCAGTAGTGGTTAAGCATTGACTTTGGAGTCAGACTTCCGGTTTCTGAATCGGCTCTACCACAGGTGAACTGTGTGACCCCGGGCATGATATCAAGCGTCAGTTTATCAACACTAAAATGGGAGTGACAAAAAGATCTACTTTGCATAGATGTTGTGAGGATTAAAAAAGAGTCATTGCCGGGCCTGATGGCGCATGCCTGTAATCCCAGCACTTTGGGAGGCCAAGGCAGGTGGATCACTTGAGGTCAGGAGTTCGAGACCAGCCTGACCAATACGGTGAAACCCCATCTCTACTAAAAATACAAAAATTAGCTGGGTGTGGTGGCACACCTATAATCCCAGCTACTCAGGAGGCTGAGGCAGGAGAATCGCGGGAACCCTGGAGGCAGAGGTTGCAGTGAGCCGAGAACATGCCACTGCACTCCAGTCTGGGTGACAAAGACTCCATCTCAAAAACAAACAAACAAACAAAAAGAGTCAAAAATAAGGTATTTAGCACAGTGCCTGGCACAAAGTAATCTCTCAAATGATATGTGTTTTATTGGATCTCAGGAGTTGGATGACGACTGTTCAGATGGGGCATCACCACTCTCCACTCCCCGTACCCCACTTAGCCTCCCCTGTGGAGGGTGAGGTTACAGAGGCCTCCAAGAACAGCCTACCTTTGGTTGCTGGGTCCTGGGGTCCTGAATGTATTCCCAGTCCTTGCCATTTAGGCTGTAGGAGACTTTGAACTTGCGCACAAACGCCCTGGCTTCCACGGCAGTGATACTGTCTCCTCCGCGGGCTCCCTGGATGATGACGCCTTTCACTGTCTTGGGTGTTCCCAGATCTACCTGAAGCCACTCCTCACCCGGCTGGGCCTGAGGGATTCGAGGGAACCAGCCCGCGCGGCTGCTGACCAGGCGGGCTGCACTGGGGCTCCAGAGATATTCGTGGGTGGAAGAGGCGGAGATCTGGGAGTCTGCAATGAGGCCTGAGAGCATCCCCAGCATGTTGGAGCAGGGGGCATCTGCAGAGAGGAGAGGAAGATCCAAGAGGTCATGGCTGACACCTGCTAACCAGGGACCACCCCCCTATAAGGAGGGAGTTGCAAAAGAGCCCAACTGTCAAATACTAAGTCAGCACTGATTTCTTTGCGTGGTGAATGTGTATAGCACTGTGGTTAAGAGCCTGGACTTGGAGCTAGACTGCCTGTGTTCATGTTCACTCTGCTACTTTCTAGTCAGAGGGCCTTGGGCAAATTATTTAATTGCTCTTTGCCTCAGATTCCTTAGATCTAAAGGAGAGCTAAGAGAGGTGCCTACCTCTTGGGGGCTGTTGCAAGAATTCTGTTAGTTACTAAGACCTCACAGGACAGTGCCTGGCGTATTTAAGTATCCAATGGCCATTAACTATTTGTGCTTACAGCTCTAGCCAAGAACTCTCAGAATGTGCATCTGCACATCCCCTGTTGATGACACTAGTCCCCACTGACCCTCTCAGGGACACCGAGCACAGGGGAACTGAGCTAAGCACTGAACTATTTCCTAGTGATTGTTTTGCCAAGCAGAAGGAAACCTTCCTGGCATCTTCCTGATAGGAAACCTATCAGGTCTTTATTCCCCATATATGTTATCACTGCTCTTTACTGCCTTGGATCCTTCCTACATGCTGTTCCCATGACCCAAAATGCTTTTCCCTTCAGTCACCCCGAGGCTAACATTTTCTTATCCCCAAGCTCAAGTGTCATATCCACAGAAAGGCTGTCCCCCAATTTTCAATCCACACGAAATTGGGTTCCGTCAGAGCACCCTGTTCTTTTCCTTCATACGCACATTCTAGTTTATCTAGTACTTGCATTTGTTTATTATCTATCTTGCTCACTAGCCTGAAAGTTCTACAATGTCAGAGACCCCATCTGTTTTGTTTCTGTCTCTATGTCCCATTCCCAGTGTGTGCCTGGCACATCAGATGTGTGGAGCAAATGATTGAGTGGAGAATGCATGAATAAATGATGTCAGGCAAGGCAGGGTCTATAGTCAGTGTGCATTTCATACTTGCAAACTGAACTATGATAAAAAAAAAGATTCTCCAGGTTGTCCCCCTTCTTCAAAATCACTGGTTTTCTCCTTTCAATCTTCCAGAGAATGAGCTCTAACTAAATATTTGCTGATTAACCTGGAACAGCAACAGGAAAGGGACAGAAAATAGTCCCCTAGACAGGATTAGCATAAACTAATAATCCCATTAGAAGAAAACAGGGTCTTTGTGTAAATGTGATAAGAGCAGAGAATTTGAATTGAGAAAATGTGGGTTCAGATCCTGGCTCTGTCACCTCCTAGTTGGGTGACTTTGGGCAAGCTATTTAACCTCTTTGAGTCTTGGTTTCCTCATCAGTCCCCGGCCCACCCTACCTCACAGGGTTGTTAGAAAGCATAGGCAAGATGATGAACAAGAAAGGCATGTGGAGATGCAGAGACTATACAAACACAAGGTGTGTTAACTAGAAGCCTCAGACAGGGTCAGACCTTGGAGCACTCCCTATCAGAGCTGCAATGATTAGGGGAAAGACACATGGATGGATGTACACTGAAGACACTTCTAGGTCAAAGAGGCAACTTGCCTGCCCTGGGCTGAGCCCACAAGATAAAGGGGATTGGTCTGTCCTTGCATTTCTGGGGCTAATCCAGCCATCATCATCTCCCATCTGCACCCCCTGCATTAGCCTCCTGTAATGTCCCAGCTCCCACTCTGGTCTTCTCCAGTCTACATACCTTGGGTTTCAGCCCACAAAAAAGCTGTGTCCATGCCCCTCACTTCCTCTTTTGGTCCCTCTTGCCACCGTGCCATTGAGAAAGCTGTGACCATTGCCTGGTGCACTTTCTGTCCCCTCTTCACCAGGTAATGTTTGTTATCTGCCTTCTAGCCTCACCTCAATCATCACCTCCTCAAAGAAGTCCTCCTTGAGCTCCTAGGCTGGGTCAAATCCCCTACAATGTACTTCCAAGGACCATAAGCCTCTATTTCCAGACGTTGATCACAGTTTTGATTTTATACTTATGAGTTTATTAGTATGTCTGCCCAACTTGTCCATATGCCCACACAGAACAGAGTCTGTTATGCCCACCATTGTGTCCACAGCACCATGCACAGCTCTTGGCCCCTGATTGAGGCAACAGAGAGTGTTATTTGAAAGCAGGGGCTTTGGACTGAAACTGCCTAGATTCAAACCATGGTTCTACCACTTACTGGTGAGTGACCTAGCTCTTTAAGTCTTGGTTTCCTCATCTGTAAAGTGAGGAGAATAATATCTATAGAGTCCTTATGAGGATAATAAAATATGTTACATCTTAAGTGCTTAGAATGGCATCTGTACCTAGTTAGCATTCCATAAATGTTAGCTATTAATAGTAGAAATCGTAGATGCTTAATAAATATATACTGAATGAATGAATGACAAGACAAACTCTGGTAGGACTTGAGTCCTTGAGCCAGTCTGTTTGGGAAGGTCATGTGGTACAGTCATGCTGTTTGCAGAGAGTTGAAAGGGAGCAGAGCCCAGGACTCAATCAGCACCCCAACCTCACTGGAGCCCCCACCTCACCTGTGACCCGGCAGCCGAAGAGCTCCAGCCGGAGGGCAATACCTGAGTGCCAGGTCTGAGGGCGGATCCTAACAAACCTTGTCAGCAGCGGAGCGTGGAGCTTGTTCAGAACCACCTCAGTTGCATCGTTGTTGGCTTGAAATACCTGTAGCGTAAGATGCAAAACCATGTTATAAAACCGTTTGTAGTTCAGCCACTTGAGCAGTCGTTGAAGGAGATGGGAAGGTTCTGTTGAATTTTCTTTCCCTCAAGCTTAAAAATAATCAGTGGGTGTGTTGTTTTTGGGCTTTTTAAAGAAACACAATGTAAAAAAAAAATTAATTTCTCACACTGTTCTACTTGAAAATTATCAATAGTCTTCCCAGAAAATTTTAGAGGGAAGGAAAATTTTGCCTCCAGGCCGAGAGCAGGTAGAAGAAGGAAAACACTTGAGAAGCTAAGGAAGAGGGAGAAAAGTAGAATATCTGTTTAAAATGAAGTAAAAATGTCATCTTTTAGGGCTACCAGACCTCACTCACTAGCTTGAACTTGACACTCCCTCTTCCTCATGTTGCAGGCACCTAGGAATATTTGCAGAGCATCTTCTAATTGCAAAGTGCTTCATGGTTGTTTTTGTTAGTTACTTGATGCCATCCCACCCATGAGCGGGCGAGATGATGAGGGGCACCCTCTACCTACAATGGTCCTGTGTCAATCAACACTTTCTTGGTTCTCTCTGATCTTTGTGGTAGGGTCAGGGTTGCAGACAGTCCTTCAGAGTCCTGCTCCAGCTTCCTCTCACTGTAGTCCCGCCCTATAATGAAATCCATCCCTGTCCCCATCTGACCAATACATCTCTTATGGGAGGGAAGGCTTTTTGGAACAGCTTCTGATCCAACATGGTGGGAGCAAGTCCTGGCTTTCCAGATGGCCCAGATCAATAACTGCCATATGGACCTTATGCTTTTTTGTGCTCTCTGTTCAAAAAAAAAAAAAAAAAAGAAAGAAAGAAAGAAAGAAAGGGAAAAAAAAGTAACTAGAGCAAAGTATATGTGAGTTTCCCTTAGTTTTCCTGAAAAAGGGTAGAGGGAAAAACCAACTAATCAACTACCACTTCTAAATCATACCTGTTATAGCTATAACAACCAAGGGCTATAAGTAGAGTATAGTTGGCTATACTCTACTTATAGCCAACTCTGCAACCATCAGCGATTTCTCCTGTTTAGGAGAACTAGATGCTTTGGCTCCTGATATTCAGGCCATGCCAAGTGTTTGGGCGCACCAACAGGGTTGGGACAAGAGGACTGGGGAAACTGGTATATTTGAAGACTTTTCAGCCAGATGCAACACAACATCTTTGAGTATAAACAATTATGTCTATAATACCCCGGGAGGTAGGTATTCTTATCTCCACTTTATTGGATAAGGAAACTGAGGCTCAGAGATGCCTGTCTGGATCCACCATCCTTGCCAAGTTTTTAGGTTTTAAGCTTATAGTCTCTTCTAACACATTTTCAGTGTTTGTGTTCATGGCTGGAGTCATGAGGCCCTTAAAGTCTCCAGGCATGGGCTGAATGGAAGTAGGGTCACTGTCCAGTGACGTGTTCCCAGTGTGAGTTTATAATCCCACCTTAGAATGGCTTTGAGTAATGGCAAAGAGCAGCACAGAAGTCTAGAGCCAATTGACAACACAGTCCCTTCCTCCCCATGAACTGTGAACTCTATCATTTAACAACCCTATTTCCTACTTGCTAACGTTAAAAGTTGGAGCCATTTAATAACATGCCACTGAAGACATACCTTTTGCAAGTAACTGAAGGGAAGTGGCTTCCTGAAGACAAACACGGAAGCAGATTTTCGCTGGTCCACCATATTCAGTTTAAACCACTGCTCTGATGCTTAGTCCACCAAATCTGGGGGTGCTCCCAGCTCACCCAGTCTGCTGCTCCCTCTCCTCCCCTGGGAAGCCCTCCCACCAGGTCCTAAAGTTGATAGCAGGGAGCACACCTGGGAAGAACTTGTTACTCACTCCTCTCTCCCAGGTTCGATTTTGCTGCTTCCTGAATAGCGATTGTGGGTGAGAAGGAGTGAGAAGACCAAGTTAGCAAGGGAAGGAGAAAAGCCAAGGCAATGGAAGGAAGGAGGGTTAGGGCCAGACACCCTGAGGAAGGCCCAAGGGGAGTGGTGCCTGAGCCTGCTTGCTTCGTACTGATAAAGGGCTCCACAGCTCTCAGGAAAGGGATGGGGAACTGGATCCAAGGAAAAAAGAGATTCATCAGTTCTCTGAGAATTCAGCATGAGGCAGAAGCTATCTGTTTGTTTTTGTTTTGTTTTGTTTTGGCAAGGAAGAAGCAAATGCAGCACTTTGCTTATTTCGGACGGGTGCTGTGAGCAGCAGCGGGGGGCCTCCACTGGCCTGCTCTCTGAAGATGGTGATGGGGACTGTGTGTGTGGTCGCCATCAGGAGACGCTAAGGAGTTCACATTGGGGGAAAAAAGCTTTATTTGCCATGTGAATGCATCACTGGAAAGTTGAGTGGATCTGAACTTTAACACTGCTGCTAATCCACAGCATACACACCACGCTGGTGCCGTTTAGAAACACAGCATGTCTTATGTGTTGCTAATATCCAATTTTATCTTATCTGACCCTGGCATTTCTCAGCCTTGGCAGGCAACACTAAGAGACCTTTTCTTTCCTCAGTGAGTAAATGATTGTGTATTTGGACTGTCTTTGGGATGGCGGTGTGTGCATGAGTGTGGCTCACATGGGCATGGGGTGCACATGCTCGCATGTATGAGCTGAGGGAGGGGGTCGGTCTTCCCATGGATACATGTGGCCACAGGCTCTGGGTGAACCCCCTAATCTCTGCTTACAGTATCGTCAGTCAGGAAGGGAGGCAAGCACACAGTTTGTATCCCCTAGGCCATCTACCTGACTACTTCAACTGAACTGCACTCTGCCCTTTCATTTTGCCTACTCTTCTCCCACCCTTGAATCAAATGAAGGATCTTTTCAACTTAGCTTCAGATTACCCTTCACGTTTCCAAGCCTAGTTCCTGAACTGTTTTCTTGTCTGCTCTTGACTTTGTGTTCACATCTGCCCTCTGTTCTCCGGATGGTGAAGGAACAACATCTTATTAGATTTTTAACACACCTCTCACTCAGAGTGTGGTATAGTGGGAAACACAAGACAAAAAAACCTACTACTGAATCAGAAGCCAGGAGCCGCACTCTGCTGCTAATTAGCTCATAAGTGTGGGCAAATATCTCTACCTCCCTCGGGCCCCAATTTCCTTCTCTGTTAAATGAGGGGATTGTATGAGTTGATTTGTAAGGTTCTCTCTGGCCCCCTGCTTCTAAACCTTTCTTCACATGACTTTTTGTGGTTTGAACTGCTTTAACAGTGTCCACTTTGCAACAGGGCACTTTAGTTACCCGTTGTCCCTTACAGCCTAAGTGCTTTTGCAGACAATTGCTGTGGATGTTTTATACACTTTGAATAGTGCCCGGAACACATGGGGAGTGCCCCACTCACAGGGCAAGTATACCTTGTTGATGTGTTGCTTCAATACCAGTTCAAATTATTAATAACAAAGAGTCATGAATAACAACACCTTAGTCCTTACATATTGTCTTTTGCCCAAAGATATCAAAGTGCAATTTATGAAAATCCATTTTTAATGAAATATTAAGCAGTTTCTATTTATCCTGACCCAATGGGTTTACAAGGTCTCTATTTTTCTCCCTGCATCTCCCCTATTTATAGCTAGTAAATGCTTTCATATATTATACATCTTTATGACTTTCTCAATGCTTCTGTGGTTTTAGAATCACCCTTCATATGTTTTCTGATCAAATTCACTGAGATGGATTCTTGGCTTCCAGTCTAGGCATTGCAAGGTAAGGGGTTGTGTGCATGGGAAATGACACCAGGAAATTGGTTTTATTCCCTATTCCCTGATGACTCACTGAATCACTATAGGTAAATCAATAAACCGTAGATACCTTGGTTTCTCCTTCAGGAAAATCAAGTCGATAACAGGCTTGCAGATAGACACTTAAGTTTACTGGCCTTCCCTCCGAGACTTGCATAGCACCCAGGACAGATGTTAGCGTGTAAGCCAAGTCACAAGTCACAAGTGGGTCTTTGCACAGGTGGGATAGTTTCAAGTTCTAAAAGCCACAACTACTCCCAAGTCCCGCCTTCAGGCCAACAATTTTCAGACCACAACTTTGCAGTGAGGTATCTGAGAAAAATCAGTGGATTGCCTTGTATGTTATACTCAGATAGGCATATATCAAACAGAATGATCGAATGTTAACATCTGCTTTAGAAGCTGGATGTCACAGAGGACATACATTTTTTATTTTTTATTTTATTTATTTATTTTTGAGATGGAGTCTTGCTCTGTCACCCAGGCTGGAGTACAGTGGCATAATCTTGGCTCACTGCAACCTCTGCCTCCCAAGTTCAAACAATTCTCCTGCCTCAGCCTCCCTAGTAGCTGGGATTATAGGTATACGCCACCGTGCCTGGCTAATTTTTATGTTTTTAGTAGAGACAGGGTTTCACCATGTTGGCCAGGCTGGTCTCAAACTCCTGACCTCAAGTGATACGCCTGCCTTGGCTTCTCAAAGTGCTGGGATTACAGGTGTGAGCCACCATACCTGACCCATTTTTTATTTGTTTTAAAAGAAAGATCTTAGTATGGTTGTTTACTACCCAAAGGAAAATCACAAGTATGTTCAGGGTGACCCTAGTTTTCTGATGATAGTGTTGATTATATCATAATTATTAAAAATATATGTGTGTGCCTATTTAAAAAGAGCTAAGCTGAACATAAAGATTTCTTCAAGTGCATCTCTACAAACCAACTTTAAAAAGCAATTCAGGGCACAAAGTGGTCTGGATTATCCATTTGGTGCCTCTCTGAATTCTGAATATAATCCAGCACTTTCCAATTGATTTTTGAGACCTTTGGTTTCTTGTCAGTAGCACAGAGCCTGAAAACCATCAGCATTTCCTGGATTTTCTGATTTGCACCTCTAGGGGAGAGGGGACCTGCCAAATAAATCAGCTGCTATCCAGCATCCCAGTTTGGTTGTATCTACACTCCCAGGAAAAGAAAATCAGTGCATTTTGACCATTCCTGTGAGTCTGCAAGGCATGGACAATATAATTCAACGTCATATATATGTGTGTGAGTGTGTGTGTGTGTGTGTGTGTGTGTGTGTAATCTAGTAAGAAGCATCCAGCCAGAACGCATCACTGATGGTTTCTGAGACCATCTCAGAACATTTTCTCTTCTTCCCACCCCATTTCTAGTCACAGTCACCTTTTCTTTGCTGACTCCTCCTTAAGTTGTCTTGGAAGAACACACAGTGACTGGCATAGCTGAGGACAGTGAGCTCTGCAGCCTTCTTACCTTCTAGGCCTCTAAGCAGAGGGATTTTCTGCCCAGCCTAAAGCCTTTTCCTACATACCATTCATCTTCGCTATCAATACCCATGTGGCCGGGACAGTGTAGATGCTACCTGTCATCACGCCTGCCTCTGGGGCCTGAGATGAAGATGCTGTCCAAGTCTTTGAGCTCCCTGGAGGAGAGACACAGCTGGCTGTTTCACCCTTCCCAAATGAGGTGGGCCCTTTGGTGGACAAACACAGTCTCTCCTTACGTGCACCACTCTCATGTGAGTAGGGCTTCAGTATTCAGCTTACACACTCCCATCTCTTCGTTACCTGTGCTGTGAACTACTGTTTACTTCTACTTTGCTGTAAATATCTGAAGTCAGCCAGCTCCAGAGACTGCAAAGAAAGCAGGGAAATGTTTCTAAGACAGCACAGTGCTGGAGCCCTGGGGTAGACATTGTGCATGAGGTGCTCCTCTTCTTTTTTAAAATAAATATTTCTCTCCACTAATAAATGTTTCATTGCCTCCAAAGTTCTCCCTTTCAATGTACTTGGCACAGACACTCAAGAAGGAGGAAAACAAAGCAGGGAGAAAAGTGGCAGGAACACAGGGCAGAGGCTGGGGGAAACCAGAAGCATGTTTTTAAAACTAGTCTCAGAAACAAATGTGCTGACTCATCCACTCACCCTGACTGCAGACCTGTGTGTCCTCCCTCTCCCACCCCCTTCCCTTGCATCTGCTCTAAAACCAGCCATTGGGTCTACACGTAAAAATAAATAGCTAATCAATGAATGCCATCCTGTTTAATTAATTTGTTGCACAAAACAGGCAAGTAGGGGGAGGGAACTGTTGCACTGGGATGGGGAGGAAATGATATGAAGGCAATGGGCTTTTTTTGTTGTTTGTGAATAATGGTCCTGATCTTTTTCCTTTAAAACTCCCCTCTAAAGACAATTTTAAAAGTTGTTTTAAAGCTTCTTTCATTCTAGTGGATGTGGGAACTTAGCCAGATATAGAGTCAGAGGCATGTGTGTGCATGTGTACACATTACATACATATATGTGTATATATATATAAAGAGAGAGAGACATTAAGAGAAAGTGGGGATGCGGGTAGGCAAAGAAGCTCTCTAACAACAAAATACGCATTTAGGACTCTGATGACCTCTGCTCTCATCCTCCTTCACTTTCGGGCTGTTTTTGTCATCAGGCAACTTCCCTACACGAAGGAGGAGACAGGCGCAGGGGCGGCTGTGTTCTGGGGGGCGGGGATGTGCGCATCCCCATCTGTGTGGGCCTGCGGGGCCCGCTAGATTTACTGCGGGATTATGTTACCCCCATCGAGACGCTGAGCCCTGGAACACAGCATACTAACAGGATTAGGGTTTCAGGATTTGAGACAGGAACGCTTCGGGGAGGAGGAGGGGGAGGAGTGCAGCTCAGGGGTGGGGCAGGAGAAGAGCGGGCGGGAGAGGAGCACAGGATCAGAGCAATGAGCGGGCTTGGGGGGAATGGCCAATGTCCTCCTAGGAAGACGGAAAGAGAAACTTGGACATTCTGGGACATTATAGCTGGGTAGGGTGGGCCCTTCACCCCTGGAAACCTAACACAGATGTTTGGGCTTTTTAAGGAGGCGCCTTTAACTCCCAGGTGGGCAGAGATTGAGGGAACAGGGAGTGAGGTTCCAGAGACCTCTGCCACCTGCCTGCCTCTTCCGGTGGAGGCTCTGCAAACCAGAGCAGGGACAAGGTGACATCAGAGAGTGGGGCAATCTACCAGGTGAGGGCTTCACTCCAGTGCTTACCTACATTAGTTGGGGTTGGGGCAAGGAACATGATTCCTCAGCCCAAGCAAAATCACAGCACCCTTCCACATGCCCTCTATGTGCTCCTTGTCACTGGCTCTGTGCACAGCGGGGACCTGGGAGGTTAACGTCAAGGCTATCAGCGCCAGGGAGGCGCGCCTCAGCTATTGGAGACAGTTCAGCACCCACGGGAGCTGGGTGACGCTGGCCACGGAAGCCTGATAGAGAAAAGGTTCAAGCTTCTGTATAATGAAATTTTCCCCTGAGCTTCCTAAGTGGAGAGGCTAAAGGTCTGAGCTCATCCCATGGCAAATGGATAAGGGACAAACTTAATTACCTAGGGTACTGGATTCTTCTCCATTTTAATTGAGGGGGTCAGATACACTGAGGGACT
The DNA here is from genome assembly GCF_003255815.1 of Theropithecus gelada. Classification (NCBI taxonomy): domain Eukaryota; kingdom Metazoa; phylum Chordata; class Mammalia; order Primates; family Cercopithecidae; genus Theropithecus; species Theropithecus gelada. Next base: position 82,484,664 of record NC_037680.1, on the reverse strand, counting down.
TGAACTTGGAAGGGGCATCAGCCCCCTTCAGAGCACACACAACCATGGTTCGATGACGCCGTTCTAGCCACGACTTCTGAAGGCTGGTGCCCATTACAGTGTGAGGCATTGTCCTAATCTCATATACAACAAACAAAATTACCACCACAAAAGGAATAAGGGGAAGCCCATCATCTGCCAGGAGGTTTTTTAAAAAAAGGTTTCTTCTGAAAACTTAAATGATCAAGTGGAGGCATAATTGCATCCCTAAGAGAACAATGAGGCTGATATGGATGACATTTATCTGAGGCAGCTCAGTGCAGGCCCCATCAGATGCAGGGAAAGGTCTGGATGACTTATCGTGGTCCATTCCAGGCCTATGATTTTAAAGAGGCCCATAAATATCCCATGGGGCCTTCTTACTTTTTAAATTGATAACTTGCTTCTGCTCAAGAAGAGCTTTGTGGGTCTCCTCCATTAATTATGTCCGCAGAGAGCGTTCCATCTGCAGATCTCAAGGTGCTTTGCCGATAGCAGCCACAGCGCCACTCCATTTGGACTGGGTGGAAACCCTGAGGCCTGGAGCCACTAAGAGACGTTTCCAGGGTCATGCAGTGCCCTGTTTAAGAAGGTCTGAAAATAGACATCCTGTGCCTCTAGCTGTTAGCCAACTGATTTGGGGGTTTGGTTTTCTGACACCACTCTTTCTCTCCTCCCAAGTCTCTGATTTAAAAATGATTTAATTTAGAAAATAAATACAAGACAGAGGATTTTTGAAGTGGGGTGTTTATTTGTTTTGAAGGGATGTAGCCAAATCAAATAAATGGCAACTCCTTTTGACTCCCCATCCTCATGATTCTGTCGTGGGGCCCAGCTCCACAGCAATGAGCCTAGTGGGTTAAGCCACGTCCAGGCTCATCCTGCACAGAGAACTTCACTGGAGAGGAGGCTTTCCGGGAAAATGTGTGCCTGTCAGTCCTTGGACTGAACATGTAGGAAGCCAAGTTCCCTCAAGATGAAGAGTAAGGCCTAGGCCAGACTGTGGGGAGCGCCAGCCTGGACATCCAAGTCTGGTGACCAGGCGCCGTCCATGAAGGGTCCAGTTTCCTAGTCCCTGCAGCAAGGTACTTAATCTCTAAGAGCTTCAATTCCACAGTTGTGAAACTCTGTGAAATTCTCGAGTGAATAAGCTGGTGCCTGAGGATTTTCTGAGTCCCTTGGAGGTCATCCTTACATTAATGTGATGAGCTCAGTGCATTCCTTCCACTCCTTGTGGGGTAATTCTGAAAATTCTTGGACCCAAGTCTTACCTCATCCCTATCTCCCCCCATCCATCCTTGATCTGGCCAATAGCGTGCATTTGGCACCCTACAGACTTTCTCTTTTAGCCCAAATTTCTTCCAAATACATCAGAATAGCCCAGAAACCCTGTGACTAACCAGAGCTATGTCAACAAGGGAGATCCCCACATTTACCGAATGAGGGGGAAGTGAAGATAAGGGCTTTTGCCTAGACAAATAAGGGCAATAGTCTCTCTCCCCTGTCTTGTCACCAGCTGTGGTTCTATTCCCCAGGCACAGCTGATCCCCCAGTGCAGACTCATGGAATCAGCATCTCAGGAGGGCAGGACCTTGACTATGACCTTGTGCCTCTGAGCTCTTCCTATCACTCTCCATGTGCCTCTCTTGGTATGTATGTACATAATTGTGCCTATAATTATGTAAACATACACGAACCTTCTACTGTTGTATTAACAATGCCATGTCTGCGTCTGGAGTGTTACTAATATAGCTGGGGAAACCAAAAGCAGTAATTTCTGCTTGTGGTTTCTAAAGAAATGTATGCAAAGCAATTTGTATAATTTAAGGGAGCACGTGGGTTGGATATGGGTTCCATCAGGCAGATGAGCTCTCTGCCTTGTGGTTATGCCATAAATATACATAAGGCGAGCCCGCCCTATATGAGAATCATAGGTTCCATATTTATGGCATGTGGAATTGGATAAAGATTTGGGATGTGCTGTGCATGTGGCCTGTGTAACCAGGCTGCATTTGCCAGGGGGAGGTTTGCAATGCCCCAGCAACAGGGTGACTGACCACTTTCTCACAGGCGACCTCATGATGACCTGTTGGATGGGAGGAGACCAAGAAGAGGCTGCTCCCTGGCTAGGGGAGGCTGGAAAAGAGTTCCTTAGTCTCCCTCACCCCCTGGCAGCAAGAAGGAAGGCATTCTTTCAGAGGCCTAGGCCTTGCCTCAGCCCAGTCTGGGTCCACATTGTAAACAGTGTTTTGCAAAGACATAGCACAGCCCTCCCCCGCCACCTTGCATGCTCATTAATCTTGTTTTTCTCTGCCTTCCCCAATTCCCTGGTCTTTGGTATGCTGCATTGCTGTTGACAGTGACCAGGGAGTTGAAATCGAGTTCCCACATTTCTGTCCCAAATGTCACAATTCCCTCTTCCTTCCCTGCACACTGGGAAGGCATTTGCAAACCTTCCCTCTGCACTGCAGAGCAGAGCAGGGCAGAGCCGGCGGCTGCCTTCCTCTCTGCTTTGCTTTTCTGCTAACTCCTGTTGTCTGAATTTCACTTTCAAGCCCGTCACTTAGCACCCGTTAGCTGGGCACAGTGCTCACCATCCAGCGGCTACAAAGAGAAACTCAGTGGTGGTACTCGGCGTGGATGAAGCCTCTTCCTCCACTGCCCCCAAGTCCCCTCCCCAACCCCCACCTCCCCCATGGCATCAAATCGAACTGCAGCAGACTTGACAAATCTATTTGGCATGGTTCACTCAACTATTTCAACCCCAACAGCCCGGAGAGCTGCACTGACGCACCGTGAATGAGGGGGAATCTGCCCATTAAATACAGATATCTGAACGAAAGATCTGCTAATGAAGGGGCAGCTGAGACCATCCTTGCAGGGGAGACAAGGAAAGCCTCCTGGGCGCCCACCATACCCGCAGTGGGGTGAAGGAGCTTGGAGAGTGGGGCAATGCCTACTTGGCAGGCTCTCCATTTTCCTGCCTCCCTCTAAGTACACAGAGGATGAATTTCTAATGCGGAAGAGAAAGGGCTTTTCCTCTGCCCCAACTCCGTTTATTTGGGCAGGACTAATTCAGTAAAACAAAAACAAAAACAAAAAAACTCTCAAGTTACCCCTTGGCTTCTGGGGAAAGAAATCTAGCCAAGTGGGGAAAGAGGAGGCAAAAGAGAACGTATCCACTATGAAAAAGTTGAGAAAAATAATTCTAAAAACCAGAAAGCTAAATTCAATTTCAGGAATATCTTTCCTGAAGAATGAATACCAGGGATAAAGCCAGGGAGGACAGCATTCTATGAAAATGTGCAGTGCTAAGGTATTTCCAAAAGCAGATTTCCTACAAATGATGTTTTAAATAGCATCCTGGTCCATCTGCATGCTTTTAAAACAGCTTATGCTACAGTATCCCTCCAGGCCCGCACTGCTTAGTCACTGCGCCTGGACAGGGAGACAGTCAGGTGAGCCCCACTCCTCTCCCCGGGGGTCACCCCTGCCTGGCTTCTGGCACTCGTCTGCTAGCTGAGCTTCGGAGATCTACCAGTTTATCATTGAAAAGGCTGGGGTGGAACCAGGTCTCAGCCCCCAAGCTTCTGGCACCCAGTGCCAATTCAGGCTGGCCACTCCCGACGGATGCTTGGCAAGTCTTCCTGCAACCAAGTCAGTGGGAAACCAGACCTGGCCGGGCACATCTTTCAATTACTAAGTACCTCACAATCTTTATCATGGAAATCGGGCAATTGTGTGCATGTGTGTGAGATACTTGGTAATATCCAGAAGCCATGGTTTTCAGATGAGTGGTACCCCATTACTATGGTGTTTTCAATTTTTAAAAAATCTACTCCTTTTCCCGTTTCCCAAGTGAGGCTGCCAACATCATAGTTCAGAATTTTCTGGGTCTAAGGTTTCCAGCTGCACCAGACAGAGCAAGCTGCCTTAGGGCAGTGATAGGGGCTGAGGAGATTCCCTTTGGAAAAGATCTTTGGCCTCCCTAGGCTTGGCCACATGTGACCCATTTTGATAATTCACACCCTAACAGACCAGGGCCTGGTGGAACTGGAACGCTACAGGAGAGACCCGCTTCCTCCCTCCCTCCCTACCTCCCTTTTAGGGAAGGAGAGGCAGCGCCTGGGAATGCCCCAGACATCACACTCTCCTTCCAGACCTCTGTGCCAGCTCCTGCTCTGCAGGGGGCACCATGCCCTGTGCTCCCATCACAGATACTGCAATCCCACCCACACAAGCCCCTGGCTGTTTGCAGTAAGCCTCTATGTGCTGAGTGTGCTGTGTATATACACATATAGCCCCCACATCGCCCGTGCCAGCTGCAGACCCAGAATGTCATGTGTCTTTAGAAAGTGGAGTGCCAGACATTTATCCATATGTATACAACAAAAGCCCCACATCACCCACACAGACCACACCTCCGGGAGCCGCAGACGCGGGAGACGCCAGCAGAGAGAATTCAATGCCTTGCCGCTAAGCATGATTGCCAGTTCAGAACCCATCCCCGACAAACTGAATTTCTCTTCATTATTTATTGTCCTCTTTCTTCTGCGGGACGTTGTGATTCCCTCTCAGGATTTGTGCCCTTTCATTTCCAGAGCTCCGTAACTCCTGAACTGTAGTGTCATGTGGTTTTGTGATTGTTAACCCAGCATGTGGAAGGGACTCAGGCCATAAATGTTCAGTGAATCCTGTGTGGGGAGAAGCGGACTGGGGACGCATTTTCTCCTTCATTTGAAGTCAGAGAACACTCTGCAAGCTCGCTCTCTCTCTGCTGCGCAAGATGCAACAGCAACCGGGCTGTCAGAGAAACGGTGTTTTCCAATCGCTTTAGCCTAAGAGAGAAGATTTTCAAGGCCAGCACGACCCTTGCCTCCATCAATTATCTGAGCCTCACTACACAAGGCTCTCTCTCCTGTAGGAGGTCGCCTTAAAGCTCCCCTGATCCCATCCCTCCTGCCCTGGTCCAATGTGCCTTTAAGGTAGGATCATGGATTTACCTTGTGATTTTTGCCATGCCGGTACACCATCCAGTCCTCTCCATTAGTGCTGACTTCCAGCTTATAGGATTTGACATAGTAGCCATTCTGTGTTTCCCTGGAAATCGCTCCCTGTGTTGCGATGGCTGTGAGCATGGTTAAAAAGCGCAGGTCCACCTGGGGAAGAGAGGGCAGGAGTAAGAGACCACCATTCCCAACATAGGGCAGTGTCTTGTTGTTTTCCAAAGGATGCAATCATTAGACTTTTCTCCCAACCTGTATCTGTGATTCGCTGAGACGTACTTGTAATTAGTATCAGTTTGCAATTCTATTGGACAATTAAACTTGCATTATCTTACACTAAATCAGACACCTTGAAAAGCTAGGTTTTCTTTTTTCTCTCTTTTGCAAATATGAAGGGACAACACTCATTTTTTCTCAATCATTGAACATCTAGAACTATAATCCCTTCTTAGTAAATGAAGGCTTGCCTTGGACTGTGGAAGCAGATGCTGCTTTAAAGAAATAAGGCTGAATCTACTCCACTCTACTGTCCAATTCACTTACAATGCCCTAGTTCCAAAAGTCACACTCATAGAGGCATCCCCTCCCCACACCCTCTCCCTCCATTGTGTATTTAGTTGCTCAGGTCACTAAGGGGTCAAAGGGCATGTAGAGTCTGCCCAAGCAATTAGGCTTATGCACCAAGGCCTGACCTTTTGCTCTATGAGGAGGATGGCCAACATTTTAAGGTACTTCCCCTCCCACAATGCCAAACCCATTTGGAAATTGCTGGATGTCATTCCTTTGCTGGCCATGGTGTTTCTGAATGGCAGTCTCCATGTGACCAAAATGTAGCTAGCACACACTGGCTAAATTCAATTCAGTAAGCACTTATTGGTGACCTACAATGTGCTCAGCATTACTAAACATTCAAATAAGTACACAGTGCCATCTACACGTATGAGAAACAGGTGGATGGCAATAGGAGAAAGTATAAGATGAAGGTCAAAGATAGGGGATGCCAGTTATAAAGAACTTTCTGGAAGCTTTGCAGGCTGAGAGGAGATGGATTTTTGGAGAGGCTGAGAGGAGAGACAATGACAAATGGCCCCAGGGCTTGCTGTTAGAACCTCTGTGGACTCCCTGGAGTTTCTAAGTGGTCTTTCTCCCTTTCCTGTTGTCTGCTTTGCAACATCCTTCTTAGAGCAGAGGTCACCGTGTCGCATCAGAGCTAGGACAGGCTTGTCAGTGGGTCACAAGGCTGTCTTATATGTGTCATAAAAGCAGTCACTGCTCTGGTGTGGAACTAGTAGCTTGCTTTTCCCCTGTTTACTTCTTCCCAGGGGATGAGAACTGGAGCAGTGTGCAGTGCGGGAAGATTACTCAACATGAGCTGCAAGTTGTATTCAGAATAAAGCAAACAATGGTCTGAAGAGATGCTGCCGAGCATCTGGACGCCTCGAGTTCCGTTCCTGGTAGTGACATTTTCCCATGTGTTCTTCTGATAGCTCTGTGCAAAACCTTCCTGGCAGGGCTGTCTCCAAATAGCAAAGATCATGAGAAGCTGTCATGCGCAGTTAGCACCTCAACAAACCTGCCCTTAGGAGAATGCCCCCCATGTCCCTGATGCCTCCCTGTGCCAAGAATGAGGAAGATTCAAACAGCTTATAGAATGTTCCTCGAATATCTATAGGGCAAACAGCATCCTGGCCAAACAATTCCTCCCAGGCTCAGTAATCTCCACAAGGGCGGGGGCAGGCTCCCTCTGATCAGTGTATGCCAGCATGTAACCCAGTGCGTGGCATACACATCTGTTTGGATGAATGAATCAGTGGAGTTCTCATGTATGCTGTGTTTATTTTCTTTGTGTCCTCTGTCCACTGTATTTGAGGAGCTACCCTCCTACTCCAGCAATACATACACACTCTGCACATCCTCTGCTATCTGCACAAGTACCTGGAGATACTCCTTGTTGGAATCCAAGTTGGGGGTCCAGCCATTGTCATCACCATGGAGCCGGCTTTGTTGAGGGGTCCACCTCCCATCAGAGTAGGTAGATGAGGCACTGATCTGTTCATTAGCAATCCGACCAGACTCCATGCCCAGAGGGACATTGCACTGAAAGTCTGGGGAAAGGAGATGGTCAAATGCAGAGTTAGGCCTTCCAACCTCATACCCCGGGGTTCCCCAAATGTTGCCTCCCTTCTAGGCACAAGTCCTTGCAGGCATTTCCTCATTTAACAGACCCTAATTATATGCTCATGTTTTAAAAACAACTACACCACGTCATAGAGCTTAACAACCCCTCTGGGTCTGAAAGAAACTAAATGGGACCTAAAAGAAATCAGACTATGGATAAATAACAGAATCATCATACAAATTAAAAATATAATTTAAAGCACAAAAACTGTTAGTGCTGCAGGCTACAGATGCCAGATGCACCATTATTGCAATACAGGTAAATGTGAGATAGACTTGTGGCGATTCGGGTGAGCTGATACATCGTGGAAAGCCTGCTTTATTAATAAACACCCAGGAGGCACTTCTGCTTCTTTCTTTTTTCACTCAACTGTCTTGTGAGTTCTGGCACAGAAGACAGACATTACAAAGCATGAATACTTGTCTTTGGGAAACCTCTCCATGAGCACATGCATGTCACTCTCTATTCCCCTGCACCACCAGTCTGGACAAATAGACCCAGCAGTCACTTATTCTGGCCTTGTGCTGTCAGTTGCATTGCTGTCCTTCCATGAATGCCATGAACACAGATCGATACGGGTGTGTGCATGTGTCTAAGATGGGCCAGCCAGCAATCCTTATCAGGTATAAGCCTATTCTTTATTCTGTGACTGCACTGGCCATTCACAGGACCTGGTGCAATTTGCCATACTGTTTCTTTGTCACTCAATCTTCAGAGGCTCTTTGATGAAAAAACAAATGCAAAACCCAGCAACCTTCCTGCAGGCCAGGCTGCTGTGTCTGTAGTTATATATATGGTGAGTTGTGTGCAATCAGGGCAGGATTTCCACAGCTTGAAGCATTCTTAAAAGTGCTTCTTTAGTCTTGAAACTTATTTGGGGCTGGGCATGGTGGCTCACACCTATAATCCCAGCATTTGAGGAGGCGGAGGCAGGCAGAGCACTTGAGGCCAGGAGTTCAAGACCAGGCTGGTCAACATGGCAAAACCCCACCTCTGCTAAAAATACAAAAATTAGTTGGGCATGGTGGCGCATGCCTATAGTTCCAGCTACTTGGGAGGCTGAGACACGAGAATCGCTTAAACCAGGTGGTGGAGGTTGCAGTGAGCTGAGATCGAGCCACTGCACTCCAGCCTGGGCAAGAGAGAGAGAGACTCTGTCTCAAAAAAAAAAAAAAAAAAAAAAGTTATCGTTTGGGTCTTTAAGTAGAAATGGCAGCACATTTGAAACACATGTCCAAGAGCAGCTGATTTGAAGATGTTGCTCAGTGCTGAGGGACCGCAAGTCCCACAGCAGCTGCGGTCAGAGTGACAGTTTTTAATTCCTTGCTTGGTGCCTGGCACATAGTAAAAGCTCCACAAACTATCTCTGGTGGACGTGTGGAGTCCAAGTCTAAGCAGTTGTACCAATCTAGTCAGGAAAACATTACCCAGGCCCAGAGATGGTTAATGTCAAAAAATACAGAGAGAGGTTTAAAATGGTTCAGTTTTGTGACAATGGCCCCTGAGATTTTGAGAGGGGAAAAAAATGGCTACAGACTAAAAAAATGTTAGCAGAGGAGGGATCCTGTATAGAGCATCCTAACTAACCTCTCTTTCATTCATAGATGAGGAAACTGAGGTATGAGATGGTGCCATGACTTGCCCTGAAAATAACTAATTCTTATTCCATATATATATATGTTTTTTTTTTTTTAAAGAAATAAGCACCCAGATTGACATGTGTTCTTTTCTCATCAACCTCTTCCTGGCAAGAGGATGTGGGCGCCTCTAAACTCAGATGCCACCATAAATTCCATGGAGTTCCCATCTTCTGTCTCATAGAGCTCAGCCTCTCTTCACCTGTACACCCTTACAGCCCTGATGGAAGGACAGGACAGAGGTTCCCAATTGGCCAACTCACTCTCTAGCGGCTCCTGGTGGAGCAGGTAGTAACGCGCAGAGAAGCCATCCTTGGCCACCGCCATGTCCGTGTGAAAGGTCAGGGAAAGGATCCCTGTCGATGAACGAAGTTCAGAGGGTGTTTTCGTCCCACAGTACTTGCCAATCAGGGGGCCAACTGGACATTCAAGACAAAGAGAAGTCAGTGGAAATCAAAATGTCAAACTTGGTTTCCACTCTGTTTTCCCTTCCCCTCACTGCATTTTATTCAGTGGAGCATCACTTTGTACACCTTGCCATAAAAACCAAAGATATGTTTCAAGAACAATGGCTAATATTTTTCTTGCACATTAAATAGCACTTTCACTTTTTCATCAAAAAGGTACAGGCTGCTTTCACTGGCTTCATTCTGTTCTCAGTGGCCTGGAAGATGAGCTGGAAAGGCATCATTACCATGTCTATTCTACAGAGGAAGAAACTGAAGTTTGGAGAGTGCATGTGATTTCCTTATTCACACTGCTAGGAAATAGCAGAGCTGGGCCTCCAACCCAAGTTTTCTGACTAAGTCTTGTGCTTTACCCAGGAAATGAAATTGCTCTTCTTGCTTAGTCATCATGTCTCCTTTATATTAGAAGATACTTAGAATGACTACAAAAGTGAAAGATTTGTTCCTTTCCAGTACTGATTAGACCCAGGATCTATGTTGGTCTTCACCTGTGAAGTACTGGTGGCTCTCAGCCTTGGGTGATGTACCTTTTCAATATTTATGACTATATTAATAATAATTTTAAAATTATAGTAATAATAATGATGATGATAGCAGCTAACTTGACACAGATAGGGTAAGTAATCTGTCTAAGGTTGCACAGCTGGTGAGTAGCAGAGCCAGGAGTTAAGCCCGGCCAGTCTGGCTCGGAGTCCTTCTGTTTGGTCATAGGGGTTAGCCATCAAGCCACCTTCTATCTTGACAATTTGGGGTAGAAATGAACACTATCTATAAGTTTTCTCATCCTTTCCAAGTATCTACTTAGTCTCCTATCTTTTTCTAAAGAAATATTTCCAAGAAAGTAGACAGCCTTCCTGTAATTTCTCTCAAGCTATTCTTAGTGAAGGGGAAGAAGAGAAAGTCACCATGGGTCATATAAGAACTCGTAGGAGCTTTGAAGTCTTTGTTCTTCCTCTTTATCATCACTAAAGCAATTAACAGGCAAAGGCCAAGCTACTGAAGAATGCCTCATGACATCACTCACCATGTGGAATGCCATCCCAGATGTCCAGCCAGTCGTACTTGCAGTCCCCCTCTCCCACCTGCAAAGGGTCATGCTCTAGGTCAAAGATCAGGAACTGCAGGACAATCTCCATCTTGGGTTTGGCCAGGATGGTAAAGGTGCAGTCCAAGTTGTGTGGATACTTCTCAGGAAACCCAGGGGATTCGATGGTCCCATTGGGGCTTGTGAAGTTTTTTGAGCAATCTTCAGAGCCTGTATGTAAAAGACAACTGTAGCACTAAGAAGAAGATGCCTTTCTTCGCGGCCTCTGTTACATGGGTTATTTAAATGTTTGGGCCCAAATCCCCCTACTCTTGAGGGTTTTGTTGCCACTGGAGTGGCCCTTGAAGCAACATACTCTTCACATGCACATTTCAAGCCTTCATAAATTAGGGAGGCACAGCTGGCTTGCTCTACATATCAGAGTGAGAGCAGCAATTGAGGAATTGGGTAGGGGTAGAGAGAAGTGTGTGTGTATGTGTGCGTGTGTGTGAGAGAGAGAGAGAGAAAGAGATAAAGAAAGAGAGAGAGAGAGAGGGATTCTCTTGAAAAGGAACAGAGTCTTCTTTCTCAGTTACTCAGCTGCTCACTCCAGAAATGTAAGTTATTTCAATCCTTAAGGAAGGCTTGCTGATTGCCAGCAGGGAAAACAATGTTACCCCTTATTTATTGCTGACCTCAACACTAGCCCCTATTGTACCACAGCCAACGAAGTGCCCCCTTCTCCCTCCAAGATCCAAGGTGCCTCAGGGGAGGGGCAAAGGGGAGCTTGGGTCTCATTCATGTCATGACTATATTAAAACGAGCTGCTCTGTAGTGGTCAGACAATTAACAATCGATGTTTTTAGCTGGTGGATCACAGCAGGCCATTGGGGATGTTAAAGGCCGCTCCGGCAACAAGTTTGGAAAAATGCAGCAGTGCATTGACATTTGGAAGGCTTCTGGCTCCTTTGTGGTGTGGATGGCCTTGTTTCTCTCCTGAGCTCTTGTGTCTGCTTTCTTGGGACGCATGGAGGCATCCTGATTAAATGCGGCACACATTCGCATCCTGGTGCAAACTTGGATGGCAGCAGGAACAGGAACAGGAGCTCATAAGAGGATTGCAGCCACCCTATCTCTAAATGCCTCTAGGTGGAGTCATATTAAAAGGGTCCTTGTTGTGCTTTAACCCAGCCACCATTTGCCAGGGCAGCACCACAGATGGGTCCCAGGAGCACTGCAACCCAGACCGATGGACCCACGGAACATGAGCTCGTGCACATTCACGCAACGAATGGAAATACTGGACAATTAGAATTGATTTCACTCATTATGTTCAGATTTTAAAAGAAGAAAAGGAAGCAGGATTTTTGAGGAGGATAATAGACACTCTTAAGCATTAAAAAAAAAAAAAAACCCACCAGAAATACTCGATAAACTAGGTGTTTACTGGCAGGAAGTGTCCTCTGGGGCTCACACTCAAATATAACTAGGTGATGTCAATACACTGATCTTAGCCTGCGGCGATGTCTTTATCCTCAGCTCCTGTAGGAGGCCTCTTGTTGAGTCTCTTTATTGATGACAGCTTTCTGGAAAGAGGCAAATGTCTGATTTGGAAGAAGTGCCATGCAAATAAGTGGGGATGGAGGAGTTGCAACTTTCTTCAGCACCAGACAGAAAATTCCAGTATCTCCTATCTATCCATCCATCACTTCCTACTTTCCACCTTGTGCTGTGCCTTGGCAGGGTAGGGACTAGGAACACACGAGGGCAAGGGCTAACCTTTGCATGGGTTCTGTGGAGGCTCTAAGCAGCGAATCTCAGAGGCTCTGCACCCCATCATTCATATGCATGGCAGCAGCAGGGCAGGCCCAGAGTTTTCAATGGGCAGCTAGTCCTGGCGGGATGAGCTGGGGCCGCCTCCCCCAGCTTTGTTTATGATTGGGCTTCAGACTCCTGAGGGCCTCCTCAATGGCCCGGGATGAGGCAATTCAGCAAAGCCAAGCCAGCTGGCGGGTCTTCAGGGGGCCAAGAGGAATTTTGAAAAGGTTAGAGTTTATGGCTGCTGTGCAGCATTCTTCATGCGGGCCACTCAGCTGAGCCTCACACATGGTTGGAGGAAATTAACTCTCTATTCACTTCTTGCTTGAGAGCTAGAAAGAGCATCCTGACATGCCCTCTTAGAGCTTGCTCTATTGTTATTCCCTTAGAAGGCAAGGGGAATCTCCACCCCCCCGGGAGTGGGGAATTTTCTGGTGGAATCTTTCTTTGGTTCCTGTCATAGGTGGGGCACAAGTGCTTCCATGATGGACATCTACTGAGTCTAAGAGAGACTTGGAGAATGTGAAATTCGAAAGTATCCATAGTTCCCAGGGTCTTGAGTTCCTGCATTTCTGATATATGGCTATAAATGAGTATATACTTTGACTCATTTTGAAGGCAGTGGGAAAACCTTTGTCCAGTTTTGTCTGTTTTTATGCAGAAAAATCAAACCTGTCTATTAACATCATGCATTCATCTCTAATCGTACCATCTCACTGTTTGCAGCATCACAAAAGCAGTTGAATAGCAGATGCCAAGAAGAGATCTCAGAAAAGGAGACAGAAGCTGACTCTTGCAGACATCTGCCTTATCCAAGATCCTTTTCCGAGATGTCTTCGAAGGTTTAAAGGTTAAACGAAGAACTCGAGTCAACAAATACTCAAGCCCACTCAAGGCTAAGATTGTACACAGAAGCTGGGGGATTTGGGTTGCAGTGAATGATTTCATAGGAAAGGACTGCTATGAAAAATGCCCACTCCGTTTTTCCACTGTGAATTTTACAATAACTCTGCAAGCAGAAGAATCTACAGGTATCGAGACATTTAAAACACGGTGGATTTACTGGAAGCTGAGTTTGCCTTTCCAGCAGAAGGTGAATTCAGTTCCTGAATTCAGGAAGTGGAGGCAGTAGGCACTCCGGGTTTTCTCTACCTCTGTGAATGACCCCAGAAATGTCACTTTCTGAAGTGTCACAAGCAAACAGGAAAGAAAACCTGATCTTGAACTTATGGTTAAAGGGGCTTCTGGAAAAAACCAAACACACACACACATTTTCCACTGATTTTGTTTTCAACGTGACATTTTACGTTTAAAAATTCCTCTTTTTTTTTTTTTTTCTGTTCTCACGATATCTTGATTTGAGATCTTTTAAATTTATGAGTTGTTCTGACTTACCCTTTTAAATGTAGACAGTCTGGTAGCATACAGAATCTTTTATAAACCATTTCACTTAGGGCAGACATGAACCTTCCACGCCAGCCACATGCCCTGGTCAGCACTCACACTGTGGGTCCTGCAGCAGAGGCTCACCAGGATAATGTCCCACTGAAGGCTTCTAGAGCCCTCTGTATGGCTATTTGCATATCTGTGTTTACAGTTTTTCCCGCTTCTTCCTCTCTATGAATCCGACTAGCAAACATAGCTGTGTTTGTTTGGATTTCTTCAGCATGTCCACCCATTTCTTTCATGTTCTGTGGATGACGTAAACTTTGTATATTTTCTCTCCTGACTCCAACAATGGAAATGTGGGTATAGGACATGGCACCTGCATGAATGCTCATTTTTCTAAACTTCTCTGTTTTGAATTTTGCTCCCTTGCACATTTCTGTACTTCATATAAGGTTGACTTTTTTTGTTTGTTTTTTGAGATGGAATTTCGCTCTTGTCATCCAGGCTGGAGTGCAATGGCACGATCTCAGCTCACTGCCACCTCCACCTCCTGAGTTCAAGCGATTCTCCTGCCTCAGCCTCCCAAGTAGCTGGGATTGCAGGTGCGTGCCACCATGCCCGGCTAAGTTTTGTAGTTTTAGTAGAGACGGGATTTCACCATGTTGGCCAGGCTGGTCTTAAACTCCTGACCTCAGGTGATCTGCCTGCTACAACCTCCCAAAGTGCTGGGATTACAGGCATGAGCCACTGAGCCTGGCATATGTAAGATTGACTTTCATGTGGAGAGTTGCTCTTCCAGTAGCAGGTGGGTATGATGGCAGGTACAAGTGGCCCTGAGAAGTCTACTGGGCTCTCATCTGCTCTCTCACATTGCCAGGAGTGTGGCTGTTGTTGGCAGGGCTTTCTCTCACAATCATCTCTTCACTAGGCAACCCCAATCCTTAAAGCAGGAAACCCCATTTCTCCAAGCCGAAGCCATCCCTTGGCTGGCACCATTGTTGCTAGGTGGTTCACAGACTTGTTGCTTCATTTGAAATCCTGCTTCAGCATGTCCTCAAGACAGCAATGTTGAATTATGACACCCTCTTACATGTTTTATCTTTTAATATCCTCCTTTCAAATTTGCATGATGGATAGAGTGAACATTGACTTTTCCCATGACTTTCTGGAGAATGTAGCATGATGCCTTGTGAAATACTAAGTTGGGTGGTGTGAGACCAAGGCTGAGCTTTCACGGCCCTGCTCACCCTTGTTCTGACTTCCCTTGGCCATCTTCCTGGAAGATCTTGCTTGGAGCTGTTTTCCTTTCATGGCCAGCACAGTGCAGCCAAGTGGCAGCATTAGCACTAGGGACCTTGCTACTGAAGAGATTCTCTGGAGCCCCTTGATTGCCAAGCCACTCGACTGCTCCCCCATTTTCATAACCACCACATGTCAATTGTACCTTTACTTTGCACTTATTCATTCTGTCTCATATCATAGTTTTCGTTTCAATTTACATACATACTCATCCAATAACATTGCCTGCGAGTCTGTCACGTGCAAAGGGTTTGCATACCTGCCTCTCCAACCCGAAGAGAGCAAGCACCCTCTTTTGTTTCTTTCTATTTTATTCTCCCCGCTGCTCGGCAGCAGAGGATGTTCCACTGGTGCTGGTGGCATTGATCTGAATTTTGCGCAAGACTCAGGGGAATATGGATCAAGCTACTCAGGGGCTTCGAACAGCTTGAGCCACTGGACACACAGATCGTCAGCCCCTGTGACTTCACCACACTCAGGAGCATGAAAACCCAAGGCAGACAGACCTTCTTGGGACCTGTGCCCTGCAGCAGCCTGGGCTGCCACTCTTGCACGACACGGTCCCCTCGGCCCCACCCCTTCATTTGATTCCACGTTCTTGTTCTCGGGCAGACAAACCCGACAAATATTTAGACAGAGTGGATATAAAAAGTGCTTTCAGCAGCTACCACTTCCTTTCAAGAACTGTTTAGTGAAAAAGAAAATATATATGAATAGTTCCCCTCACACTGAACTCAACAGGCGCCAGTCTTGGGCCTCTTGATGACAAGGCTGACAGTCTCCCCTTGAACCAGACTCCATCCACGAGTTGTAAAGCTTGGGCTGCTGGGGGCAGAGGGGAGACACACACATAGATGGAAGGCGA
Organism: Theropithecus gelada; assembly: GCF_003255815.1. Taxonomy (NCBI): domain Eukaryota; kingdom Metazoa; phylum Chordata; class Mammalia; order Primates; family Cercopithecidae; genus Theropithecus; species Theropithecus gelada. Next base: position 82,468,962 of record NC_037680.1, on the reverse strand, counting down.
GCCTCTGAGGAGGGGAGTGGGCGGTGGGTGGGGAGGACTGGAGGACATGCTTCCCTTAGCCTCGCGATAACAAGCTCCACATATCACAGAAGAGGACACACCACCGGCAGAGTGTGAGTGTAGCTGATGAAGCGGGGTCTTGTGAATAAAAGTCTGCTGCATTTAGTTTTGGAAATGAGCACTGGCCCATAGTCTCAGGCCCTAAAGTAATCTACGGGGGACCTGATGGAAATCAAGCAGTCAACTTAAAGCAAGTGCAGTGCCCTCTGACTCTTTTTCTGCTATTTTTTGATTGCTTTTCAGGGAGTCAAGTTCATTGGCATTTAGAGAGTAGGGGTTCAATGGACAGAGGTGGTAACATGGCCTACCAAGGGATGGCTTCGGCTTGGAGAAATGGGGTGGCCTGCTTTAAGCCTTATTTTAATTTAAAAGCTATGGTGTGACCCCATTTGGGAGGTCATGGCAAGATCTTTATAGAGACTCCAAACAATGAAAAGATTATGTCCTCAGTCCCATGTAGTTCCAAATAAAGACATTAGACCATGAAGTAATCGTGAGAAAGTCATCAGAGTTTTGCTTTTTCCCATGAAGACTATTTTGATTTTAAAAAGCATACAAAAATCAGATTCTTTCAAGAAGTGTTTTTCTATTTGTCTAATACCACAAACAATGGCTGCTTTGCCCCCGCATTCTGCAGTCTGCCCCCTTAAGCTAGTGGATAACCTGAGCCGGCTCTTCTTCTCGGCATGTCTCTGGGTTCACCTTGAACCGCTCACCGTGCTCAAGCTGGATGACACTGTCACTCTTACCCAGTGCCTCAGCCCACTGGGTGCTGTCCCTCCTTCTCTAAAACGCCCATCTCCCCGCCCCTACGTGTGACCACACTGACCTGTCTTGAAGATCTCGTAGCGCAGAGAGAAACCTGCCCCCTGCCGGGCGTAGTCGGAGGTGAACTTGATGTAGAGCATGGAGCCCGAGGAGATGATGGTGGGCGGGGCGATGTTCCCACAGTGTTTGCCCAGGAGGTCTGCGGATTCACTGTCCCCATCCCGAATCTCAATGAAGTCATACCTGGGTGGGGATGGCACAGACAAGAAAAGATCACTCGAAGGACATGAGAAGGACCGCTGTGTCGCTCCCACTCATGTCTCTCTATTCATTTAGAGACGTTCAGGTGTTTCAGATGGATAAGCGAAGGGCACTTATGTCTGTTTGTACAGACTGGCAAACAGAGATACTGCAAGTCGTTGTGCTTTGTGAAAGCCACAGAGTGAATCAACACATGGCTGGAAGGCCTTATCTCTTGCCCACGTAAGAGCAGGAGCATCATTCTATCAAATATCACAAAACACATTTTTTTCTTCCTTCAATAGCACCATTTTTATTTCCTTTATGATGTCTCAGAATCTTAGTCTCTCCTTCTTAGCTCTGTGACATTGCAAGCTGCTGAACCCCTTTGAGCATCAATTTCTTCATCTGTAAGATGAGGATAAATATATCCACTCCAAAAGGCTGGGGAGAAGATGGAATGAAAAAATATAGAAGTAAGGGGCTAGGCACTGTGCCAGACACACGGGGGATGTTTCAGAGACATTTGCTTATTTTCCCATCTCCCTCCAGCCCCCTGTTTCAATTTTCCCCTGGGCCATCCCTTCTTTAATTGTTAGTGACAAAGACTCCCCACCCTGAGCCACCGCCCTCCCTAAGATGACTCTGCGAGGTTCACATCAGCAGTGTCTAGTCAACATGTGTTCTTAAAAGGAATCAGCCTCATATTAGATAAGGCAATAAAAACCTTTCTCCAAAAGCAGGGGTGAGTCTCCAGGGGCCCACCAGCTACGTGCACACAACTATTAGCCTCAGTGAGAGGCGGGGCAGGCTGCCCTCCTGAAGCAGAGGCCTGTGCTCATTTGAAGCAGAGTCAAACTGGCCAGGGCTGGGAAGAAGGCACCTCAAAGACACTCTTGGCTCAGTTCATGGGAAGGTGCAAACATAATGCACCATTTTATCTTGACAGACACACATTTTCCAGCCCCGGTATGTGCTCTGGCAGTCCTCACTGTGCTGCGTTTGTGCTTGCCTTCTGGGCTCCCAGTTAATACTCTTGTCACAACTGCTTAGGTGGGAAACTTCCTGCCCACCAGCTCCCTTCCAACTGCTGGCCGCTGCACCATTCTTTACTGAAAACCATCCATCTCCCTCTCCTTCCCTTTCTGTTTATTTATTTTGCATCAACCTGTTAAAGCAACATTTAAGACATCTCTTCCTTGCGGGTAAAGAGAGGGCTGGGAATGCACCCTTCTCTGGGATGTGCCTGCCCATGGTTCCTGTCACATACAAGGATCTGGGGTTGCCGGCTGCCTGCAGGAGTGGCTGGTGTGAGCTGGGGAGGCCTGAGGCCTCACTTTAGCCCCCAGGAGCTATGTTACTCAGCCACTTTCAAATAATAGACCTGTAAAGGAAGTCTAAGCAGGAGTGGACCAGCATTAATTCATTCTTAGACCCCACAGGGCTGGACTCCCACAGTCAAAAAAGAACTGCTGAGCTCCTTAGAGTCTGGAGAAGTCAAAACGGCAGTTTCACCCCCCAGGAAGAAATGGAGAGATGGTCACAGATTGAGAAGGCCGTGAGTTTGGGGGAATCTGTTTAAGTCTGTGGTTTCAGTGTGGGAGATGGTGCTGACTTTGAAAACATGCTTCCTCATTTCCAAAACAAAAGTAAAAAGATGCTTCGTTTGTTCTCAGGGGAACTCCCAAACCTTCCAGAAAACCCCTCCTTGCTACTTTCACACTAAGGCAAGCACTGCTGGACAGACACATTCCTGTGAGCAATGGCGATGCCCTGGCAATGTGCACAAAGGTCGAGGGGCTCTGCCACCCATGCTCATGAATCAGACAACTCATCTGGACTAAGAAATGCAGGGCCCAGAGTGCAAGAGTCCCAATCCCAGAAGCAGACAGCGCTGGGCTTGCACCCGAGCTTGGCTACTTTTTAGCTGGGTGACCTCAGGCAAGTTACTGAACCTTTCTGAGCCTCAGAAATGGGGAGAAAAAGAGTAAAGTAGGGATATTACAATCTTCTCCTGGGGTTGATGTGAGACTTAAATGGCAAGATCCAATCAATATGAAGTGTTAGCCCATAGTCTGGCACTCAGTGTGTGCTAAGTAAATGTGAACTGTGATTTGTTGTATTCTCACACCCATTTCAGAGGCGAGGAGGCTGAGCCACAGAGCAGAAGGACCTTGTTTTAAGAGATGGAACAAATAAGCAGAGGTTCAGTATCAGCGGGAATGGAAATCTGTTCAAACATTCTGGAAGGCATTTTGGTGAAATGTGACAAAAGTTAATATGTACATAGCCTTTAATCCAGCAATCCTACTGCTAGAAATTTTTCCTAAGAAAATAATCAGACAATTGTGCAAAGTTGCATATGCATCTTTGTGTATGTATTTTGAAAAAATATAAAAAGTGGGAGGATATTTTGCTCATAAATAGTTTCAAAGCCCAACCGTAGAGGGAGGGTGAATCCTTTTGGGATATTTATAAAATGGAATACTCTGCTGCTACAATCAATAATCTGCAGGTCTAGAATTTTTTTTTTAATGGAAAAATGTTCATGCTATACTGTTAACTTTTTTAAAAGGAGATTTTTTAAAAGTATGTTTTAAAAGGTAGACATACATTTCCTTACATAAACATACAGAGGAAGTCTGAAAGACTACTAAAATACTAACAATGGCGAGAGACATGGGTGGTGGGATGATGGGTAATTTTTACTTTCTTCTTTGTAAAAGAATGCAGCTCTCATGATTTAGCAGATGTAGAAGTAAGTTCATCATCATCACCATCATCATCCATGTCACAGAACTGGAGTGAGGAATAAATGAGACACAGTAGGTTGGGACACTTAGAACAGTGCCTAGGACATGACCCACATTCAATAAATAATTTTTTAAACTTTTTTTAAAGGATCGCCAGATAGTTCCAGTCTTTGTGTTGCCAATTTCTCTAGGAAGGACAGAGAGAGGCCCTGACATCCCACTGGCTTGTTCATCAGAAGTGAGAGGGTTTTATCTGGTTGCCTAATCACCCATGGAGTCATTTAGGGGATTAACAGAATCAGCAATGAAGCAGGGCTGCCCAACAAATGCCACTGTTACAAGCTTGCCTCAATTTACTCAACGGATATAGACCACCCCAAATCCCTTCGTGTAATGCTGCCTGCAACAAATACATCCATATGCATCTACACACGCATATAGAGAAGGGATGCATTTTTGAAAAAGTTTCATAAAATTCAGTCATACTATAAAGTTTTTCTCTGAGCTTGTTAGTTAAAGGACCCCTCTGGTGAATCCTTTTGTGAAGCAAATAATCAACAAGGCTTACTTGAACTTCTTAGAAAAACTAGATTTTTCTATAAGGTTTGCTTGAGGGGAAGTGACACAGAGTTAATTCGGCAACTGAAATCCCCGCAACTTCCAGTGTTCTGGTTCTGCCCTGTGGACAAGCCCCATGTAACCACATGGTCTTCTGGCTGGGACTTTTATATAAAGGGCACACTCCAAATGACATGCTGACTTCATGCAGAATGTCTCATTTACCTCCTGTGTGACTGACTCATTTGGGGAAATTTTTTATTATGAGGGATTTGCTACGGTTGGAGTAAATCTCCTTAGAAATTTCAGTGTTGTCAGGTTCATTTGTGAAGAGTTAGGCAGAGGCTTAGGAAGTTTCTGGCTTTGGAATAAATATGGCTTTGCATCTAGTGTCTAATATCCAGTGTTTAGTAAAGGAATCTGGGGTATAGACTCAGAGCTCACCCCAACGATAGTCAAGTAGGATAACTTGAAAAGCCGCTCCTCTTAGAACGTATCACTCATTTTGCAGAAGGCAACATAAGCCAGCTAACGGACATATTAACTAGAGTGTTTGCATTTCATTATTCATAATCTCTCCTAAATGAAAAATTCCTTTCAAAGCTTTAACACTACCTTGTATTGTTTTATTTATTTTTTTCCTGAGCTGAAGTAGCCATCTCTATTCCCAGTTCTTTCTTTTCTCTCTAAAATGGTTCCCCGAGTGCCTTTTTACTTGTCTCCTCACAGATTCTGACGTCTGCATGGTGAACATTTGTCTAGAGAATGCTTTCTCTACTTTCTTTCTCAACTTCAAAGTCTTACATTTCTCTCCCCAAACCTACATTTGGGCCATGGGAAATTTTGACAGTGAAGTTAATTTTAAGAGTCCACGGGAGAGATATGAAAAAGCAACAATCTCATCTCTTCCTCTCATCGCTAGGCAAACATGAAAAAGGGCTTTCTAGTTTCCATAACTGTCTCCATGCTTGACACTTCCCAGCAGGGCACCAAAGTCTGGGTTAGTCAACAGAGCCTGTGCTGGAAGACTCACCAAGCTGAGGTCCTTCCTTCAGGACACCGAAATGTCTGGCCCTTGTCAGAATCCAGCTTTAGGGATGCCACACAGAACCACTTGGAAGGGGATTACTGTATCGAAGATAGAGTACTTAGGTCTTCCGAGGAAGAAGACTCTGCCCCTTCTTTTGGGTCTACGTATCAGAACATCTCTGCCCAAGTCCTGACATCATAACCTTTGCCAACCAAGCAAGACCTCCTTTCACACTGCTCATCATAAGATCATAAGATGTTGACGACATTTTTTATATGGTGAGCTCTTTCCAACCCCAGGGCCTTTGCAAGCGCTCTTTCCTCTGCCTGCAGTACTCCTCACTGGTGTCTTCCAGGGCTGGTTGTTGCACCTCCTTCAGGCTTAAGTACAAATGTTATCTCCTCAGAGAAACCTGCTGTCGCCACCCTGTTTCAGATGGCATGTCCTTATTCTCTAGCTCACCATCCTCTTACTTCTTTCATTGCTATGATCATAATCCGAAAAGGTCTTGTCAATATGCTTATTTGTTTATGATCTGTCTCGTGCCCTAGACAATAAGCACCATGAAGGCAAGGACCTTGCCTCTTCATTGCTGAATTTACGACACTTGCTTGGTGCCTGGCATGTAGGAGGTCTCATTCACTTTTTGTTGAGTAAATAAATGTCAATGAATAAGGGACTTGAGGCTGGTGTTCCATGTTAAGAAGAGCGCATGCTACGATGATGCTTTCCGTGGAGTTTGATCCATTTTATACTCTCTGTCTTTGTGCCCCAACACATTTACTGAGCTATTCTGGTTGTATCTGAAAACCAAAATGTTGCCTTGTGACTCAAAAACATGAAATATAACATTTTGAGTGGAAGAAACATCGCAAATCATGCTGACAGCATTTTCACTATTAGCGGCAAACAAATCAACTATAATTAAAATGCTGTCAAAGTGATTTGAGATTTTTCTCACACTTTCAAAGTTCCATATTTCATGAGTAGATTATCCAGGCCAGAGAATTTATCACCTCCTGGAGTGCCTTTCTTCCAGGAGGCTCAAAGACATCTACAAACACTGTCTTATTAATCCTTACATTAAAACCTGTGAGGAAATTAGGAGGAAAAAAACAGCACTGTCACACACAACTTCCCAACAAAGAAGCTGCATGATGCCTAAAAAGGCTGCAAGGCAGGTCTGCACAGTGCTAAGGTCTCCGGTCTGTTCAGACCTGAAGCCACGCCACCTGCTCCTTGGGCTCAGTACAGTCACCTAGCCTTTATGGAGAAGTCAGCTCACTGTCAGGTCAGATTTTTTTAAGTAAATTTCATTTCCTTGAATTTCTGCCTTGCATCTGTACCACCCATTTACTAAAAAGCTGTTATATCACATTTTATTGAGCATTTACTATGGGCCAGGCCGTTGATTCAGATATTATTTCATTTAATCCTCATTTCATCCAAACCAGGCCCTGTTACAATTACCATCCATTTGCAGTTGCAGACATTGAGGCTCAGAGAGGTTAAGTGACCCGCCCAAGGTTACATGAGGAAGAAAGGTCAGAGGGAGGCTTTGAACCCAAGTAGTCAAACTCCAGGGCACAGAGACCTCCCCTTCCTCCCTTTGTCTTGTGGGATGAAGATCTGAGGGCAATGAAAATACCAGATTGCCATAGCACAATAGCATTAGCAGGTATCGGGTGTAAAGAATCCTTATGGCCTCAGTTAGGTTTCCACAAAATGGGCGTAAGGTATGTAAGAGACTTAACAGAATCTTGCTCTTTTGAGTTGTTCTGTTTAAATAAGGCTGAAGGACTTACCAAAATTAAAAGACACATCGCCAACAGGAAAAGTGAGCAGATTTGGAATCCATGATTTCGAGACTCACCCAGCAGAAATCTAGCTTGCAAGAGTTCAGATGGGATAACATATTAATTTTTGTAAGTGTGGTATTTTTATAAGCACATATATATCCATATGTGAACATATGGCCCATGGAGTGAGAAAGCAGCATCCCGTATATTTATAAGCTCTTAAGTTATCATCTAGAGCACATATTCTTAAATGCGTGGATTTCTACTAGGGCCTACACATAAGTATAAGTGGGTTGGGGAAGCTCTGATGCTGTTTGCTGAAATTTTGTGTTTGTGAGTAGGCACATTTTTCTAGGGAAAAAGTCTGTGACAAAAGAAACGTTAAATTGCTGTTAACTGAAACATACCTAAGAGGGTGTTGTGTAACCTGGGAAGTGTAGCACGTGGGCTTTGTGGACAGACACAGCTACTTTCTGGCACTTGCTCATGGTGTGATTACAGACAAGGTATTTAACCTCTCTGAGTTTCAGTTTCATCATCTACAAAATGGACATAATAACAGTCTCCACCTTTGGGGATGGTGGCAGGATTGCGAAGGTACATGCAGGCCCAGCACAGTGCCAGATGCCTTAGGAAGTGTCTGAGAGCCCCTGGCTATTTTCATTATTATCAGCATAAAACAAAACAGGATGGTGGATGTGGAGAAGAGAAGAGTTACACACACATGACACCTCGGGAGCCAGACGGGAGAAGATGAAACGAAAAGCACAGTTAGAGGCAGTCTCGATACCCCCCTTCTTGGGGCTGGGTTTCTAAAAAATCATCCCCCTGCACAAATCCATCAACAGTGTTGCAGACACTTGAGTTTTCAAGATTTTATGTCAAACTTGTGTTTCTGAGCCCAGGCTGTGTTTGAAACCACCCGTCCTCCATCTGCTGTGTTAGATAGCAAGGTACTCAAGCTCCCGAGAGGCTGCTGAGTTAATGCATATCAATGGGTCAGCACGGTGCATGGCACACAGTACGTGCTCAATGAATAGCCATTTGTTGTTATTGCTGCTGTTATTCTTATTTGCTATTTAATGCCAAGGGCTCAAACAGTTCCCAAACTCTATCTGTTTGTGTATCTGCATCGGTACCCAGTGCCTTTTTAATAGTGGCTGTTTGCAGTTGCATTTTCTTCCTTCATTTCTTCCCACCAGAAATGTCTGATATTTTGAGCTTCTTATCCACAATCCCCTCACAACCAGGGTCACCACAGCTCTTCAGAAGGGAGGAAGTCTGACCACCCACCAAAGGAAGTACATGGAGAGAATAACCCAAAACAAACTGAAGGAATTATTCCAAAAAACCTTGAAGGCAAGAAAATGGAAACGACGAATAACATCTATTTATAATCGCTGGCTATTTTTCCACAGAGGCCCTGCGATGATGGTGAGGGCCCCGCCAATCTCATTGTTCCTCATGGAGCAGGCTGCCAAGAACGCCTCCCGGCGTGAGGAAGGAGGCCGCTCCAGACAGCGCCTCTGATAAGTCTCTCGGAAGATGAACTCTCAGAGAATTGAGGGCACACAACAAAGCCTCCCGCACTTCTGCCCTGGTCCTTTGGGTGAATACCATTTCCCTCGCTGACCTGGCTGGCCAGCAAGGCACATTCCTGAGGCCGTGTGGTCACGGGTCTGCTCTGCTTCTGGACCAGCACACACACTGGAGGCCACTTGGATGAAACATGTTTGCTTGTGTAAGGAATGGTTTTCCAGGCAACCGGTGCCAATGTGAAGTTTAAGGCTTTGGGGCAGGCTGCTTTCAGCATGAGTGTCGGGTCTTTCATTGGTCTGCTCTGTGTCTATAAAATCCTCACCCTCTGCAGTCAACTTACAGGGCCCCTTGCTAGCATTCTGGAATGATACCAGAGTGCAAAGAAGAGTAGTCCACAATTTCTTTCCAGTTGTTTTTCTCAGTGGCAGTGGCAGCAGTCAAGGTGAATCCCAGCCTGGCCAGGACTTGCTGAATATTCCTATGCTGGCCTGGGTCAATCACGCTTGCATGCCTCAGTTTGCCTCATTTGACAAAAGGGAATGGGGATCATGCTTTTGTGCCTGGTGGGGCTGCCTGCACGGGTGACCACCGAAGGGCAATCAGAGCACAGCGTCCGGGGCGCCTGGTGTGCTGGCAGCGCCTCTTTACTCGGCAGAGTGAACCGTTCCCTCCGGCATAGGTGTTCACACTGATTCTAGCTCCCGGGGGATCCACTTGTGAGGGCAAATCATAACTTCCCCATCTGTCCGAAAAACGGGAGCCTGCTGTGAACGGAAGTGTGCCGGGCACCAGGGAATCCCTCACAGCAACAAAAAAGTCCTTTTTGTTTTTCCAGGGATATAGGCTCCATATCATTTTTCTATTCCCCTTTGCTGGCATCCAGCCTCCCTAACAAAACTTGGAAGATGCAAAACTCATCTGAAAAATGTGCCATGCAGAAATCCAAGTAGGGGACAGTCTGGGAGTAGGTGACAGGTGTGATGGGACCCCTTTTAGAGTTCATTTACTTGGAGCTTCAGGTTACAGAGCTTGGAGCTTCTCCTGGCTCCAGGGGCAAACTTGTCACTACTGTGCAAAAAGCACCATGGTGTGGAAATGATGGGCCTGCACTAATGTCCAGGCAGGAAGGGGCTGCTGCCACGCCAGGGCAGAGATCCTGAATCTAGCACTCAGGGGCCAGTCAGCTGGAACTGCTTCCGCTTGTGACTATGCTCTCGACAGCTGCATTCTGAAGCGTCATGCTGCACAGGCAGCCTGGGCCACGTGAGGCATGTTAAAACACTCACCTTCTCTCCCCATCCCAGAAATGCCCTTTCCATTCGGAGAGAACAGGTTGGGGTTTGTTGGGGGTGGAGGAAGCAAGCATTTAGGAATGTGGGGTGCTGCCGGCTAGAGCCTCATAAGACCATGAAGAAAGATGTTTAGAAAGGACATGGGCTTCTATAAGAAAGGGAACCAGATTACAGGAAGTCTCTGAGCAGGATGGGAGCAGTGTGAGTCAGACCTTGAAGGATCTTTATTCATCGCACAGCCATAAGTGGGCTGTTTGTTTTGCACACAGAGCTTCTGGCTGGTTGGCCACAATATTGTAGCGACCAGTGGGGGCCCTGGCAGCGTGGGAGGAGGCATCAGTGCCAGGGATGAGCTTCAAGAGCCACATGTGGATAAAGGCCCAGGCAGGGAAGAGTACAGCAGAAAAGGCCCCCAGAAGATAACTCAATACCCCAACATTTAACCCAGCAGCGTGCTCTGAAGCTTAAACTAAATCCTGTATCTGCTTGGACCTCAGTTTCCCAGCAGATGACCCCCCAAAATAATACTTTCTTACCCTCCTACCACTCTCAAAAGATGACACATAGATAAATCGCTTTGAACTTTTAGATGAAAGGTGCTCTATAAACCTGAGGTCTCATCAACTGTAATTGTTACAGTAATTATTTTAATGATAATAATGATGATAATGGGAGGGGGGATCGGGTGGGGATGAAACCTCCTACTTTGAGACAAAGAACATCTCTTCCATTAAAACCTGCATCACGAATCCTTCTGCTCCAAGCTCTCAACCATCTCTTTCAAACTGCCAATTTCTGGGCTGAAATATTATTTACTCCTTTCCTTTCCAATAAAACAATTATTTGTTCCACCATTTGCCCCCTCACTCACTCTCCAGTGTGTCTGGCTTCGTCCTGACAGCTCGGCCATGGACTGTTTACATGTCTCGCTCACCCTCCAAGACTCTGGTTCAGCTCCATTGACACTAAAGGCAGGCGAATTCTCTCGGTGTGAGGAATCAATTACTTCCGCTGACACTCTATTACTGGCCCTCACATCTTTGGACTCCAGATGGAGAGTGAAGGTGGTGGTGAGGATGGCAGGGAATTTGAAGGGGATGGTGAGCGAGGCTGCGGGGGGATTGGGGGAGTAGGAGGTTGATGACAGGGAGGCAAAAAGAAACGATGGACTGAGAAGCCTCTGGCTTGTATTTAAAGACAAAGAAAGAGATCTCTCTCCTTGACTGCCCTGCTGGCATCCGGAGGTGACTGCATGGCAGGAAGAGGCAAAGAAAAGGAATAAAAATGGAAAAGGAAAAGAAAAGGCTTGTCAAGGATATCTAAAGAAATCAGAGAGGCCCCAAATACCTAAGCACTGGGACAGCAGATGACAGCTTCAAGCAGATTGACACAGGTATACAAAGGCAGCTTTGGGCTGACTGGCTTCAAATCCAGCCCCACGATTATTATCTGTGTGATCGCTCAGGGCCTCAGTATCTCCATCTGTTAAATGGGATAATAGCATTACCAGTACCAGCTGTGGAGGTTAAACATAGAAAGCTCTTAGGGTAGGACCTGATGTCTGGCAAGAGTTCAATAAATGTTTGCTATTGTTGTCTAATTCTGAGAGTTCCTTCACATGACCCACAAACATACAGTTGAGTCCCAGTGGGAAAAAGTAGAAAAATATTAGAGACTGCAGGATGCTTGGCTACAAAGCTTGAAAAAAGGCATAAAAAAAGTCATGCATTTCTGTTGCCCTCCCATACCTAAGCCCAACTCACACTTCTTTCTCCTTTTCCTTTTCCTTTTCCTTCTTTTTAGAAAATTTTATTTTGACCCAGCTAACATTTTTCAGGGATTCTCCTTCTAGGAAAAAAATTTTGATTATGTAAATTAAATACAACCATCTACTCTGCAATCAACTGAGATGAGTTGTGAGGCACGAGGTCCCATAATGAAGGACGATTACAGAAGCTCTTTTCTGGAAGGAAAGACAAGGGCAGCTGATATCTTTTTTTTTTTTTTTCTGGAATGATTTATCCAGGCAGAAGTATAAGAATGGAATTAAATTATCTTTAGAGTTTCTCTTAATCCAAAGGCTTAAATCCCCTTGCCACTAAAAAGGACGAAACAAAAATAATATAAATTTCTTTTTCTATAGGACTCATGACTCCAGGAAAATACACAAATCCTTTTTTAGAAAAATCTTATGTTTTTACTTGGTATAGTTCCATCTCTTCTTTATCCCCTCCACACCTGGAGCTCCCACTGAATTTCTTAAGACAGACTCTCAGCCGGTGTAATTAGATGGGAGAATTACACGGAGTTACATGGGGTGAGATGCTGGCCCTCTGGGATCTCTGGGTTCGGAGAAGGTGCCAGGGTGGAGAGGCAGAACAAGTGGGATTGTGCATGATAAAATCTCAAGTGATTTTCTCAGTCAGAAGATAAAGCACATCATTAAGAAGGGCATCCACAGTGAGGCTTGCATTGAGACGGTTACAACTGCAACGCTCATTTTCGAAAACAAACTGCCCAAAGTAATTCCAGCTGCTTTTTAACCTTGGTAAGAGGAGGAGAACAGTCTGTCAGTTGTTTTTCCCCCTGATCCATGGGCGAGGTGGAGTTGCTGGGCGGAACCTCTGGTCAAGGTTGGTAAGTGTCGGGGCCACAGCCAGCTGCTCCCATTCGTCCACCACGTACCTGGAGGTGGATCTGTTTCTGTCATTAGGAGGATTGTTGCAATACAGAAAAGTATTACTGCTCACTGGTTCCTTAGGGGAATCAGAATAGTTCTGTGGTTGGGCAGGCAGTAAATAATAATGTCAGTAATAATGTCGTGAGTGATCAAGCCAACAGCCTCTCCTCAACAAGCACAAGGCACCCTCTTGAACCACACAGAATTCTCGCTATGCTTTGTTGGCTTTTTAGACTTCAACGGACACCAGCTAAAGCCACACCTCCAACTGGGCAATCTGGCCTCCCGCCCTCTATTCATAGGAAAGAGACTTGGATTCAGAAAGTCTTGTGTAGCAGGAAATTGACAAGAGGAGCTTAATCTGAAGTGTTACCTGGACTTTCCCAGGTCAAACCCCACTTTCAGGCATTCCACTTGAACATAGGGTATGAGGCTGCAGAGACTCTACAATGGACAGGGAAGGTGGGGACAGCAGAGAGTCCCCATAATCTCAGTCTTTCCTGCTTCCTGACCACCCTGTCTCCTAAGGAGATGGTGGAAGTTGTCTGGCCAGGAAATACAATTAAATAGTATTGCTCAGGCACCTCTTCACTGGGAAAAAGGTTTGTGTCAGCAAGTCACAAGGACAGCCCCTTTTACTCTACCCTTACAATGTCACTGGTTAAGAAATTGGGTTCAGGAATGTTCAATTATTTTGGTTCCTGAAGGCATCAAACCATCCCTCCTTGTCTTTGAGCATTCTGCTGTCTGCCTGTGACACCAGCCAAACACACTCCCTGCTGCCTGGCCAACTTCTTTAGAATTCGTATAGGCATCACCTCCTCCAGGGAGCCTTCCTTGATCTTCCCAGCCTAGGCTGGACCTGGATGCTGTGGGCCCACATAACAGGTCCATATCATGTCCCCGGCCAAACGCATGATGCGGGGGAGGCAGAGAGCACAAGAGTAAAGCAGAGATTGAAAACTAGGGTATCTGGCTTCAAAACCCTTCTCTGCCACTTATGGGAGTGGAACCTTGGGCCAGTTGCTTAACTTCTTTGAGCCCAAGTTTCCTAATCTGTAAATGAAAGAGTAACAGCAACTTTAGGGAAAAAAATATGATTTATTCATCACTGTATTCCCAATACTACCACTTAGCACATAGTAGGTGTTTAATAACTATTTCCTGATGAATGAATGAATGGTCTATTACCATTTTGTTGGTGAGAGACTCATGTCCCAAATCAGTTAGTGACGTTCTTGGCCTGTGTCCTACCCCCTAAGATTATGTTATATTCCCAGATGGACAAATAGGGAAAACAGATCGATCTGTCTTCCAACACAGATTCAGCTCATGCTGACCGATTGCCTGGCATTTCCAATGTAAAAATATCACTAAATCACTTGCACACACCTGCCTAGCACCCTCTTAGACTAGGTGCCATGGGAGTTTAGACATGAAGGGCTTTGTGCCCTTGTAGAATTTACATGCTGAGAACTCAAGATGACCACATATGAACAAAAAGTAAGTGACTGAGGCAACATCAAGTGCTCTGGGAGTTCAGAGGAGGGGCTGATAAGACAGAACTGCAGGAAGCAAGGAAACTCAGGGGAGGAAGATGGGAGCTTGCAGCTGGACACTGTGGAGGGAGGGGAGGAGGGCCGGAGCCCTGGGAACCCAGGGGGCTCACACAGATGTAAGACTATGCTTGGTTATTTGCAGGGAATGGAGGTTATTTACTGAGCACAGGGAAACACTGCTGGCTGAGTGGGGAGGGGCCAGATAACTGAGGTCTGGTCTGATCCCTCTGTTTACTATGATCAGGTTATCAACTGGGAAAGTGCTACCTTTCTAAGATATCATCTCTTACTTTGGGAGAAACAGACACATCTTCTAAGATATAGAGGGCCCCTCTGGCTGTAAATAAACACAAGAGCGCCCTGTTTATCTAGGACACTTAGAGGCAAATATCCAAAACCTTAAATATGCAGAATATGAGGGTGTGGGGGAGTTTAGAAGAAAAGATTGTGAGCAGCTATACTGATGTTGAGAACTCCATCCTCTGTTGCTCTTACGCTTTGTCACTTTGGGATCCCTCCCCAGTCCTAACTCTGCTGCAAGCTTGGCTGGCCGAAGCCAGCTGGAAATGCTGGCCTTGGGATTGCACTGGCTTGGGCAAAGCTTAGGTCCCAGAACCCAAACTTCCCAAGAGACAGCAAGGGCTCCTGAAGCAAAATTGATAACCCAATAAAAACGCAAAAACAAGTCAGAAGGGGAAGGCTATAGGAGACAGGCATACTCGTAACAGGATGTGTGAAAGCAGGAGGATTGATAGAAAATCGTCCCACACTGTCCCCTGATAAAGTCCAATGATGCTAACACAGTTGCTAATTTATTGAGCATCTACATAAAAAGGCAGAGCAATCTTGCAAAATATTTATTATTACGACAGCTTTGCAGATGAGGAAACTCAGGCCTGGGAAGTTTGAAAGGTCAATAAAATTCAAATCTTAATCTGCCTGTTCCAAATATGGCAATACCTGGCTGCTGTCACAAAAGTGAAGCTTAGAATTAGAAGCCCGAACATTGAGAAAAAGTTGACTCCTCTCAATGTAGGTTTTAAAAAGACAGGGAAGTGCAGCACATGATTTACAATGTTCTTGATCAGAAATCCTTTAAAAAAAGAACTCTTGGAACTCTAAGGTTCTTTTTAAAGAACTTTAAAGATGGATATTTCAGTATCTGGACAATTCACCTAAACGGAATGTCATTATTCAATGATACGTGGTAAATGAGATATTGCTGTGCTGAACATAGCACATAAAATCATTTATGTAGACTTCCTTGAGAGCTTTTTAGCCTAAGAAATGTTCTTTCATTTCTTGCTAGGTTTTGCACTTTCTGAGACCCATCAAGATATCCATCTAGAAATTACCATTTTTTTTTTTTTTTTTTAAATGAGACAGAGTCTCACTCTTTCGCCCAGGCCGGAGTGCAGTGGCGCAATCTCAGCTCACTGCAGCCTCTGCCTCCCAGTTCAAGTGATTCTCCTGTCTCAGCCTCCAGAGTAGCTGGGATTATAGGTGTGCACCACCAAGCCTGGCTAATGTTTTTTGCATTTTTAGTAGAGATGGGGTTTCACCATGTTGACCAGGCTGGTCTTGAACTCCTGACCTCAGGTGACCTGCCTGCCTCGGCCTTCCAAAGTGCTGAGATTACAGGTAGAAATTACCAATGCTTAAAGGACCCAGCCTCTTAGTTTGGGTTTTATTTGGTTGAGCCTCTGGGATGGGGTGGGTGCTGGGGCTGTTTGAGAACTCCTGAACAAGCTGTGTATTATATGCAGGTGGGTGTTTTAAAAATACATACATTTTAAATTTTAGAAATGGAAAAAACCACTCAACTTTGTGTATGGGTTTCTAAAACCATAACATTCAGTCTGTTGGCTGATGACTCAAGCGAAAAGCCTCTGTCTGCCGGAGCAGCAACATCCTAGCATCCTCCATTCCACAGGGAATAAAGTGGCTTCTCTCTGTTTGCCCAGACGGCCCGTAGTCTCGCCCATTTGTCCTTTGGCCTCAGGAGTCCAGCTGTGCCACAGTGGCCTCTGGTTTCCGCCCACAACTTCTATACAGGCCCCAAAACAGCCTGTGGGTGCCCAGGATTTGCATTTCTGCAAGTGACTGGAGGGAGGAGTCAAGGGAAATTCACCAGAGATGGTGGCCTTGGATTGCACTGAGTCAGGCAAAGCTGTGGCTTGTGAGTGAAATTTTCCAAGCAGACAGCAAGCTTCGATGGAACATAGTTAATAAGCAACGGTTAGGGGAAAAGGTCTATCTGGGGTTTACTCAGCAACCGTCTCAACCTTTGGGATGTAGATTTCAAGGTATACAGGGAGCCAAGGGCTCAGGGGCCACAGCCCAGGATAAATTCTTTCATATCAGGGCCCTGTTTCCAGGCCTCGGGGCAATCTTTGCAGTTAACCCTGCTCACAGGAAGAACCTGGGCAAACACGAGGTTGGGCGTGCTGACCACTGCTCTGTCTCCACAGCTGAGCTGGCTGCTCCTCCTGACTTTCTTGCTCAGTTCCCCTTTTTGCTGGGGTATTGCTGCTGTACCCTGTGATTGGAAGACCAGTCCAGGCAGTTTTCTTTTGGGAAGTATCGACTTTATGGGCCTGTCGAGCCAAATCCAATTTGAAGCATGCACCCAAAATAAAAGGAGAAAGCAGGCTAATTTCCTTGGATAGTGAGTGCTTTCCAAACCCAGGAGCTCCCTTGGAATGAAAATGCAGTATGGAAGAGAGAGGGAGAGCCGGAACGCAACAGAACTTCCAGGACTTCAATTAGATTAATTGTTCCTTTCACAAGAAAGTAAAACAAGGCAGTGGGGAGGGGAAGCCCATTTATTGCAAATGCAAATGGCCAGGGGAAGTGTCAAAAATACCTTGAAGAGTGAGAGGCTGAGAAAACCAGATGTGTCTTTCTAAATACAAAAATTAATGAGAGAGAAAGAGAGAAATGGGGAGTTGGGGAGGAACAGAGAATTAATGACAAGGTTAAGTGGATGAGGCTTAATCCCAACAGAGCCTCTCCGACAGTTTGGCCCTGGGAGAACAGACCCCAGAAAAATTTTTTTTCTGACCTCCTTCACTTTTTAGGTTCAAACCAGACACATGAGGTCACGGAATGGGGAGAAAAACAGGAAGTGATTTAGCAAGGATGATAAGCCAGAAGATAACCCTATAAATCCCCTACTCCACCTCCAGCAAGGGGTAACGCCTTCTTCTTTCCCTTGTCAGAGGCTCTGGGACTGAGTCCTGTCCATGGAAGGGGTACCCCGCAGCCCAAAGCAGGACAGGAGCATGTTTTTCTGGCCTTTCATCCTTCCCAACACGTTTTAAGCCATGCTTACTAGCTCCTAAGTTTTTCCTTCCAAGAGCCATGCTTTCTCCCTCTGCCACTATGAATATACATAGGATGACCTCTTGGCAAGTTCACTGGGAGATTTGCTGGCATAAGAATTTGGCCCTTAGTCGAGAGAGGTGCTTAGTCAAATTTCTCTGAGCTCAGACCCAGGCTGTCTCCGTACATTATGCTTCCGTTTGTGCCAACCTTCTGCAGTCCAGCCGGAGGAATTAAAGCCCAAAACACCTTATAAAGAAGCTCTTATAACAGAAATGCTTGATAAAGTTCACTGTCAGGGAATCAGAAGCCTTGGGATGCTGAGCAAATGTATGCAGGGTACTCATGTAACTTAGACAAAGAGGAACTGATGAGTTTCCCTATGTCATCTGTTGAGTCAAGAGTGGATCTGGGATTAGAAACTTCATCTTATGACTCTTCGTCACATGAGGCATCCATCCGGGAAACCCTTTGGTTTTCAACAAAGACTACCTCTTGTTAGGAGAAAACCATTATGTAGGTGCAAAGTAGTCCTAGGAGGATAATAATGACATCAATTCACTGAGCCTCACAGTCTGGCACTAGTTAAAGAGGGGCCTTGTTTCCTCCATGAGGAAGTGCTGGCCCAGACCTGGCCTGTAGGAGTTTTGCCTTCTCCTTGGTACCTGTGCCGCCAGCTGGCCCCTTTATTAATTTTTCAGTATTTGCAATTCCTTGCTTAATAGCAAGGAATACTTAGACAATGTATTAATCACATGGGAGCACTGCACACTTATCAGAGTAACAGCATGCTGTAGGCGCTCATTTGGGGCAGAATATGACTGTTGGCACATTCTTTTCTGCACAAAAACTCTCACTTTAGTTCCAATGAGGAAAGACTTTAAGATGGAGCTCAGTAAACAGTGCAAAGCACATCTGCATTCTAGACATGCTGCCTGCTTCCCAACCTTAACTTTTAGGGACCTCAGTGTTAACATGGCATTTCTAAAGTACTCACAAGTGTCTAAATGTCCACTTGGGATTTCCTAAGCCACACATTTCCAGGGTGGCAGAATCAATGTTGTAAGACCAGCTGAGTCACCTTGGGTGACTGACCTAACCTCTCTGTGCTTCAGTTTTCTCTCTTGTGCAAAATGGAGATCATAATGGCACTAACTTCCCAGGGCCCACTGTGCGAAGTACATGGATTAATATTTGCATTAGCAATTAGAACAGTGTTTGTTAAATAAATCCGTAACACTCACTTTGAGACTCTAACTTGTGTAACACAGGTATCAAGAACCAATATGAATCTTAGAACTACTTAGATTTTTTTTTTTTTTTTTTTACTCTTTTTATTTTTCTATAAGGAAACCAGTTACCACTATATAAAGTAACAGGCTGATCCTGCGTGGCTGGATGCAGGGGAAGTCTCCGCTTGGGGATACAGCTACTATCTTATTAAGGAAGCGGGTGGGGTTTATACATGTAGCAGCCGTGGAAATGGGGAGATCTCCAAGAGGAAGGTAACCCAAATTCAAGAGGTGGAGTTTTGTAGTCCAGCCCCTGCCACCACATGGAAATTCTCCTCCACTACCAGCCTTTGGAGGTAGGTTAATATTCTCTACTTTTCACTCAAGAAGCCTCTTTCCACCATATTGTGGGATCAGCCACACCTTTATTTCCCTGGAAAGGGAATGCCCCTTGAGGTTTTCCTCTGAGGCCAGGATCCACCACTGGTTAGCAGCAGGTCTTGGGGTGAGGGGTGACAGAAGTGACAAGAGCAGGAGTGGGGGGCGGAGCATGTGCATCTCGTGGATGGATACACAGTGGGACAGGACAGTGCTTACTTGCAGTCGTGCTTCTCGATTTCAAAGTGAGGGTTGAAGTTGAGGACAATCTTCTGGTTGGGTTCGGGGGCGTAAACAATCCACTCGCAGTTCTGGTGGGAGGGGTAGTCCTGGGGGTAACCGGGAGAGGTGATATAGCCAGCATCTTTGGAATTCAAACGACCTCCACACGGTGGGTCTGAAAGAGAAATCAACAACCCAAAGAACTTCAAATATGTTACAGCTTTCTTCCCCCAACACTCCCTCCTTCTCTTCTGTACCAGTGTCTGATTAAAACTATTTTACAGACCTTTTATGGCAGTCCAGAGGACTAACCTACTGACTCATTCGGTGGAAGAGATTATTCCAGCTCATCCCTCCCCCTACCCACCCGACTACACACACACACACAGATGAAAGTATTCCAGAACATGGCCATAAATATTCTCAATTACATGGTCTGCGATTGAAAAAACAAGAGGACTGCAAACTCAACATGCCTCCCTGCCTTTCCTGCCTCCCCTCCTTGGCCCATCTTCCTCTCCTCATTCAACCTCCCATCTCTATCTTTATCTCATAAATCCTTCATTTTATTCGGTGTCTCCCAGCCCAACCCAGGCGGCCAGCAGTCAGGGCTCCGGGAACTGACAATGGTGGTTTTGTGGTGCCGACCCACAAGCGAGCCTGGTAACAATTACATGTGGTGCAGAGGAAGCACTCTCAGCTTTGGGCCAGAACAGGCCCTGGAGGGTGATTGCAGCCCCCTTTTTTTTCAAGAAAAAAAAATGCAAAACCCCCAAACATTTAATTCCACATATACCACAAATTTGATTTATTATTTCATTATACACCGAATGGAAAAATCTGTATTAGAGAATCTACTGGCTCCAGCCTTGGAATTTCGACAAAGGTGCTTTGTGTTGAATGAACATCTGTTTCTTCTGCGCTGTCTGCCCACTATCCCTCCTGCCTGGTCACCACCACCAGAGTGTGCTGCTGCTTTGTCCAGTCATAACTGGCCATTGGAAGGAAGAGCTGGCTCCCTGTACCCGCAGTGCCTGGCTGGAGGCAAACAGCTTCATGTGGCCCAGGAGGGAAGGAAGCCACCTTCAAAGGCTCCAAAGGTGGGTGATGACATTTGAGGAATCTCATCTATTCAGGAGTAAAGTTCTGCAATCCCCAGCAGGGATTCTTGGGAAATAGGGAGTTTTACTTAAATACCACAGTAGAACAGAAGCTGGGAAGGCACATGAGACACAGAAATATTCAGAAGCCTCTCAGAGACCTTCCTGAGACGTGTGTGTCTCTTAGCATCAATCACGATTTAATATCGCCATCTGCATGGAGCAGCATGGGCCTGTGAATTATGTATTACGACTCAGCAGCCGCCCTCCAGGATGGGTCTTTCTCCTGTGTTCACTCTTTGAGGGAACAGGTCATGCATTTTTTAACTCTACAGGTGCACTTTACTATTCCCCATGTCTGTTGGCATTACTATCTCCCAGACCTCTGCTTTAGACTACCGGCCTGACAGGCTTTAAATGCATAAAAGATGGGCACGCTGCACACGGGTGGTTGGGACACAAATCCACACAAGTAGCCTTTTTGGCATCAAGCCTCCACAGCTCAAACTGTGCCGTGTTGAACTGCCCAGAATCGAATGGATTCTGGTCCATTTCCTACTGGGTGGAAAACAAAAGCAGCCATTTCCTCAGGCTGGTACACAGCACATCATCTTCTTACCTAATGACCCTGCACCCACCCCAACCATGAGGACAATGAGCTCATCCCTCCCACCCAGACCACAGGAGGCCAGCCATGAGGCCCAGTTCCTCTGCAGCCAATACCCACGGGCTTTCCAGGTGCCCACACCACTCACCCATGCTGGGAACCCAGTGTCATCTAGCCAGCCCATTGAGGCCCACTGATCCTGGCTTATGCATATGAAATAGGGCGGAGTGACCCTCTGAGAAGGCAGAGGTGTGAGGACATAGATCACCAGCTGCTCTTACTCAACTAGCAGAGGGAATTTTCTACCAGGTCCAGTTCCTTTGCCAGCTATTTTGCAGAAAACTGCAGCCCTGCCACCAACTCACCCCAAACCACACTTTTTTGCCTTGGAATTCATCAGAGGAAACCTGAGCTGAGCTCCTGTTTAGTAACTGTTATGGTTTCCACATACTCTCCACTCTCCCCACCCACACTCTCTCCCTCCTTTCCCCATCTCTTCCTCTACTTCTCTCCAATTACTCTTGAAAGAGGAACTTTTCTCCCTCAATTCCCCACACCCCACGTTTAAGCTTTTAGTAATTAGAACAGGCACACAGATCAGCAATAAAGATAGGAAACTTTTTCACAGGAAAGTTTCATTTCTCATCTACAGTAGAAGCAATCATTTCTCTACTACCAAAAAAAAAAGCAAACTACATATATACCATAGCTTATAGTCTGCACTGTCTGCTGTTAAACCAAAAGAAAAGGGAGTCATCCATTTCTTTTTTTCTGTCCTTTCTTTACCTGAAGAAAATCAAGGCACTTATTGAAGTATCAGAGAACTCATTAGAACGTCTGCTTCAGTTGTGTGTGGTTAACCTTTTCAGTACTCACAAATTTATAAATTCACATTCTTGTTTGGCTTGCATTCACACTCAGAAACACACACATAGATATTGAACATACTTCAAGTACATATACATATCAGTAATTCACACTTTAGTCCTATACACACGTTCACACCTTCTCATAAAATATCACACATCATTTGCACAAACATATATCCACAAAGATAAATACTAGAATTTCTGTTTTTATTTTTCTTGGAGAGAACAGAATTCTTGAAATTTATCAGTAAAAATTGTAAAGAAAACACAATCATTCTATATCTCCTCTTGATAACCGATCTTTCCTTTCTAGGGTTGGGGACACATCATTTCTTAAATACAAACATGTCCCAATAGAAATTAACTAGAATTTTTTCTGAAGAGCTATACCATCCATTACTTTGTAGGTCTTTATTGTGTTCCACAATGAACTTTATACATGGTTGCCGTCCTGTTTCAGAGGAGTCAAGTTAAGCCAAAGGAGAGTTGAACTCAAGGGCAAAACCCTTAAGGCCAATCTCCATATACAGAGGGAAATTGACCCTGTTTGAGCTACTGAGCCTGTTCGGTGAGTTGACAAAAGACTTCATTCTGCAACTATTTCGTGAATACCTTTCACCTGGGGCAAATTCATCACCCAAAGAGAGATAGCAAAACCCAGGCTTGGACTGTTCAGAGCATTTTCTCCCACATCTGGGAGGGAAGCCTGCGGGATGAGCCAGGTCAGGTCTGAGAAAGGCCCAAGGATGAAAGGAATAAAGTGACAGCTCCAGCTGTAATTGGAAATAAAGAGAACACTAAGTTCTGAGGTCACCAAGTTCTGATTTTCCTCCTATAATGATTACTTAGGTGTTTTTTTTATTTTGAAATGTAAAGTATCAGATTGCTTTAAACTCTGTCTGCTCTTTTTCTCCTTCTTAAGTATTGTTGTTTCACTGGTAGCCTAAGTACCATCTGCTGCTGCCTAGGGGTAACATAGCCCTGGAAAGGCAAAGGGATGTTGTATCCCTTCACTTAGGAACTCACCTTCCTGCAGAATCCAATCACTTTCCTTGCAGATATTTAATTTTTAAGAAGTATTAAGAATGGGAAAAGAAGATCTTTTAAAAATCTGGTCTGCCTTCTAGAAAAATTTAGTTGGCATTGTTTTAAAGGAACACTGTATAACCTGAACTTGACAATAATATTTGCTAAATACGGAAGCCTGACTGTAGTGAGAACTTTCTAAATAATCCGATTACTATGGCTTACTTCACGACAGCTTGGTAAAAGACCAATCAGATCCCTCACTTTAGTTGAACTGAAGGAGAAAGTCGTTGGCAAAACCAGGAAAATTGGCCATTGGCTGGATGTGGGATTAGAGGGCCCAGTTGTTGTAAAAGGTGAGTCTGGGGTAATGGGACTGGGTTACCAGGAGAGGGAGGGATCGACATTAGCAGAAAGATGGGAGATGGCACCCAGCTCTTAACTCACTCAATTTGACCTTTCTGGGGCTCAGCTTCACAAACTGTAATTCAATGAATGGACTGAATTAGGTGTGTAGCTTTCAAATTTATCTGTTTTTTTTAAGTACTTTTTTTTTTTTCTTGAACAAAACTCTACCTAGACCTCTAATGTACAAAGAAAATAAAAGGGACCTCTTCTTGGATGCTGGGAGGGAGGTAGCCAGAAGCAGTGTAGTGTCCAGGCCGCCTAGTTCCTGCTCTCAGCTCAGAAGGGCTTCTCTGCAAGCCCAGTGAGGCTTCCCGGAACATGGTTTGAAACCCCCTAAATGGGGCCTCTGATTCCCTGTTACTTTAGAATGCTATGGAAAAGAGAAAGAGCAGATGACTAGGAGACATCTATTTCCTATGTATACCTGAGGGCTGAGGGCACTTATGGGAGAAAAGCAATCAGTCTCATTTCCTCTGAAAATAATACTCTTTATTTACTTTATAATTTATTTCTTATCCACAGCATAATCCCACCTTGTCCCTATTTCCACAGCATTGTTTTCATTTAATTATTGGTAGCAAAGCAAAGAAGAAACTCTTTCTTCTACTTAAAAAGAAAGGAGGTTGTCACTTTGCCACTTACTCCACCAGGAAGTTTATTAGAAATAGCATTGGAGCAGGATCTAAAAGTCTAGTAATCAAGTCTAGTCTCACCACTAGCAAGCTGTGTGACCTTGGGTAAGTTAGTAGACAACTCTGAGCCTTTGTTTTCTCATCTATAGAATGAGAGGGGTGATTCTAAATGTCAGTTCCAGTGCTAAAATCCAAAGCCCATATAATGAGGTAGGGAAAAGATCCTATAACCCATAGATTGAGCCAAAAATTCAAAAGATTCTCTACCCTCCTAGACAATAAGACATTTATTCAAGGTGCTACCCCTGTTCTATCTGCTTGGTAAGCCTGAAACAAAACCCCAGGATTCTTCAGAAAACACGTCTGTCTTGCATTATGGGGAGTTCAAATGTCTCCTTTAATCACGTCAGGTCTACTGACACGAGTTTCTTTTTGTAACTGAGTCTGTGGCTGCATATTTATAAATATTATGGATACACAGTTCTGTGTGTGAGCATGTCAACAACAGTGATGCATGAAAAGAAAAACCAAAAGCAGTTTCTTCAAATCCCTCACCCAGATCATCTAAGTCGTTGGCTCAGGGTTTTAACCAAATTTTGCTCACCAACCCGGGATAAGCTGCGTTTTAAGAATTATTTCTGTGAGCTGAGGCTGGATTTTGTTTTATTCAAAGCAACTTCAGCCTGTCACAAGACAGTCTCATAAAATCTGTATCTTGGCTTAAGCTGGGAAGAAATGAGCCAATCCATCAGCCCAGGAATGTGGCTGTTTGACCACTTCCTAAGGCAACTGGGAAGGGATGCAATCTACTCAATTTATGGAGACTGGTGGCAGTGAATGATGCATCCTGAAGGCACAGCAAATGGAAATCCTTCTGAACTTTTGCAATGATAAAGTTCAAAATCTGAATAAAAGGGCCATCTAGGAGGGAAGGAGAGAGGGAAGCAGAGAGCAGGAGAGGAAGCCAGCATATGAGTTTGGAAATGAATAAAGAATGAAGCAAATTTCCCTCTCTTAAAACACCTCCAATGAATTCACTTAGGAGAGAACTGGAAATTGGGTATGGAAATGGGGCCTTTTGAACATCTCTCCCCTCAATCTAGATTCTAAAAATGAAGCCTCATTTCATCGGTGAAATGTAAGTTTGATGCGATTACCTCTTCTGACCTCGAGTCATGCCACCTGTGGTAACCTTGTTATTTGTCATCTTATATCATAAACAAATGCAATTCCAATAGGGCAGCCGATATAATGTCATTAGTTTGTATTTATGTCTGCTGTTTTCCAGCCCTCATTGCAAATGCAATTTTGATGCCATTGATGAGAGATCTGGGATTACAATTCCTGACCATTTTAGCAGACATTTGGGGAAGGAAACAGAAGAATAATTTTGAGGTCTCTCCAAAAACCAAAGGAGAAAAAAAGGTAATATAATATTTTCTTCATTTATTTTGATTAACTGAAGCTTATGTTGAAACATCAATGGCTCCCCATTGGTTAGCAAGTGAAACCCAAACCTCTTTGCCTAGCAATTTGGGCCTTGAATTGAGCCCAAGCTATTATTTCTAATCTTATTTGCAATTATTTCCCACCATACATTCTAAACTGCAGCTTCTGAGTGTTCCCCAAACAAACCCAACATCCATTTCTCTACTCACACCTTCCCCTTCCCCTGGTATGCCCTTTCCTGCTCTAAATCCTGCCTACCCTCTCGCTCCAGGCTGCCTCTGCCCTTTCTCTTCTCCCATACTGGGAGTGATCTTTCTCCTCTGTGCATCTGAGAGGCTGAAGCTCTTTAGCATCTTCTGAGATGTGTGAGAGTTCCGGAGGGCCTTATCCATTCTACTGAGCCACCAGCAGCTTGAAGTCATGACTCCTTGCTGACCCATCTGTGGCAGGCCTCACAGGATCAAAGCAGAGCCTTTCCCAAAAGCCAGACTCATCGAGATTCGTTGAATTAATCAATTAAGAAGTGACCAAAGGAACATCAAAAGTCTCAGTAGATAGGACAGACTCAGAGAGTTCTATCAGAAATTATTCTGCGGCCACAGCTACTGCTCTTCCTTCTCCACCCCCCGCTGTTATTAAGTGCAAATGTTTCTTAGTGGTGAATTGAGAGTTTGAATAACTTGTTTGAAATAATAATAACTAGTCACAAGTAGGTCAAGGTAGAGTTCGTGTGAACTGTGTCTCCTAGAACACCCTAATGCAGACAATACTGATAAAGTTCAAAGCACATTCTTATTTTATTTTATTTTATTTTATTTTTGAGATGGAGTCTCACTCTGTCGCCTAGGCTAGAGTGCAGTGGCACAATCTCGGCTCCCTGCAAACTCTGTCTCCTGGGTTCAAGCGATTGTCCTGCCTTAGCCTCCCAAGTAGCTAGGATTACAGGCACCCACCGCCATACCCAGCTATTGTGTGTGTGTGTGTGTGTGTGTGTGTGTGTGTGTGTATTTTAGTAGAGATGGGGTCTTGCCATGTTGGCCAGGTTGGTCTCAAACCTCTGACCTCAGGTGATCTGCCCACCTCATCCTCCCCAAGTGCTGGGATTACAGGCATGAGCCACCATGCTCGGCCATTTTAATTTTAATACTAGTAAAATTAATTTATCTCAGGGGTTTTGTTCCCTTCACTCCAACTTCCACACTTCCAAAGGCAACTTTAAATATTGGTTATCTGTACCACCAGGAAGATGCTGACTATTACTTCATCACTAAGCCATTTGTTGGTATTGGATTTTCTTGTGCTTGGTTTCAACCCACCTCTCTCTACTCAACCCCTCCTCATTTTCCTTTCTCTAGCCCCTAAAATGCCTTTGGGGCACATCTGTTTTATTTTTTCCCCTTTATCCAAACAATTATTATTAGCATTCAGACCAGTAATTTGCAATTCCCATTATCTTCTCTGCTGAAAGACTCTCCAGAACCTGGTCACTGGTAATCACAGGATTTGTGGAGGTGGGAGCAGGGTACCACGGCCACGTGCACTCAGCTGGCCGGCAGACTTGTGCACTCTGTGCTACTGAGAGCTTCTCTTTTGTTACTCCCAGCCCCTCCTTTTTTTCTGGATTAGATCATGACTTCTTTATGAAGACCCAGAGGGAAATGGGATTATTAAGAGTCTTGCTGGGTAAAAGCTATTTTGTCTTTATGATGACTTTTTTGAGTTCAGCTGCTGAAGGGCCTTAGTGCCAGAGTAGAAGTTATTACACATTCAGGAGAGCGCCTTAAACACAGTGTTTCCTGCTGAGCACACTCTCAGTGATGAAGGATGGAAGGGGAGGAAAAGGAAAGGAAACGAGAGAGAGATTAAAAAGAAAATAGGAGGTAAGAATACTGAAAACCGAGGAAGAAGGAGGAAAAAAATGCAAGGGAGACATAAATCCAAGATAAGAACCCAGCAGAGAATATTCTCTGAAGAAGAGCGTGGCAAGAGATAATATGGTGCTTACAAAACACAGAGGTTTGGTGGTGGAATAACTGAGAATAAGAATTATTTTTAAAATGTCATAAAAATAAACTTATACCGCAGTGGTTATAGCGTGCCTGCAATGCTCACGAGATTCCATTAACCCCACTGAAGTTTTAAAGATTCGGTGACTTCAGAATAGGCTTTATATGTGCCAAACAGTATTCTACATAATCTGACATAGCGTAACAACCCTATGAAGTAGGTATTGTTACCAAACACATTTACAGACAAGGAAACTGAGGCACAGAGACTAAGTATCTGATCACACAGGGTACTTAGATCACAGAGCCAGCAAATGGCTGAGCTAGATTCTAAACCTAGGCAGTCTAGTTCCCATGTTTCAGAAGCTGGGAAGGCCAGGGATGGTCCCCCCAAAACTTCTCAGTGGCACACCTACTTGGTAGCATTTAGGGAAAGACAAACATTTTGCCTGTTTGAAAACCCCCTTTTCTCTGCCTGTGCCAGTACTCTGCCTGTGTGAACAACCAGAGATGTGTTTGAGGCTGGGGTGTGAGTGGGCTGGAAGCACTTAACACCTTCTCCACTCCCTGTACACACAGGGACTCAGCTCCTTGTCATCCTGGCCCTCTTTCCTGTGTTCTGGAAACCCCAGGCATGGGGCCGGGGAGGGGGGATTGAGGAAGTGAGGGGGTGATGGATAGGACGTTCAGGTCTGAAACCATGTATCACAACATCAAAGGGTTGTTTTTGTTTTGTGGCTTTTTTTTTTTTTTTTTTTTGCCAACTCCTATTTCTCTCCTTTCTTCTCAATCCTACTCTTCCCTATCCTAAATGCCACATTGTTATTGTTCTACTGGATAGGAGCAGCATTTTCAGAAATGGGGGATTTATTTTTATAGCACAGCTGGTCTGCCAAAGGTCACATAATTTGGCAATGTTCCCAGTGGTTAAAAATTAATTTCTCCTTATTAATACAACCAAGGTCCCAGAGGATCGGAGCTCAGCCTTATCTAAACTTGACAGCTTCCTAAACCTTTAGAAGATGCTTTCTCCTGGAGGGCCAGCCATGATACAAGGCCACTGTGTCCTGGAATCCAACTCCACTGAATCCTGTTAGGCAATGAAACCATTAAGCCTTTGGCCATTTCTCATCAAGGCAGATAAAGCTTTGAAAAATACTGTAGGATCTCCAGGACAAACTTCTGCAGCATCTTCCAGAAATGGGTTAATTAAAAAACAAAAACCAGCAAATAGCCGAGTCCTTACCTTGAAGGAACAGTACAAAGACTAACTTCTGGTGATCAATATACTTATCTGCCACTCGAGGAAGGTACCTCAAAGATTATCCAGTTGCAAATGATGGTCAGATAATAAAATATCTCAAACATGTAAATAATACTACAGCCATTGCCCAGATGTCATTTTTCAGGTCCTTTCTTGTCAGTTGAAGAAATTAAAAAGGGATTCTGCTCTTGCTCTATCTTTCAAAACAGGAAGATCTCAGCTCAAGTTCCTAAAGTCTTTCCAAACTGGACCTTTGGGGAATGTATTTGGAAACCTCTTTACCTGGCTCTTGAATTCCGTCAACTCAGAATTGTCTTACACTCAGGTCACCCTGAGTCAGTTCATTTTCTTAATTGCTTTAAGGAAGACTTGAGTGAAATGAAAAACACCAGGGTCCACAGAATCATCTGGTCCCTGGTGTCTCTCCCCATTGACCCCAGACCCCTCCCTCACTGTTATTTGTATTCGTGCCTCACTGCATATGAATTGGCATTTGGACTCCTAGCTTTTTCTATTACTGGAAGATAGAAACTGGCCTTTCTGCTGCAGAATGTGGACTTGATACATTCAACAGCAGGGGATCAGGGCCATTTGGTAGACAGCGGGAGTCCTGTCTGGGTAGCCTGGGTTCCAGTCACTGCAGCCTTCCAATCTTTCATTTTGCCAGTTGAGTGCTCCGTGGCTTAATGTCTGAGGGCTCTATGGGATGACATAAAACTCCAAACCTGATGTGCTGCTCGCGCATTCACAATCCTACCAGGCACCGCTTGGATGAGTAGGGGCCTGCCCCGAGCCCTTTGGGGAGTGCTCCTCTTGCCACTGTCTTGCACTGTGTGCTCTGCTGGCAACTGGCCACAGTTTCCCTACCTCCAGGAGCTGATCACGGGGAAAATGTTTACTGGGCACCCATTTAATGTGGGCATGAGACCAATCCCTAGAGCCTAGAGCAGGCCGTCGGCGTAAAATCTAGGAGTTTATAGTTTACTTGCAAATTATGCTCGCCCATGGCCATCCCACATTTTGGGGAGACAGGCTAAAAGAAACACTTCAAACCCTTATCCGGCGCCTAGACCGTCATTGCTTCTCTTTCAGGATTTGTTTGAACCCAGACCTGTCTCCCACAGCCAATTTACACCTCTTATCTGATCATCCAGTCCAGACGGAAGGGTGAATTGACCGAGAATCTGAGTGTGTCCCTGGCAGTGGCGTTAAAACCCAAGCATAGATCAAAGCTCTCCAGACGAGGAGGGGAGGGGTAGATGGTTATGGGGTCTGGGTTCTTTTGGCCCCAAGCGATGTGTCCCGGAGGTGGGGACATTAGGGCTGGGAGTTGCTACCATTTGAAGAAACCCGTTGTCAGGACTTGAATGATTTCCTGAGCAAAACCCAGTCCCCCGCAGATCACGATTAACTCTAGCAAAGGGACGTTCCTAGCGGGCGCTGATAGGGAATGGCTAGCGCCAGGGGGCTCTCCTCTCTGTCTGAAACCGAAAGGAAAGGAGGTGGAGGGAGGGGAGACGAGCAGGGAGCACACGCCAATAAACCTGAGCATGGATCTCCTACTCTTCAGAAGAAATTCAGCCAGAGCCGCAGAAGCCGCAATGCATATGGGCTAGATCCCCTAAAACTTGGTCTGGAAAGCTGATTCCTGACGTTTCCCAACCTGGATGATTCCCAGAGGGGCGACAAGTCCATTCCAAATCCCTCCCCCACCTCCAAACATTAGGGCTACCGGCGCCCCCCACCCAGCCGCTGGACGCCTGCAACCCGTTGGGAAAGACCGGGTGGGAAAGACCCACGGCGCAGCCAGCCCGAGGCGAAGGGCGGGGGCAGCCGTTTAATCACAGCGTGCCTCGCCTCCATTAACTCGTGTTGATATTAAAAAGAAATCAATCAGTGAAAATGAAGCATCGGCCATGAATATTTCTTTTTCTCACGTGGAAAAGCAAAGAGCGAGGCGGCTGGGGAGGAGAGGCGGGAACTCGCCGGCTACTGCAGGCAGAGGCTTCTCCGGAGACCAGAGCTGCAGCCGAGACCTAACTTTCCGGCCTTGGGCAGCGTTGAGGAAATGCCGCAGGTTTTCCCCTGGGGGTGTCCTTAGGAGGAGGAGGAGGGCACAAGCATGGAGTAGTTGGAGGCGGCCAACTTCGCGGAGGCTTCAGCCTCGGTTTTGCTTTCGCTGAGAATATTTTTGCTTAATAGAATGTTTATGGATCGCTGGGCTGTGTTTCTGCTGCGTAGCCCAAACAAATCGATGCGGCGTTAGAGACGGCGCTGGGCGGGGGGGGGGGGGGGGGGGGGGGGAGGGAGGTCTAGGAGGAGAGCTGAGGGGCTATCACGTCCCCACCACGTGGATGGCCGCGCGCCGCGTGCTCTTCACCTGTTTCTGCGCACCGGCGGGCGCTGGGCGTGCTGCGCTTCTACAGGCTGTGCAAGTTGCGCGCATTCCTGCGGCTCAAGCTGGCTCCTTCCCGCCTCTCTCCGCCCTCCTCTCCGAAATCCCACCCCACTTTCCTATCACCCAGTTGGGCCAGTGCTTGGATTCCCAAGCCAGCCGGCCTCGGCCTCTCGCCACTCAAAGCCAGCTCTCTAGGGGTCGCGGTGAGCCTGCCGCGCGGAGAGGAGCGCAGGGGACTGGCGGGGGACTGGCGGGGGACTGGCGGGGACGCCTGGGGCAGGGAGGGAGACAGGCTAGCAGCTGCACTGCGGTCTGGCGAGGCGGAGGCGGCGCAGTGAGGAGAGGGGCAGCCTGGTGCGCGTCGCCCATGCGGCCTCCCAGCCACGCGCCGCCCAAGGTGCCGCGCGCCTCGACCGCCGTGTTATTTGCTCAACTGCTCCCCCGCGCGCACCTTCTGCCCCATCTTGCTCCTTCCCAGAATTGGTTCTCGTCGCCGGTGGCGGCGGCTGAACCAGGCCCCCCGTCCGGGCCGGCGCACACCGGGTGAGTCAGAGGTGTAGCTCGGCCTCGCCCTGGCCACCCGCTGCCGGCTCCCCGGGTGCCAGTCCGTTGCTCCGCCCGAAAGCCTGAGCAGCTCACGGCTTGAGATCGCATTTTGGGGAGCTGGAGGTCCCCGGCAGGTCCCAGCTTCGAATCCCACCCTGAGATCCCACCCCGAGTCCGAGGTTGCCCCGAACTCCGCGCCTCTGGGCTTCTCTAGAAGTGACGCAGCACTGCCGGGGGTTGGGATGGGAGGGGGTTCTGCAGTGAGCGCGGGAGGCAGGTGGCAGAGCGGGAGTGGGTCCAAGCGGGTGTCGCGCACACACGTACACACACTCCAAGCAGCGCTCGGGGACAGATGTGCGAACATCTGGGGTAGGAGATGGCCCCTGAGTCTTCACGACCCCTCCCGCTCCGCACAGCACACGGAACCTGAAGTTGCATGTGTGTGCGCGCCGGTGTGAGTGCCAGTGTGTGCGCGCTCGCGCGCTGGGGCCTACCGGAGTCCGTGTCTGAATACATAATATACTGTGGGCATCCTCATGGCGCGCGCGCGTGTGCACACACACACACTGCGAATCACACAAACATACATAATTTACGCAGCATCCAGGTCTGTGAGAGGTAATTTATTTCCGCTTCAAGCTGGGAATTTAGAAATAAGGCAAGAAGGAATGGTGGAGGCCCAGAAAATCTCCCCAAGTGGGACCCCCCACCCATACCTTTGATAGGATTTGCAGCTGCCCTGAAGACCACTTATGGCAAAGAAAGAGCTGCAAACCATTTCTTTGCCAAAGAAATGGCAAAGGCATTTCTGAATTTTCTTCCCCCTTCAAATAAATGCCCAAGCTTAAAGTGGTGCGTGTGCTGGATGGGGGGCGTGGAGAGAAGGAAGGGTGACAGTACCAGATGCAAAGCTAGGACCCACTAGCTGATGTTCTGGGGGATGCCCAGGAGGCTGCAGAGTTAGCCCTGCCACTGCCGCCATCACCTTGCAAATGCCTTGGGTGAGGGCACTTCGGGAAGGCTTTTTCGCCTTTCTTTCACCCGTTTCCTCCATAGATGGTTTCTCCATCTCCAATCACCTGTAGCAGCTGCTAAGAGTTTTGTTGTCAGATTCCAGACACTGTTCTCAGTGAGGTAGAGAGGCTCACTCTAGAGAGTGGTCCCAGGAAGGAAGCACAAACCCCACTGCATTCCCCATGGATTCCCCTTTCCAGAGCCTTGCCGCTCCCCACAAATGCGGTCCCCAGACTGTTCTGGGCCTCGAAGTGCTTATCTCCACAGCAGCCTGTCCACACACCCTTTTTGGCAGTGGTTGAGAACAAATTCCACTCAAAAGTTTCTAACCACGAGTGAGAGACCTTTGAGGGCCTGCAATTTGTTTTAGCTAATAAGAATTTCTAAAAGAACATATGATTTACTTTCCCAGACGACACATGGATGAAGAGAGAAGAGACCAACTGTCTTGGTTGCCATCAGTGCCCAACCCCAAGCCCCTATCTCAGCCACAAGCCAACTTGCTCCACCAGCCTGAGCCCTATGATTCTGAGGCATAACCAGCCGTTCTCCAAAGAATCTACAGCATTTGAAAACCAAAACTAAACTCGTGTCTTTCCCAAGCCCTTCAGTGAACATTGCTCAATGTAGCTAAGTGGAGGGAATGCAAATGATTTATATTTCACTGGCTAGTTGGAGAAACTCAAGGGAGATGTGTTCTGCTTCAAGACAGGGGAAAAAAATTCCCAAAAACTGTAATGCAAAGGCTTTGTAGTATTTTTAAACCTTTGATTCAGTCCATATGTGACATCTGAACACCGCCAAATTCTGTTTCAAAACACACACACACACACACACACACACACACACTCCTAGCAGGAGAGAAAAGTTGGGTTTTAGCAACAGTGGTGGTGTAGGAAGGGCCGGCTGGGATCTCTCTTTAAATTATTGAGTACTGAGGAAGCCTCCTTCTGTGCCTTTCTGCGTGGCCTTCCTGCTTTAGCGGTCGCTTTTAAAGGGGAAACCATGTTGCAATAAATAGAAAAAACTTTCAGTGGCTTACCTGGTTGGCCTCTCACTTGGTGTCTTGAAAAGTAGAGGGCTAAGAAAACCCAGGTGAGAGGAAACATATCCATTTTGGAGAAGGTGGCTCTCTCCAGAGCTGGGTTCGTAGGTTTCTTGTTTAAATCTTTGTGTTTTTCTCTCTTATTTTCTTCCGTACAACGTCTTATGCAGAGGTTTCTAATGGTCAGTGTTTCCCTCCTGAGTCCTGGTGGCTTGTCTTCACCTTTATTCTTGCTGGAATTTCCACCTCACCAGGAGGAGAGTAGCTTCTGAAATCAGCAAAGAGGGAACAAGCCGGGAAGAGGACACGGTTTTCCTCTCAAAAACAAAACGCATGTATGTTCTCTCCAGTTCCTCAAAGTGTCATTTCCTTTATCCTACAATATCACGAGTATTTCCCGAAAGCCAAGCGTAACAATAATAATAATAATAATTAAAGCCAAGACTTGCCTTGGGCATCACACGGCCCCCAGGCAGCTGTGTGATCTCAGAGGCGTAAATTGACACACATCCCGCGGCACCCTTGACGGACACGCGGGCAGAGGCAGCAGCCGCTGGACAGCCGGAGTGGAAGGCGGCCGCCCTGCTCTTGTCCTCGCCGGGTTCCCCCGGCGGGAGCCTCCACCAACGGCTACACCCGCTTGGCCAGCCTCTCGAGGGGAGTCTGAGGAAGGAAGCTGCTGCTGCTGTTGCTGCTGGTGGTGCGGCGGCTGGGATCGCCTGGGAGTGAGCGAGCCCCTCTCCGAGTTCGCTGGCGCCCGCCCTCACCTCCACCTCGCCCAGTGTCTGCGCGGCTGAGGATGTGCTGGGGGCCGGCTGCAGGCTGGTGCCTCGCTCGCGATCTCTGCCTCCCCTCTGGCTCCCCACTGCCTTTTCAGGCCGAGCAGCATGTGGATGTCAGAGCCGCGGCAGAGCTATCCGATTACGCGCCGGCTCAGGGCCCGCCCCTTCTGTGTTCCTGATTAAAGAGGCAGCCGCGGAGACGCGCGGCGCAGAGCCGAGTGCCGCGGCACCCACCTCGGGCGGGGCGGCGGCAGCTTCTCCCGGGCCGCCGCAGGATCGAAGTTAAGGCGGCGCCTACCCCACAGCCCCTAGCCCGCCCCGCATCTCCCGCTCGCCCCCGCGCACCTCCGCGCCGGGCCTCCAGTGCGTAACGCCCTGGGGAAGAAGCGCCCCCCCGGCACCTCCAGGGCGCGCTGCCCTTGGCCGTGTCGCTCCCACCCGAGGGAGACCCCGGGGGAAGGGGGGGAAAGCCTTGTTCCCCCTAAATTCCACGACTCCGATGCCACACACGCAGAATCCAACACAATGCCACGCGCAATGGCGTTACAAGAGGAGTTGGGTGGCGTACGGTGTTTGGGGTAGCAAGCCGGTCGGCAGCTCAGCCATGCGTTCGAACAGGCAGCGGTGCGTGGCGGCGACACACACCGTCAGCCCGGGCTGAATAAAACCCCAAACACTCGCTGCGTTTACTACTCAGATCCTTTGTTATGTCCCAAACATGCTCTGCTCCTCTCTGGGTTAGGATTTCGTTATCCCTGCGCTTTTAACTTGTAACTATCCTAAAAAGAGGAAAGACTTTCTTCAGCAAAGGATTTCTTCGGGTAATTAAATTGGATTCCCTCAAGTCCCCCCGAAAAAGTATGGGTGCTTGAAGGCTTCTCATCCAAATGCTACTGTAACTACGTCTATTCACATTTTCCCCCATAGAAACGTGGTCACAAAGCCCAGAGAAAGAAAACAGCATTATGCCAACTATTTTTAAATGGAGGCGTGAAAACTGTTTAGAGGGAACTGCAAGCTAACAGTTGGGGAAACACTTGTATCTTTGTTTCTGAGGATGGCTTTGTGGATTCCAAACTGTCTTGCTTCACCAGACACCTATTACTACATTATCATAAAGACTCCCACAGAAACAGCCTAAATTACACCCTGCACATGTACACCTTTTCTGCCACAAAAGAGGTATATGAAAAATAAGAACATTCAGAAAACTGTTTACAGATTAAGATTTTTTTTAATTAAGAAAGTAAAATTTTCCGTAGATTAAGAAAAATACAGTTTCGGTGACAAGGAACACACACCTGACTATCCCATTTTCTTCTTGGCTTGCACTTGTGGATTCTTCTGGGTGGTTTCCCTCCTTATCTGGACTTGCCCATTAGCTTTGTTTATCACTTTTAGTGTTTGAAAAATCTGTAACTCCCACTTAACTGTTATTTACACTGAGATAACCAAAACAAAATTCAATCAGAAGTGATTTGCAAATAGTTGAGCCAAGCTGTGTTGGGGGTGGGGCGGGATTTTAGAGTGGAAATCCACAGGCTGAGTGTCACGCAGTTAATCTCAGATGCCTGGTTGGGAAAGGCACAGAGCAGAGGCCTCTGAGCTCTTCCAGGGAGCATGTCTCCTGGCTAGCCTAAATGCTGCCTTTCATTCCCTCTTTGCCTCCCTCCTTCCCCTTCCTCCCTCCTTTCCTTCCCTCTTCCTTCCTTCCTTTCTAGGCTTGAGAGAACATCCACATCACTAAAAACTCCAGACTTAAATTTCTCCTCTTTAAAGCTCAATTGTAAAGAATGACTCCAAGCCTCAAATATTTAACAAAGTAAAGAGGCAGTTTGGATTATTAACCTTAAGCAGAGATCCTAGTTTATGTCATTGCCAAGATGCTAATCTAAGGACAAATAACACTATCTGTAGTGACAGTCCCTGAATAGAGAGGGTCATTTAGTATCACCTCTCCCCGCCACTCACCAGGCATGCCAAACCATTTCAGCCAGTGCCCAACGTGGGAGACTCCTATTTCTGAGAATAATGTAGCCTGGGTTTAGGTGAAGAGCACTGTGAAAGGGGCAAAGAAGAGAGAAAAAGTAAACCTAAAGTCCACTGGAGAACCATAAGAATGACAACCTTGGACTTCTGGTCTTGGGGTCTCAGGGATGAAGGTCCCCATCAGGCTGCTTCCAGAGTGGAGAAAAGTGAGAATCAGTTTTATTCCTGGACCTGGTTGCCCACACTATGACTTTTCATTTATCAGAGGTGTCATACAGGGGATGCTCACTTACTTCCTGGGAGTCCTCTGTGCCAGGGCTGCAAGACTTCTCACTGCCCTTGAGTGAAGGCCTCATTTCCTGCAGCTGGACAGAGAGTGAGTCTCAGGTTTCCATCCCTGGGGACTCAAGCTGCCAGACCATTTTTTAATCCTCTAGGGGGCAGCACTCAATAAATAATGGTAACACCACCTAGGGTCACACTTCTGGTGGTTCTTTTAATTGCAAGGAGTTCAAAGTGCTTTATCAGACCAGGGAAGATTCAGAGTGAGGCCGATCTCTCCCCAGCCTACTCTGAACAAGACCCCACCGGCCCAGGGAGGGCTTAGAATTGTTTTAACCTAAGACTTCCAAGGACTCTTGCGAACTAAACACAAACCCCACATGTGCCACATGGAAAACAAATCTTTAGGGAAATTCTTCACACTGGGGCTGGCTCAGACCTGCCAGTCTTGTTTCCCTCTAGACTGGGATCTCAGGGGTTGACTGCAGTTGGTTTGGTTTCCACCAGAGGTGTAGCAGTAAAGAGCTAGGCACTGTGCTTTTCAGCATTGTGTGAGTCCACCTCCCTGGCCCATAGGGAAGCCTGACTACCCAAAGGCCAGTGTCAAAAATCGGGTTTGTGAAAAGAAACACTGAGCTGACTAGAAAATAGCTAATTAGCGAAGCTGAGATTCCTGGCCACATTACTGACTCACCTAGGATTTTTCATGTCATTATCCTTAATTGTAAAATAATACTAGATAATCCATCCCACATTCCATTCCTTTGACGGGAAGGGATGTGGAGGAACATGAAACGGATTGGTAAATGATGCTAAGAGAAAGCTGTTACCAAGCCACACCCCCATGGAAAGTTAAGTGTTCCCCGCTAGACAGTCCCAAACCTTAGGG
This sequence comes from Theropithecus gelada, assembly GCF_003255815.1. Lineage (NCBI taxonomy): Eukaryota > Metazoa > Chordata > Mammalia > Primates > Cercopithecidae > Theropithecus > Theropithecus gelada. Next base: position 82,431,222 of record NC_037680.1, on the reverse strand, counting down.
CATATCAACATCACCTGGAGCAAGTGTTAAAAATTCAGATCCCTGGGAACCATCTTCCTGCAGATGAAATTCCTTGGGTCTGGAGTGGTCTTTGGGAATCTGTATTTTTAACCCACATTTTAGGTGATTCTGATGCAAAGCCTCCACAGACCAGTAGTTGGGAACTTCTGATCTGATATGTTATATTTACACACAGCCTTCCATAAATGCTCTTCCGTTGAAGGAAACCCGGACAAGTATTCCTACACATTTCCTCTCTGGGTACTTTTCAATATGGGGCAGATGTTTCAGGTTTCTTGGAAAAACCACCAAGAACAAGTTCTCGAAAATGCTGGAGTGGTGGAATTCCCAGATTTACCTGTGGCCTTTAGCAGCAACTGCAGAGAGCCAATTTGAAAACACCAAAAGCCTCGCCTCATGCAGGCAGCAGCTTTGCAGGGACATGTTCAAAGTACCGGCTGATGGGTTTATGAGCTGGAGTCAGACCTTTCACCACCAGCCCACTCAACCATTGGTGGTTACTAGAGGTTCATTTCAGGTATGCGTTTCCATCTGTGTTCATCCCACTGTACTTACGAAATGCTCATGGATGCATGACTATGCCAGAGGTATGAGAGCAAGACAGAGATTTAGGTCTTGCCTCTCGGGAACACAGGATCTAAAAGCTCCAGAAGTTTCATGCTTCCACAATAGATACCATGTGTCACATAGCGCTTCCCCTTATCGGAGCCCTAACATCAATAAGCTCTCACCCTGAAAAGGGGAGATCTGAGGCATAATTGCATCTTAATCTGTAATTTACCACACTGCCCTAGTTAAGGTTTAGCTACATCTGTCTCAGAAGCTTCAGTTAAAATGGAATAGGTCCTAATTTATTAGTCTCTCTTTTGTTTGATGTCAAAGTCCAGGTTTCTGGTCACTAAGGTTTTTTTTTTTTTTTTTCTTACTCGCCTTTTAAAAAATCAACTTTTTTTTCTTCAGCATACTTGAATATTGCCCAGTAGTTTCTATTTGACATTTCTATTCTAAATCGATATTTCTAGTATATTCTATTTGGTGGGTTTCCGGAATCCTTACAGTATAAAGTATTGAAATCTCCTTCACTCCACACTGTGTCTATATCTCATTTCTTCCTCAGACACAAACACTGGATCTGGTAGGAGGGACCCTTATGAGACAAAATTTAAAAAGCAGCAGCAAAATGTGCAAAATTCATTCAGACCTCCCTGGAATCCTTGGAAAAAGAACCTAAAGAAGTCCTATTGCTTCCTCCAGTCTGCCTGGCTTTAGCATGAGTCTGATCTCCCTATGCTACACTAATTTTTCTACCTTTGAGGCATAAGTATATCAAAAAGGCCCAGTCAACCCTCTTTCTTAGAACAGCACTCTCTAATAAATCTTCTGCAAAGACAGCGGTCTCTGTGCTGTTCACATGGCTACTGGGCATTGGAAATGTGGCTAGTGTGAATGAGTCACTGAATTGTAGGTTGTATTTAATTTTATTCATTTAAATGTAAATTGCCACAGGTGCTTACCACCTACCATGTTGGACAACTCAGTTTCAAAATCAAAAGACCAGAGCTGAATAATTCCCATAGAAACCCACAGAAATTCACACCCTTATCAATCTCTGTGGTTACCATACTTGTTTGCCAAGAAAGGAACCCCAGTATCAGCAGAAGTTCTGACTGCCAAGGCAGCATTTGAAAATGCTCACTGTCTGTTTGACTAAGGAAGACAAGGGCTAGCTTATATTCATATGATTGTCTACCATCCTGTGTTCTTTCTACGCTCTCTCAGATGACTTTCCCAGAGCACTCACCAGGAGTCAGGGTCTTTATGATGCTTCCCCAGCTTCAGGCCTCAGCTCCACTCGTCAGTGGAGACCACTGCAGAGAAGCAGGTGGGGGCAGCAGAAACCTTGAGGACAGGGCAGCTGGACATTCAGTCTCTACTTGGGTGTCCTTGAAAATTCTGTTAACCAATTTGGAACCACTTTCCTCACCTACAGAATGATGGGTTGATTTGAATGATTTTTAACCTTATCTGGTTTTGAGTTTTGGCTATGACTATTTCCTGATCCCATTCTCACTCATGGATTTAAAACTGGTATTAGTCTGAATTCCATAGGCCAACTTAAGCAAGTTGAAATTAATGTTCTTTTATCCTTAAATTGTTAATGTACGGGAGGGGCTTCCATGGATAGTCCATCATCGTAGTATTTGCATTGGGTACTTTTCTCAAAGAGCGAGTGCTCCTGAGTATGTCAGGCATCTTGGCAGGGCTTTTTGAGGAGATATTTTTCAACAAGGCTTTTTCTAGCCTATCATAAAAACACAGATTCCACTTGGGATTCACAACCAAAGGCCAATAATTTATTTGTAACATCATAGCACTTATAGGTTATGCGATTGGATATTTTAGGGCTATGATATGAAATTTTTAATCATTCAGAAATATTTTGAACAGAAAATTCCCATTCTCTTACTAAATTCATAGATGAATTTTCTTGGAAACTTGAATCTTCCACCCACGAGTGCACATTACTTTGCCTTCATTCACATGCATATGTACCCTATCAAATCCCCCACAGATTTGTGAGGGATTTTTTTATTGTTGCTATTGCTGTTTTCCAATTTGTAACCTGTGACTTATGGTGCCTTAATTAGACATCTACATGTCAGGTGATTGTTACATTATGATGACTATAGCTGCTAATTTGAGCATGAAAGTCTTGATGGAAAGGCAGTAGTCAGGGAGTTGACCTTTTGCTATTGAGGAGACTCCAGGGTGGGTTAATTCACACCCACCATAGTCATTAGTTCCCACTCTCCTCCTTCATATTTACTCCTACACAGTTTACAGAGCTGCCAATCAACCCTTAGTATCTGGATGAGCACACTGATAGGGAGGGGGCTGGAATGGCGCTTGCTTTCTGCTGCAACCAAGAAATCATTTATAGAGGCAGTCTCCTTTTCAGTCTCCAGACTCAGATACTATTTATTTATTTCAAATTAAATAAAAAAGAAAATAAGTAGTACATATACATCTTTTAAAAATTCAAATTACACAAAAAAGTATCCTGTAGAAACTTCATACCTGTCCCTTAGTTTTCCAGTTCACTTCTTCCCCACTGATGCAGGTTTTGCATATTCTTCCAGAGATAGTGAAACGATATTGCAAGTTAAAAGCAAAGACACACTTTATGTTTCTCTCTAACTTTCCGTCTCTAGCTCTTTCCCTCCCTCTTTCCTCTAGTTCAAAGCAGTAATGATCTTGAAAACCATTAGGGGGCAGCTGTGACCAGAAAAGGAAACAACAAGCAGCAATGAGGAACTAAAATCCTAGAGGGAGAGAGATGAAAAAGGAAATGAAAGGAATGCTAAGCAGAGAGACCAGCCAAAGAGAAAAATGGAAAAAAGAGGAAGAAGAAGAGAGAAAGAAACACAAGCATTATAAGACAAAAGGAAATGGAGAGCGAGGTGATGATATTAAAAAGCTAAAGGCAGTGTGTGTGTTAGAGGAGGGATAGCTTAATGAAGGCCAGGGATTATCTGAGGTTTTGCTTTGGTGTGGTTTGATTTGTTTTTTTAAAGCAAACCTGTGGAACCCGATTGACTCAACGTTAGCAGAAAGTAGGAAGTGACCTTTTTCAGAACTGGAAGGCATTTATTGTGCTGGACTTGACATTCTCAGGACATGTTTCAAACTGAAGGGTTCTGAGCACCCTCTGTCCATTTGGGCTTGCAAAGTGGTGGGTAGGACTGAGAGGAACAGCTCGCTTCCCTTACATCTTCAGAATGCTTAGAAATGCTTTCAGCCTCAGCAAGACAGCGAAATTAACCTGAATATAAAGGTGTAATTCTATTTCTCAGGGCAGCAGAGCTAAAAAAACGAAGGAAGGGGCTTCTTTTGAAGCCGATGCCATAATCAAAGTGCTTTCAGGTGTATTTCAGGCATACCTCCCCTGGTTTCAGCAGGCTAACTTCATTAAAGCTCCTAGCTACTGCTTTAATGTTTTCTATGCTTTTCTCCAGGGTACATTAAGCAGAAACAAGCCCTCATGGGAGTCCCATACCCTGATGTTTTGCATTGTGGATGGAATGCAGGGGCAACATTTATGCTGGAGTAATATTAAATGGGAAATTGTTTCTAGAGCACAATAAATATGATCACTTTTAGCTGGTATCTTCTTCTCTCTTTCTAATCCAAACTTTCCCTCCCCACCTTTAAAAAAGTGACAACAATTTTAGGAAACCCTGGTCTAGAGTCACCAGAAAAATCATGGAATGCCTTCATTTATTATTTGCTGAATCTGATTCAGAAGGTAGAATATTCCTCAAGCTGCCCCAAACTCTATGCCCAATGCTACCCATCAAAATTCAATGAAAACTTTTATTTTAGGATCAAAGGCACCGGCTCTCGGTCGCATTTGTTAGACTTGTATGTTTACTGAAGATCCAAGATGGATAGAGTCCACTTTGGGCATGCTTGGGTTATAAAGAAAAAGCCTGGGGTGCACTTGCCTTAAGGAACCCTTAAGCCCTGGACCAGATGAAGCTGGAGATTTCTCCAGTGGCCATTAGAGTTTTGATGGATTACAGTAAATTGCAATTTGACCTATTTTGAACAGTGGTCATTTTGCAGAATGTGAGGTTTCTCCTGGAGCCTAAAGTGAGAAGCTCTCTCTAATCCCACCTCTCTCTCTCTCTCATTCCCTTTTTCTGTGACATAGATTCCCAGAGTTTAGTTTCTGAGATGTTTTAAAATTCATTCTGGAAACTTGTCCAAACAAAAACCTCTGACCAGAAGCAATTTGCTTCCCTTTAAAAAGTACCCTAAGGTTAAATTACATATTTACTTGACTTTGTGTTTCTTTGCTAGAATTTGGCAAGGATCTAGCATGTGAAAACATTTCCCATTTGATTTCTTATTTCATTTGATTATAACTTAGAAGGAATAAATGTGATTTTTGGCCATTCAACACACCTGGAAGTATGTGTTCGTCTTGCTGTATTTGACTGACAGTATTCTCATAAACAGTGTGGCTTCTCCAACACTGAGCTCCCCTACTCCTTAGAAAATGGAAGAGTTGGTAGGGCGCTGTGGCTCATGCCTGTAATCCCAGCACTTTGGGAGGCTGAGGCGGCAGATCACTTGAGGTCAGGAGTTTGAGACCAGCCTGGTCAACATGGCGAAACCCCATCTCTACTAAAAATACAAAAATTAGCCAGGCGTGGTGGCAGGTGCCTGTAATCCCAGCTACTGAGGAGAATCACTTGAACCCAGGAGGTGGAGCTTGCAGTGAGCCGGGATCGTACTGCTCTCCAGCCTGGGTAACAGAGCAAGGCTCCATCTCAAAAAAAAAAAAAAAAACAAAAAACAGAAGAAAGAAGAGTTACACTTTAGGGGAGAGGAGTATTCTGGGGCAAGTCAACTTAATAATATTATTAGACTAAAAATATAAGACAACGTATCATAGGGAACTCAGGGTCCTGAACAGGGGTCAGGAGACCTAGATTCTGGTTCTGGCTTTTGTGTTGATGCTGCGTGCGCCTTGGGTCCCTCGTTTCATCTTCTTTTTTCCTCACTCATAAAAAGGCAGGTTGTTATTCCACAGCAGTGACCCTACCAAACTATTCAGCTGAATCTACACTTGATAGAAAGCAGGGTCCAATGTAGAGCCCTTGTTGATTTTTTTAAAAAACTGTATGGAACATATGCTATATGCCAAGCTCTGCATGAGTGGAATAACAGCCAGTACATCTGTGAAGGTGGCTGTTCTCAGGAGCTTCACTTCCTTAAGGGAAAGACAGATAACACTCAGGACAGCAATGAGCAGGATATTTCAGATGGTGATAATGAGTTCTAAGAAGAAAATAAGATAATGTGATAGACCAGGAGACCAGCAATCAGGAAATCTGGTTTAGCCCTTCCACTAACCAACGCTCTAATGTAAGCAAGTAACCTGGCTCAGGCTCAATCTCATCTTTAAGATAAGGGGTCTTACTGTTGTGTTACATTAGTGTTTTTCAGAGTTCAGACTGAGATTCGTTAATGGGTTATAAAATCAATTTAGAGAACTGTGATCAGCATTTTTAATGTAATAAATCAGAATAAAATAAGAATATGTATTGTTTCATGAAACTGGTTTGTATATACATAAATATATATATCCATACATATATAATATGTATATAAAAGGATATATATATGAAATATACACATAAACATACACAACTGTTCTGGGTCCCATGTAAAATATACTTTTGTGTATATGAGTTGTCATAGATTAGATGACCTCTAAAATATTTTTCAGCTTTCCAGCTCTGATTCTATTAAATTTTTATAGCAAGGGCCTAATGAAGCATAGTTTTTATTTGATTTTACTTATCATTAAATAAATAGTAGTATTGCTCTCATCAGAGAATCACAGTGTTTAACTCAGTTTCAGTTACATGATCAGTGCTTGATAAATGTTTTTTGAATTAATGGAAATGAGATTTATATACTAGGTCTTAAAATAAATACGGCAACCTGATATGAATCACCAAAAAACTTACCAGTCAATGCATCAAAATAATTTATTATATTTTCCTAAATGCCAGCCATATAAACCAAATTCAAAATTTTATTGCCCTTTCTTTTTGTGATACTAGGAAGAGCCTTTTCTTAGAATTCTCAGAAACTCTGTTAATATTAAAAGCAAAAAAATAAGAGCTTAAAATGTTCTTCCCCAAGAAAGGCAAACTGCTTTCTTCTTACTTATAACTGTAATTCAATAAACCTCTAGACTGTTTAAAGAAAGAAAAGAATTAGTACAGAAATTTTTCTATTTCTTTTCCTTAAGGACCCAGATAATTCTGCCTTCCTAAAAATTCCCCTGATCTTGTGAGTTTTAATTTCCTAAGCCACCTTTTTCAGCATGCCAGTAATTTTACATTAATGCAGACTTGTTCCTTAGTTATGGTTTAAGTAGTAGGCTTCTCAGTCTCAAAATTATTATTATTATTATTATTATTATTATTATTTTTCAGATGGAGTCTCGCTCTGCCACCCAGGCTGGAGCGCAGTGGCACGATCTCAGCTCACTGCAAGCTCCGCCTCCCGGGTTCACGCCATTCTCCGGCCTCAGCCTCCCGAGTAGCTGGGACTACAGGCGCCCGCCACCATGCCCGGCTAATTTTTTGTATTTTTAGTAGAGATGGGGTTTCACCATGTTAGCCAGGATGGTCTCCATCTCCTGACCTCGTGATCCACCCGCCTGGGCCTCCCAAAGTGCTGGGATTACAGGCATGAGCCACCACGCCCGGCCTCAAAATTATTTTTTTAATTATACATTTGATTAGAGAATAGATGACCCAAGTCTTCCATCCTTCCTCTCCAGGAAACCTTGTTGACATCCATTGGGATGGGAGAACCAGACCAAGGAGATCCCATTGAGGAATCAATGATACATCATCCTTAAGAAAGAAATGAGTCAGTGGACCTCACTCACTGCCCAATGCACATTCCTATGAGTTAACTTTCGAGTGCATTTCCTTAATTGCCTGAAAATACATGATCAGGCAAATTGACTTGGAGTTTAGCAGCGCTATACCCAATCTTCTAAATCCATTCCCTCCCACCTTCCCCAATGGGGCAGATACATATATACCAAGAAGCAGCATCAGGAAGCCGGCACCCTAGATGAAAGGCAACTGCTTATCCAGAAGGCACCAATAACACAGTTGTGTTTCCATTAAAGGGCACCTTGGCTTATGCAAAACTGTACTTTTGAGATACGATATAGAAAAGCACATTTTTGTGACTCAAAATGTAAATAATCTTTAAAAGGCACTATTCAAAGGGAGCCCAATTTTTTTTTTTTTTTTTTTTTTTTTTTTTTTTTTTTTTTTTGAGACTGAGTCTGGCTCTGTCGCCCAGGCTGGAGTGCGGTGGCCGGATCTCAGCTCACTGCAAGCTCCGCCTCCCGGGTTCACGCCATTCTCCTGCCTCAGCCTCCCGAGTAGCTGGGACCACAGGCGCCCGCTACTTCGCCCGGCTAGTTTTTTGTATTTTTTAGTAGAGACGGGGTTTCACCGTGTTAGCCAGGATGGTCTCGATCTCCTGACCTCGTGATCCGCCCGTCTCGGCCTCCCAAAGTGCTGGGATTACAGGCTTGAGCCACCGCGCCCGGCCAATTTTTTTTTTTTTTTTTAATGATACCTTAAGTTCTAGGGTACATGTGCACAACCTGCAGGTTTGTTACTTATGTATACATGTGCCATGTTGGTGTGCTGCACCCATTAACTGGTCATTTACATTAGGTATATCTCCTAATGCTATCCCTCCCTGCTACCCCCTCCTCACAATAGGACCCGGTGTGTGATGCTCGCCTTCCTGTGTCCAAGTGATCTCATTGTTCAGTTCCCACCTATAAGTGAGAACATGCGGTGTTTGGTTTTCTGTTCTTGTGATAGTTTGCTGAGAATGATGGTTTCCAGCTGCATCCATGTCCCTACAAAGGACATGAACTCATCCTTTTTTATGGCTGCATAGTATTCCATGGTGTATATGTACCACATTTTCTTAATCCAGTCTGTCACTGATGGACATTTGGGTTGATTCCAAGTCTTTGCTATTGTGAATAGTGCCACAATACACATATGTGTGCATGTATCTTTATAGCAGCATGACTTATAATCCTTTGGGTATATCCCCAGTAATGGGATGGCTGGGTCAAATGGCATTTCTGTTCTAGATCCTTGAGGAATCGCCACACTGTTTTCCACAATGGTTGAACTAGTTTACAGTCCCACCAACAGTGTAAAAGTATTTCTGTTTCTCCACATCCTCTCTAGCACCTGTTGTTTCCTGACTTTTTAATGATCACCATTCTAACTGGTGTGAGATGGTATCTCATTGCGGTTTTGATTTGCATGTCTCTGATGGTAAGTGATGATGAGCGTTTTTTCATGTGTCTGTTGGCTGTATGAATGTCTTCTTTTGAGAATTGTCTGTTCATATCCTTTGCCCACTTTTTGATGGGGTTGTTTGTTTTTTTCTTGTAAATTTGATTGAGTTCTTTATAGGTTCTGGATATTAGCCCTTTGTCAGATGAGTAGATGCAAAAATTTTCTCCCTGTTGCCTGTTCACTCTAATGGTAGTTTCTTTTGCTGTGCAGAAGCTCTTTAGTTTAATTAGATCCCATTTGTCAATTTTGGCTTTTGTTGCCGTTGCTTTTGGTGTTTTAGACATGAAGTCCTTGCCCATGCCTATGTCCTGAATGGTATTGCCTAGGTTTTCTTCTAAGGTTTTTATGGTTTTAGGTCTAACATTTAAGTCTCTAATCCATCTTGAATTAATTTTCATATAAGGAGTAAGGAAAGGATCCAGTTTCAGCTTTCTACTTATGGCTAGCCAATTTTCCCAGCAGCATTTATTAAATAGGGTATCCTTTCCCCATTTCTTGTTTTTGTCAGGTTTGTCAAAGATCAGATGGCTGTAGATGTATGGTACTATTTCTGAGGGCTCTGTTCTGTTCCATTGGTCTATATCTCAGTTTTGGTACCAGTACCATGCTGTTTTGGTTACTGTAGCCTTGTAGTATAGTTTGAAGTCAGGTAGCGTGATGCCTCCAGCTTTGTTCTTTTGGCTTAGGATTGTCTTGGCAATGCGGGGTCTTTTTTGGTTCCATATGAACTTTAAAGCAGTTTTTTTCCAATTCTGTGAAGAAAGTCATTGGGGAGCCCAAATTTTTAAAGTGACTGAGGGCTCCAGAATTGATCAACCCTGTAAGTTTAGATTGACATGGAACTAACTAAGTATATTTGCTTGAAATTGGTTCTGAAACTATTATTTAGACCAAAATGTGTAAAAATCTTTGAAAGACCTTTGTATCATTCTATGGTCTTTATTTGTATTGTTGTTGTTATTACTCCTGTTACTAGTGATGAATTTGCCCAGGTCAGGGAAATTCAATGTATTTATGCTTTTCTTCACCTTACCAACTCTAAGTCATATCAAATGCAAATCCATCCCATCCATTTCCCTAAGTAATTACAACTTTTGTACATTTTTTTTCTTGTACAATCTCTCATAGAATCATTTTAACAATTATACTCTGGTGAAGATATGCTAAGATTGGTAATTTTTTTTTTTGGTAGCTGAAGTTAGCAGCACTTGTCATTCTGAGATACAACACCCAACTGACACTGAGAAATGGCAGCTTTCAGTTAAACAAATGCAAAGCTGTATTTAGGTTCATTTGCAACATTGTGATGGGAAGAAATCAAAGCCTCCTCTGCTACTATTTGAAAAATCCTCACCAGGGCAATTCCAACAGAAATACTGTTAAGATGGCTTTCATATCTTGATCCTTCATTTCTAAGGGTAACATGTTAGAAGAAACCCTAGATCCAATGAAAGGGATTTTTAAAAGTCAATTTGAACAAATGCTGCTATGGTATTTGTTAGAATTTTTTAAATTCTCAGATTCTCTCAAAAGGTGATGGTGGGAGGTTTGTTTAAAGAAGGATGCACGTACAGCCAGTGGAAAGAGTGTCAAGTCTGGGATCCTAACTAAGTGTTTCAGACAAGACCCTTTACCTTTTGCTAATTGCAAAATAAACAGATCCCCCTGCTCTAGAGTTGTTTAGACAGTCTGCCTGCGGTTGGGATGTCAGTTTATTTATCACACAAAGAGTTGTTGGCTGAGCAGGAAATTAAACTCTAAACTTCTGACACCAAGTTCCGTACTCTCACCAGAGAGCTATATTCAGACTCCAAACTTCAGCTCTTCCTACCTTTCTTCCACATGGTTTATTTACTCATGTGTCTACACAAGAATTTAGGAATAGATTACAAAATAAATCTTGCAACATACCACAAATTAGCATCAGCTGGCCAACCTGGGGTCTGTCACCAGGATGTTGATTTAAAAAAATAAAAACATCACTGTAGTAAAAACATGTTACCCTACAATAGCATTTACTAAAAACCTAATTGCTCCTGGGGCATAGTTGAGGCCAGGCAAAGAAACAACTCCTCTTTCAGTGTATCTGTAAGCATAGACACACCTAGACACATGGACTGCCAGTGAGCGCTGGAGGGATAGCCCCAGGCATGACCTACATGGATAGTAAGAGAAACACTACTGGGTGATAACTTGTCTATTGTTGTTTTGAATGTCTTTCAGGTACAAGAAGATAGGGTGTACTTAGGTGGGGAGAACCACTGAATGTTATTTCCACTATTTCCACTGGGAACTAAGTTAAATAAACCAACTAACCAACTGCTATCTAAGTAAGGAAAGTTGCCATTATTTGTCATGCAACATTCTCAAAAATCAGAATATTACAAAGATTTTCTTGTAGAGAGGAACTTTGGAAATTGTGCCAATATGTGGAAATTAAACAACATACTTCTGAATAACCATTGGGTCAAAAAAGAAATTAAGGAGGAAATAAAAAAAAATTTCTTAAATGAAAATCAAAACACAGCATACCAAAATCTATGGGATACAACAAAAGCAGTGCTAAGAGGAAAGTTTATAGCAATAAACACCTGCGTCAAAAAAGTACAAAGATTTTAACTAAACAATCTAATGATGTACCTCAAGGAACTAGAAAGCCAAGAGCAAACCAAACCCAAAATTAATAGAAGGAAATAGGTAATAAAGATCAGAGCAGACCTAAACAAAATAGAAATTTAAAAAATACAAAAGATCAATGAAACAAAAAGCTAACTTTTTTGAAGAGATAAACAAAATAAAAAAACTGCTAGCTAGACTAGCCAAGAAAAAGAGAAGACCCAATAAACAGAATTAGAAACAAAAATAGACATTGCGATTGATATCACAGAAATGAGTCTCAAAATTATTTTTCAAAACAATACATTTGATTGGAAAATGTATCATTTTAAAAAATGATACATTTGATTAGATGATCATCAGAGACTATTATGAATAACTAACAAACTGGAAAACCTAGTGGAAGTGCATACATTCCTGGACACGTACAGCCTACCATGATTGAAACAGAAAATGTGAACAGACCAATTATTAGTAATGAGATTGAATTCATAATGAAAAGTTTCGCCCAACAAAGAAAAGCCCAGGACTGGATGGCTTTACTGCCAAACTCTAAAAAACTAACACCAATTCTCCTCAAACTATTTCAAAAAATTGAAGCAGAGGGAATTCTCCCTGCCTCATTTTATGAGGCCAGCATTACCCTGATACCAAAACCAGACAAAGATGTAGCAACAACAACAACAACAACAAAACTACAGACCAATGTCCCTGGTGAATATAGATGCAAAAACCATCAACACACTACCAGCAAACCAAATCCAACAGCATATCAAAAAGAAAATATACCATGATCATGTGGGACTTATCCCAGAGATACAAAGATGGGTTAACATATGCAAATCAATAAATGTGATATATCACATCAATAGGACGAAGGACAAAAACCATATGATCATCTCAATAGATGCCCAAAAAAATGGATACAATTTAACATCCCTGTCTGATATGGTTTGGCTTTGTGTCCCCACCCTAACCTTATCTTGAGTTATAATCCCATAATCCCCACATGTCTTGGGAGGGACGCAGTGGGAGATAATTGGATCAGAGGGGCAGTTGCCCTCATGCTGTTCTCATGATAGTGAGTGAGTTCTCATGAGAGCTGATGGTTTTATAAGTGTCTGGCATTTCCCCTGCTTGCACTCATTCTCTCTCCTGCTGCCCTGTGAAGAGGTGCCTTCTGCCAAGATTATAAGTTTCCTGAGGCCTCCCCAGCCATGCAGAACTATGAGTCAATCAAGGCTCTTTTCTTTATAAATTACCTAGTCTTGGGTATTTCTTCACAGCAGCATGAGAAGGGACTAATACACTCCCTTCATGATAAAAACTCTCAACAAACTAGGCACAGAAGGAATATTTTCAACACAATAAAGGCCATATATGGCAAAACCACAGCTAATATCATGGGGAAAAGTCAAAGGCTTTTTATCCAAGAACTAGAACAGGAGACGAATGCCCACTTTCACCACACTTACTCAATGTAGTTCCTGAAGCCCTAGCCAGAGCAATCAGATAAGGGAAAGAAATAAAAGGTGTCCAAATGGAAAAATAAGAAGTCAAATTATCCCTCTTTGCAGATGACATGATCTTACATCTAAAGAAACTTAGAGACTCCTCCAAAAAGTTATTAGATCTGATAGATATATTCAGTAAAGTTGCAGGATACAAAATCAAAATACAAAAATCAATGGCATTTGTATACACCAATAAAGGAACTAACTGAGAAACAAATCAACAAGGCAATCCCATTTACAATAGCTACAAAAAATAAAATAAAATACCTGGGACTAAATTTAACCAAAGAAATAAAAGATCTCTGCAAGGAAAACTACAAAACACTAATGAAAGAAATTAAAGGTGACACATACAAATGAAAAGACATTCCATGTATCTCATTCCATGTTCATAGATTAGAAGAATTAATATTGTTAAAATGACCACTACCTAAAGCAATCTGCAGATTCGATAAAACCGCTTTCAAAATACCAATGTTGTTTATCACCAAAATAGAAAAAATAATCCTTAAGTTTATATGGAACCAAAATAAAGCCCAAATAGCCAAAGCAATTCTGAACAAAAAGAACAAAGCTGGAGGCATCACACTACCTGATACATTGCAAGGGTAGAGGAGCCAACACAGCATGGTATTGCTATAAAAACAGTCACATAGACTAATGGAACAGAATAGAGAACCCAGAAATAAATCTATGCATTTACAGCCAAAGGATTTTCAACAAAGATGCCAAGAACATACATTGGGGAAAGGATATCTTCTTAAATAAATGATGCTGGGAAACTTGGATATCCATATGCAGAATAATTAAACTGGACCCCCATCTCTCACCATATACAAAAATCAAGTCAAGGTAGATTAAAGACTTGCATGTAAGACCTAAAACTATAAAACTACTAGAAGAAAACATAGGGGAAACGCTTCAGGACATTGATCTAGGCAAATAATTTATGGCTAAGACTTCAAAAGCATAGGCAACAAAAACAAACATAGACACCTAGGACCATAATAAACTAAAAAGCTTCTGCACAACAAAGGAAACAAAACAGAGTAAAGAGACGACCTGTTGAATGGGAGAAAATATTTCCAAACTATTCATCTGACAAGGGACTAATATCCAGAATATGCATGGAACTCAGACAACTCAACAGTGTAAAAACAAATAATCCCATTAAAAAGTGGGCAAAGGATGTGAATAGACATTCCCCCCCACCCCCCCCCAAAAAAGACATAGAAAGGCCGGGCACAGTGGCTCACGCCTGTAATCCCAGCACTTTGGGAGGCCAAGGCAGGCAGATTATGAGGTGAGGAAATCGAGACCATCCTGGCTAACATGGTGAAACCCCGTCTCTACTAAAAAATACAAAAATTAGCTGGGCATGGTGGTGAGCATCTGTAGTCCCAGCTACTCGGGAGGCTGAGACAGGAAAATGGCATGAACCCAGGAGGCAGAGCTTGCAGTGAGCCGAGATCGCGCCACTGCACTCTAGCCTGGGTGACAGAGCGAGACTCCGTCTCAAAAAAAAAAAAACAAAGACATATAAGTGGCCAAATTTGAGAGATTTTGAAGAATGTCGAAAAATGAGAAAATGTTCAACATCACTAATTATCAGGGAAATGCAAGTCAAAGCCTCAGTGAGATATCATCTTACTTCAGTTACAATGCCAATTATTAAAAAGATAAAATGTAACAGATGAAGGATGTGGATAAAAGGGAACTCTTACACACTGTTGGTGGCAATGTAAATTAGTACAGCCACTATGGAAAACAGTATGGAGAGCTCTCAAAAAACTAAAAAACAGAACTATCATATAACCCAACAATCCCCCTACTGGGTATTTATCCAAAGGAAAGGAAAGATATGGAATCAACCAAAGTATCCATTAATGGCTGAATGGATTAAAAATGTGGTATATATGTACAATGGAATACTATTCAGCCATAGAAAATGACATCCTGTCATCTGCAGCAACATGGATGGAACTGGAGGTCATTATGTTAAGTGAATTATGGCAGGCACAGAACGACAAAATCACATGTTCTCACTCATATGTGGGAACTAAAAAAGTTGATTTCATGCAGGTAGAAAGTAGAATGATAGATATCAGATGCTAGGAAATATACACAGGTGAGCTAAGGGTTATGAAGAGAGGTTAGTTAATGGATACAAACATACAGTTAGAAAAGTTCCAATGTTCGATAATAGAGTAGGGTGACTATAGTTAACAACAGTGTATTGTGTATTTCAAAATAACTAGAAGAGCAGACTTGAAATGTTTCCAACAAGCAGAAATGATAAATACAGGGGCTGGATACCCTAATTACTCTGACTTGATCATTACACATTCTATGCATGTAACAAAATATCACATGTACCCGTAAATATGGACAAATATTATGCAGCAATAAAAATAAAACATATCTCCTTGTGAGTTTGTTGTCTCCTGAAAAAAATTACTGTGCTTAGTTCAAGGCAGGACATGGCAAAGCTTTAAGAGATAAGAAATCTACTTCCCGTCATTCACCAGCCTGGCAAGCAAGTTTTACTTGACTTTCTGGATTTCTGTTTCTTCCTCTATAAAATGAAGGGGTTGGAATCAATTGTTCTCTCTAGAAGACTGGTCTTCATTCCACTCCATGGTTCTATGAGGCGGGAGCTCACTGAGTTCATTTGTTTAAACAGCCCTCTCTCAATGTGTGTTCTTTCATGAGGTGGTTGGCTTTATATGATTTCAATGGTTGGCCATACTTTGCTAGAAAGAAACTAGCAACTTATAGGTTAGCATCCTTTGTCCCAAACAGCAGGATTAGGCACAGGGGCAAGAATGCAAACATCGTGAGGGTCAAAGGTCATAACCTTACTGGGTGGAAACAAGACAACTGCATAACTAAATGGCACTAGGGTCTTGATCTGGGCCAGTGGTAAGGTCCCCTCTTGCCAGAGTATTCTGTGAGTCATAGGCTTGAGAGAGAGGAGCTCCTTGTCTGATCCATCAGAGGAGACTGGGTGGGGTATGCGGTGTTCAAACTGGAGTTGTGTAAGTAACTATAGAAAGCTTGCACTATTTGGCCAGGCGTAGTGGCTCACACCTGTAATCCCAGCACTTTGGGAGGCTGAGACAGGCAGGTCACCTGAGATCAGGAGTTCCAGATCGGCCTGATCAACATGGAGAAACCCCGTCTCTACTAAAAATACAAAAAAATTGCCAAGCATGGTGGTGCATGCCAGTAATTCCAGCTACTCGGGAGGCTGAAGCAAGAGAATCACTTGAACACAGGAGGCAGAGGTTGAGGTGAGCCAGAGTCGCACCATTGCACTCCATCGTGGGCAACAAGAGCAAAACTCCATCTCAAAAAATAAAAATAAAAAGAGAAAATTTGCACTAGTCACAATAGCAAAGACATGGAATCAACCTAAATGCTAGGATAAAGAAAATTTGGTACATATACACCATGGAATACTACACAGTCATAAAAAAGAATGAGGTCATGTACCCTGCAGCAACATGCATGGAGCTGGCGGCCATTATCCTAAGTGAACTAATGCAGGAACAGAAAACCAAATACCACATATTCTCACTTTTAAGTGGGAACTAAATATTGAAAACACAGGTACACAAAGAAGGGAACGATGTACACTGGGTCCTGCTTGAGGGTGGAGGGTGGGAAGAGAAAGAGGATTAAAAAAACTACCTATCAAGTACTATGCTTATTACCTGGGTGGCAAAATAATCTGTACCCCAAAACCCCATGGCACGCAATTTACCTATGTAACAAACCTGCACGTGTACTCCTGAACCTAAAATAAAAGTTTTAAAAAAAGAAAGAAAGACAGTTTGCTAAAAGGGACCATGAAGGTCCTGGTGCACAGAAGCATTGTTTTGGAGATCATCTCGAAGTGTCATTGTGTGGCAACAACCCTGGGCTATTTCTCTACATTATATGCAGGCTTAAACAGAATTATGAAATTGTACACCAACAATAAGGAACAGTGCAATGCCGGGAGAAGCACATTTGGACATAAGATTGAAAATTGCTCATCTGTACTGAGCATCTTCTGGGCAGGAGGATGGTCCTGAGAGTTATAAAGAAATAGTGGTACTTTTGGAAGAGAGGAGGAAGGTGGTGGTGGTGAGACAGTTCAACAGATGTGGATAATACCCTGCTCAGGGCTCCCATATGACTGAGTGGCAGAAATGAATTTACTTATCCCCTGCAGTCCAGGCAAAACAAACAAAAACTGGAACACACACACACACACACACACACACAGAGAAATCTTAAAAGTGCAACCACTGGGCATATCTTCCAGAGACAAGTTAGTTAACAGGAAAGTAATGCATACTGAACCAAAGGTGGTGAAAGAGACAGATAACATCTTAGCATAAGAAGGAATAGATCCAAGTGCGGTGGCTCACACCTGTAATCCCAGCACTTTGGGAGGCCAAGGCTCCCAAATCACCTGAGGTCGGGAGTTCAAGACCAGCTTGGCTAACATGGTGAAACCCCATTTCTACTAAAAACACAAAAAAATTAGCTGGGCGTGGTGGTGGTGGTGCATACCTGTAGTCCCAGCTACTCAGGAGGCTGAGGCAGGATAATCACTTGAACTGGGGAGGTAGAGGTTGCAGTCAGCTGAGATCACGTCATTGCACTCCAGCTTGGGCAACAAGAGCGAAACTCCATCTCAAAAAAAAAAAAAAAGAAAGAAAGAAAAGAAAAGAAAGAAAAGAAAAAGAAGGAACAGAAGCTTTGCTAGCAGGGAGAATATGAGTCTCATCTATAAACTCAGGGAAGTCCATTGGCAGAAGGTAAACTCTTGTAGTGTGAGATATCTGATTTATGTTAAATATGTGATCATAACTAAAGAAATTCAGAGCGAGAGCAAATTAAAGCAAGCTGCCTCCTGCAGTCAAGACCACGCTATGTCTTGCCATCCTTCCTTCACCATAAGGACTTGAGGCTTCCCCTTACCTCACCCAGCAAGGGAAATGGGAGCAAGCAAGGACATCTGTGTATCACACCTCTAGGCACTAGAGGAGGCTTTGGGAAGGATAACAGCCTGGAAAAGAAGGGGAGGTAGGAAATTTCGGAGAGCAGAAAAAAGCGAACCCAGGTGCTATGTGACTGTGTGCGGATAGGGAGGCAGAGAGTGAAGGGGGTAGCATGACGAAGGGACAGGAAAATCTATGGAGGACACTCAGTACTTCTGGAAGAAACAGCAGTGAGCTGATGCCCCCAAAATCTGGACAGTGAAACTCTATGATAGGTTATAATTGGTATAAACAAGTGAGCTCCTCTATGGCAGCCTTCCCCAAACTGTAATGTCACCAACTGAGATCGATTGCTTTATTGGTCCCAATTCACCTCTCTCACTGCAAAAGGATTATATATCTCTCCTTTGCTGGATAGAGTGGTATCTGTCCTTTGCTAAGCTGTAGTATTCTTCCCCACCCCTTTGACATCAGACAAGGCTATATGATGTGCTTTGGCCACTAGAATGTAACAGTGACATACGCCACTTGTGAGCAGACACTGGGAGAGCTATCTGAGGTTTGGACACTGCTCTTTGCCTCTGTCATGACAATGGCATGTACCAGCCAAGGGATCCCTATCAGCCTGGATCCCCAGCAGTTGTGAGGGGCAGAGCTGGGCTGCAGACGGGCCATGCTATAAGTCCCAGCACCTTTGTGCTATAAGTTACTGAGGTTTGGGGTTTCCAGCAGCATAGTCTAGTGAATGCAGACTGACACACCAACTTTGCATTATGTGGATATTCCCTGTAATGCTGGAACAAAGCGACAGGTGGCACTTTTCACAGTTCTGAGGGATTATGTGCCATTGGCAGAAGAAGGTGCCCTTGACCCTCACAGAATAGGTAGGGAGAGATCAGAAGTCTCTGGCACTCAGCTGGGCAGCTAAGCTGACAGCTCAATGTCTCTGCCACGTCCTCCCAGCGCTCCCAGGGGAAAGCCAGAATAACCCCTTGTGGGTGTAACAGAAGGACCTAGTGCCTTATTCACAATTATACAGTCTTTAAAGCAGGAATAACCCAGGGAACAGACCCCAAATGGGAAGTTTGAGGCAGGAAGACTCTGTGGACAAAGTTTGAGGAATTCCACAGAATCAAATGTGACTGACAATGAAATGAGCAGTTTTCATCTAGAAGTGAGGAGGTGGCGGGAAGCCAGGGTGCAGGAGCAAAGGCTTCTGCTTTTCTAGGAACCTTAAAAAGGAGAAAACGCTAGAAATTCCCTGGGTATTGCTACTGAGAGAATAAACTCTCTTTCTGCCCTGGTAGTGAGAAATTATCTGGGTAATTGGTGACAGAGTCTCCAGATGGAATAGAACTTTTCTTCTTCACCTACTGGGAAACTCACCAAGCTTCAGATCTTAAACTAGGGCTTCTCATGAACCACATCATGAGAAAAGTTTTGTGCAGTTTCTTAGGATCTGTTATAGAGGCAAGGTAGAAAAATACTCCATTTCACTGGACAGGCTATGGTGGAAGCTGTACTCGGTGGGAGGTAGCCTAGATGACCTCTCAAACTCTTTCAACTCCACTAGATTAATATTTATTATTTAATGCTATGACTCGACATTAAAATGTCAAAATTGATTTAATTAGGGCAAACAAGTAGAATTAAATCTGAAATGCAAGTAAAAATGAAACAAGTAGAATTAAATCTGAAATGCAAATACACCATTTTATCTCGTTTATTCCTTTAAGCCACATCAAATTATTTATAGGAAGGAAGTGGGGTATAAATAAGTGAATGAATGAATAAAATGTTATGTTGCAGCCTAAAGCCATATTCAAACTAACACAAATGAGCAGTAGCAAGTTTTGTGAGGTGCAAGAACATGGAAATAGAACCTTTGCTCATGGAGACAATTCTAAAAGTCTTGGGTGGGGGAGGGGAACGACTGACAGTGTGTATTAGGTTCATGAGTTCCAACGCTTCCACAAAACACTGGAAATGATTCAAAGGGAAAGTGAACCATGAGGTGGTTCCCAGCAGGCACTGGTGCGTTCCAAAGAGAGACGTGTCATTGCTATGGCTTTACATTAACTTCTCATCCCAAATGTTCATTTTTGTCTCCTGAGAGGATTCTTTCCTCCAGTGTGACAAATTTTCCAATTTTGTAATGGAAGCCAGGAGAAAATGGAATTCTCTTTATACAAATCCATTTTATAGCCAACTTTCTTGAGATGCATCTATCCCTGAAAGCAATTTCCTTCATCCGGGTAGATGTGGCTGAGGTGTTTAGGGCCCGGTAAGTGGATCGCTGATAATTTGCTCTTAGAGCTTGTGGGAGATTTAACAGCAAGACCTTGAGGGGAAATGTGAGGAGGGCCGTCCTCTTCAGGCCCTTCTCAAGCTGCTCTGAGCTCTTTTTTTAGAGTAGCAATTTCACTAAAGAGTAGACAGGATGTGGGGGCGGGTGGAGCTGAGAGTTGCCAGGACATCTCAAGGCACCAGTGTCAGTTCCCCAGTATGTCTCCAGCACGCCCAGGAATCTAGCTGCTAAACCGCCCAGCTCACCAGGTAGTAAATGAAAGACAAGCCCACAGATCAGAGTGGTGTCAAGGTATATCCTGCCACAGATCTGAAAGGCCACTGAGGATTTGCAGGAACATGAACGAGATTGTATAACTAGGACTAGAACTCATGTCTGGTTGGCTCTTTGCCCTGGCTTATGTTCTAACACTGCCTCTTTGGGGGCACATTTATGATTATGTAATGGCAAAATGAAGGCGTCTGGTAGTAAATTAAATCAGTTTTATACTATGTGGGTGACTCGCATACAGTGTATACCGCCAGGCTTTGACACATTCCAATGTGGGAAACGTACTTGAAGCATAACAACTGGCTCTTCTCCATCTGTTCATGTTCCCCATTTGACTCATCCCTGCTCTGTAAATACTCTCCAATTTGTTAGCAAGTTGAACAAATTTCAAAGCTCTATGAATGAAGTGCGTGGAGGTCAGGAGGTGCTTTGCGGGAGACCTCGGAGGACACATAAACTTGCCTTACCATGAGAAACGTTTCATCCATTTGACACTTGTGAGCAAGCTGTGTTTCTCACACAAGCAAAAGGATGCAAATGCAGATCAGGTGAGGGCTGACTGGGAAGGAAATTGGCGAAAATGTGAAAGTTTATGTCCATAACTGTAGAGACTGAAAACCTACCATTGGGACATGATATGGAAAAATAAATGCTCACGAAGGTAATAAACATGGATAAAATGTTGACAAGCACATAAATGAGGAGCTCTGTGATTCTTCACGGAAGCTTGATGGATATCTCGGTCTCCTCTTGCTAGTTTGCATCACGGTGTCTCAGGACACCATCTGTGACTTGCCGTGGTGGTGACACACCATGATAGGCTTTTATGAGTATGCCACCTGCTGCCCAGCCCCACAGGACGGTGATTCAGTATGGAGAATCAAGCAGCTGAACCTCTCAGGCAAAACAATCAAGAAAAATATGAAGTGCACCTTGTATAGTAGAGAGGAGCTGTTGGATTCTGTGTCTATACTCTCAGATGAGTGAATACTCTAAGCCACAGTTCATTCATAATAATACAAGCTTACATTTATTGAGTTTTTGCGGTGATCCAGGCACTGTTCTAGCTACTCTACTGGTGCAAGTCAATTTAATTTTCATGAGAATGAAGTATTTTTTTGTTATTTTTACAGATAAAAAGAATGAGACACAGAGAGATTATATAATGATTCACCCAAAAGCCCCACACTGTATAAGGATTCAAACCCAGGCCGCTGGGTACCAGAATTGAAGCTTACAACCATGCACTCTAGTACGCATGCACCTCAATCCAGTCGACAAAAAGCCTATGAGCTAAACATGTGCATGTGCACACACACCCACACACACACACCAGTTACACTTGAATGCTTTGGCTGGTCTAACCAATCAGATTGATCTCAGAATAAAATATTCTTTTGTGCCTTAGCCTTTCCTTAAATCTGCTGAGTGGTATGTCACATCCAACACCAATTTAGAAAATGCAGGATCCCACCATGTATCAGGCAGTGTGCTAAACATTCAGGAGTTCCAACCTTGTACCCAAAGAGTTTTCAATCTATCCACAGGGCAGTACCTAACCCTATTGTGAATAACATGATGCAAATGGCAGAGCAATGAGAAGAGAATGAAGACTTCTGATGCGGTAGGAGTAGAAGAGATGGGGAAGCCCAGAGGAACTAATATTAGGAAAATGGATATTACTTGACAATATACTTTATTTTTTTTATTTTTTTTTTTTTTTTGAGACGGAGTCTCGCTCTGTCACCCAGGCTGGAGTGCAGTGGCCGGATCTCAGCTCACTGCAAGCTCCGCCTCCCGGGTTCAACGCCATTCTCCTGCCTCAGCCTCCCAAGTAGCTGGGACTACAGGCGCCTGCCACCTCGCCCGGCTAAGTTTTTTGTATTTTTAGTAGAGACGGGGTTTCACTGTGTTAGCCAGGATGGTCTCGATCTCCTGACCTCGTGATCCGCCCGTCTCGGCCTCCCAAAGTGCTGGGATTACAGGCTTGAGCCACCGCGCCCGGCGACAATATACTTTAAATATAAGAAGCAGACAGGGAGAATGGACCCCAAGCTCCTAATGATGCTCTGATGGCTATGTGAGAAAGCCAGCTAACTATATTCCCTTTGAAAAATAAGGTCATTTCAATTCACTTTTTCTATCCACTTCATAGGTACCATGAAAAGATTCACAAAGCAACTGCTTCATCTAATCAAGAAGGTTAGGTTTATGTGGCTCACCTTCCTCCAAAGGTGAACTGATAAAGCTTGTCTGCCTTTCATTGGTTCATGACTGTATCAGTAAGCCTTTCACTATTGCAAGGAATAGATATTGGACTCAAATTAGCTTAAATAAAGTGAGAATTCATTGGCTCATATACTTGGGAAATCAGGAGTCAAGGCACGGTTTGATTCAGGAGCACAAGTAATGTTGTGAAGACATTCAACCATTTCCCAATCATGCACATGTGTCCTCAGTAATTATCTCTGTCTTGCTTCAGCTTGTCTTTGCTTGGTGACACTCTCAAGCAGGCTTTGTCCAAGTGGTAGACAACTCATATCCTCCCAGCTTAGCAATTTCAGTGGTCTTTCTCCCAACACCTGTACATCAATCATTGAAAATACCTCCAATTGGCCATGCTTGAGTTGACACCCATCCCTTAGGCCAGAGGACGGAATATTCTGATTGACCAACCTGGGTGCCCACCCTATATGAGGGTGTGGAGGAGACTCTGTATATGAAAGTCCAACCAGGACTACATGGTATTAGGAAATAATTCCTCAATGGAATTAGGAGACTAGGTGGTGGCGGCAGGGTGGGGTAAGATTGGGAAAAGCTAGACCAACCAAACCATGTTCTGTAATCCATCTGATAATGCCGAAGATTTTCAGTCTTAGAACTCTCTAACTTCCCTATCAGTGCTACCTAGCATAGATAATAAGCACACCACACCTTAAAGGTGGCTACTGCTCAGTGTGATTTATGACTATGAACAAGCCTGTCTTCCTATAACTGCAGGGTTCTTAAGATGACTTGACTCCTGCTATTAGCAGTCACTTACACTTATATGGCTTTCATGGTTTACAAAGCACTCCCAAATAAAAATGACCTCATTCCATCTATACAACATACAGCTTAGGTTAGGTTAGGGCAGCCACCACTATTCCCATTTTATGGATGAAGAAATTGGGCCTCAGAGAGGTTAGTGACTCTTCCAGGGTAACATGACTGGTAAGTGGTCAACCCAACTGGGAAACTGGGTCTTCTAGCTCTGAGATGTGCACAAGAGAAATTGGAAGATTTATGTGAATTTAGGAAATGTTTCTGAGGTCACATGATGACTCAACCTCTGAGACATAATTAGAGTTGGAAATCATGATTTTTCTTCCCAGGTTTTCATGACTAGAAAGTTGGACTCCTAGGGAAATTCCTGTCTTAAAGCTTGTCCAGAACCAATGCCAAAAAGTTCTGTTTCAAAATGCATTTGGTAAGGACTGTGCAGGCTGATATTTCTCCAGCACATACCGTCCCCCTGCAATGTTACACATGCTCACTTGATTTTCAGACTCCTTCTAAAAGCAGCCAATACAAGAGATCTGTGTTTATGAATTACTGCACTTGTAATGAAAAAAGAATTACAAAACATACTTAAGATGCTCACATGATGCAGCTTCCAGATTGCTAACACGGCGTCTAACTGTCCATCCTGTTAGTAAATCCTTTACAATTTTTGCTAAAGGTAAGTTAACTTCTTTTGCAGGGGGACGGGTGTATGGTGAGGGGAAGGGTGCAGCCTGTCTCCGGAGTTCTAGATGCTAAGGAATAGGATTAGAAGGTGTCTCAAAACACTGTAACTCATTACAGTTGCTAATTGGCCTCTCCTCTGACAAGCACCTTATTGCTTTACAAAGAAGGAAGAAAAATAAAACAAGCAGCCCAGACAATTAGGAACCAAACAAAATTAAACAAGTCCTCATGGCCATAGGTATGGGTGTATAGTGCTTTGCCTTGCATTGTTAGCAACTCATGTATTATGAAGCACTTAGGATGCTCACTAATGGAGTCTCTCTCCCTCCTGGAGGGCGACTTGAACATTAAACTCTGTGACTCAGGTGCAGAAAGTCTGCTGTATTAGTGTGGGCAGAATGATGCTTTCCTCCCTCGCAGGGGTGTAGTGAGGCTTAATTAATTGTTGGGGAAGCACTCGGAGATTCTGGGATGAAAGGCACTATATAATGATAATAATTTGCATCGACAAGGTACCTTTCTTCAGTGGAATTCCAAGCACTTTACAAACATTAATTAATCCTCATAACACCCTGGCAAGGCAGGTAAGTTTTCCCAGGATACACTAAACAAATCCACCACGTTATGAGGGGGAGGGAGGCTACTGCTATGAACTCATTTTATTATTTATTCTTAGTGGGAACTTCCAGAAAGGCTGATGTGGACCTTGCTTCCCATTAGTCCAAATGATCTGCCATTCACTTTTGATTACCCACAAATATAGTATTCTGCTGGAGTGCTAATCATTCTGCTTAGGGGACACGTGTCCTGAGCAAAGCAAGTCATAAACAGCTGTCATTCCAATGGATATTAATGCCTATTGTCTCCCATTCTGGAACTCTGCGCCTCCCCTAAGCAAAGAGAATGGCAGGGGAGCGGGTGACATCTGTTTCAAAGACAGTCTGCAGCCATACTGGAAAGAATGCACCTGGCTTCTGCTTTCAAACCCTTGTAACCAGTGGCTTCCCAGCCTTTCTTTGTCACCAACAGATTTCATATTTTACATCCTGGATTTTCATCTCCATGCAGCATGGAGGTATGGAGTTGAGGGGGTGGGTGGTTCCGGGCTGCATACAAACAGGGCAACCAGCATTTCCAGCATATGAGTCTGTTATAAATCAGCAGTGCAAAAGCAGCTCCCCCAAACCTCAGCCATTCCACAACTTAAATAAACCTAAAGGAGAAAAACGATCCTCTAGCTAGACAAATGACTTCAGCATGCTGAGTGGTCGACTTGTCAGTCTCTCCGATTTTACCTCTGTTCCTATATCCTGGCTTTAATTCTGCACACACTCATTGACTGCAGCTTTCAAGATTGAAAAGAAAAAGAGCAAAGAAACTTGCTTGCTGTCATTTCCCATAGGCACCCACGCTTCAAGACGGTTGTCTCTCAGCCATCCTCCTGGGCTGCAAGAGTGTAGGGCCAATGAATCAACCTGTCATCCAGGGTGATGTAAGTGAGATCCCCTGACAAGGGATGGGAGGGTTCTTTCATGGCTGCCCTCTGATCAACGGGAGGGAACATGGCCCCCTGGACTGGCATTTGATTTTGACCGAGGGTAATTGCTGACACCACTCCAGCACAGTCTTCGAATGAGTCACCCCATGTCTCTAGCTTCAGTTTCCTCCTCAGTGTGAAATGAGGGGATTGGAACATATCATTTACTAAGGTCTCTTTTAGCTCTAATACCCTATGGTGAGTTGACTTGATAAAAATCTCCCCACGTGCTCCTCTCCGTAAAGCCTCCCTCCCAGCTTGTTTGGTAAGGGGCACAAGTGTGCATAGATACAGATCCTCTCTGATCTCAACATGGTCAAAGTGTCTGAGAAGGTCTTCCCGCCTCATTTACTCTGGGATGCTCTACAAATATTCTTATTTTCTCTGTGTGCCATGTCATGAAAAAGGTTGGAAAATACTGCTCTACTGATTAGTCCCCAATGAAGAAACTGAGGCAAGGAATACTTGAGTAACTTGCCCATCACTATGTAGTGAGTCATAGATGTGAGTAGATGTGAGTCTCATTGATTCCAAAGATTGAGTTCTTAACTGCTACTCTTGGCATTCCCAAGCCTGGCTGCCCATTAATACAACTGGAGGAGCTTTAACAAAAATACTCATACTTGGCTCCAGAGATTCTGACTTCACTAATTGGAGGCAGGATTTGGGCATTCATATTCCCTTTAGACTCCCCAAGTGATTTGAACATGCAGCCAGCCCTGAGAAACAGTGAGGAAGGGGAGACGGGGCAGGCAATAAAGTGCTGCTCCCAGTGAGGGAGCAACCTCCAGGCCCTCCAACCGGATGGTGACCTCTCAGAAGAGGCAAGAGGGGAGGCCCAGAGCCCGGCTTCATAAGGAGGGAGCTACTGCCCACAGCACTGCTCTAACAGCCAGACTCAAGACGCCCACTACTGCCTTGAGGGAGGCCAGTTCTGCCTTCCAGTTGTGGTGTCCACCAGCCCCATCCAGCAGGAGCTAGGAAAATTACAACCCTCCCGACAAGATAGGTGTCTTATTCTGTTTTCTGTTGCTTATAACAGAATACCTGAAACCAGATAATTCATAAGGAAGACGAACTTATTTCTTACAGTTATGGAGGCTGAGAAGTTTAAGGTCGAGGAGCTGCATCTGGTAAGGGCCTTTTGCTGATGGGGACTGTCTGTAGAGTCCCAAGGCAGCACAGGGCATCACATGGTAAGGGGACTGAGCATGCTGGCTCAGATTTCTATCCCTCTTCTTATAAAGCCACCAGTCTCACTCCCATGATAATACATTAATTCATTAACCCATCAATCCATGAATGAATGAATAGATCCTCTTACATGCCCCACCTCTTAATACTGCCACATTGGAGATAAAATGCCAACATAAGTCTTAGAAAGGACAAACATTCAAACCACAGCAGTGGGTTTTATCATCTCCATTTTGGAGGCAAAACAACAGGCCCATGTGGTAAAGAGACTGGCACAATTCATGCAGCTAGGAATTAAGTAAAAGAGCTAAGCCTTAAATCAGGCTTGTTGGCTCCAACTCCAGTGCCTTTAGTTCTGAAACTCAGCATGGTGGATTGCAATGAGCATAGGCTTGAAGTTCCTCCTGTCAGTATTCGTATGTCCTCGGATAAGGCACTTGAGGTTATAGTAGATTACATGAAGTAATGTAGCTGGAAGTGTCCACCACATGGAGTAATAATAACAGGTGCTCAATAAATGTGCTAGGCACGGTGGAGCAGAAGTAGGGGAGATAAAACAAGAAAGAATAACACTGAGTCTTGGCCTTTAGGAAGTTAAGTGTTTTGAGAAGCAAGATAATATAGCTTAGGCTCATGGACTCTGGAGCCATACCACCTATGTTTGAAGGCTGGCTGTTCCTCTTTCTAGCTGTATCCCTTTGGGAAAGTTACTTACCCTCTCAGAGTCTCAGTTTTCTCATCTGAAAAATGGGCATAATGGCAGTATAGACTTCAAATAATTATTATGAAGGACTAAATGACTGAATGCATGTAAATACTTTGGACAGTGCCTGATACACAGAAGGCTCTTCATAAATGTTAGATAACAGTCAACAGAAACAGTGGAAGACCTGGCACAAAGCAAAAATGAAACTTTTCAAGGTACTAATACATTCCTTAGATGTGTTCTAAAGAACACATTTTTTACTGGAAAATGCAGGTACAATCTGTGACCAGAGGCAAATGATCTCATTGCTAGTTGATCATGAAAAAGACCAGAGGATGGTACTAAATATTTCTTTTACAAATTACAGTCTTTCTTTGCTTCTCTTCTCCATCTGGGTTATGGCTCTCTCTGGGCATCTTGCCGCGAAGTCAGTGCCTCTGAGCTTTTCATATTCCATCAGAGAAAGTCTTTTGTATTAAGCGTCGTATTAGTTTCCTGTTGCTACTACAGTGAATTAGCACAGACTTAGTAGTTTTCACCAATATAAATTTATTATCTTCCAGCTCTGGATGTCAGAAGTCTAAAAGCAAAGTATTGTTAGAATTGCACTCCTTCTGGAGGCTTTAGAGGGAGAATCTGTTCCCTTGCCTTCACCAGCTTCTAAAGTCTGCCTGCTTTCTTTGGCTCATGGTCCCTTCTTCCATCTTCAAAGCCAGCAGTGTGGCATCTTCTCTCCTTTCTGACCTTCTGCCTCCATCCATCTCCAGTTTCACAACTTAATCACATCTGCAAAAATCCCTTTTGCCTTTTAAGGTAACATATTCACAGAATTTGGAGATTAGGACAAGGGCATCTTTGGGGGGCATTTTTCTGCCTATCACAAGCATCTATAAGTCAAACACATCTTTCTCTTCCTAATCTGGATGGCCTTGTTTAGAATAATTAGCACAAGTTACTATGCAAATTCTGCATGCACCATGGATTAGGAGGGTGCCAATGGTGACGGGGAGTGAAAACCCTGACTGATCACACAGCCGTATCATCATTGCTGTGGGAATTCTGGTTGGGGCAGTAAGTAAGAGAAGGCTGTTTGCTGGGACTAAACATTTAAAAATATCTTGAGAAATAGGTTTTATTTACTCATTAAAATAGTTTTATAGAACTTCATGTATGCTAGGCATGGTTCTAAGCGCTTCATAACTAGTCATTCAATCCTTCTATTGGCACCGTGAAGTACATTATTATCCTCATTTTACACATGAGGAAACTGAGTCACAGTCAGTTAAGAGCTGTTCTTAAGGTCATGCAACTAGAAATGGTGGATCTTCATCATCTCAGAGGATGTTGGGCAGCAGCATCCCTGGCTCCAGGCTACCCTCACTCTGCAACAGGGCTCCAGGGGGCCTGGAGTCCACCATTCCCACAGTGTCCTGGCAGGAAGGCTTTTTGTTAGATGGTGCAGTGTGAACAGGGGAGAAGTAGTTTTTACCTAGTGGAGTGTCTTTACCTCACCTCTGGAAAGAACAGGGGCCCCAGGAAAGAAAGGAAGAGATGCTTTTCAGAGCCCACAGGCTGGAGCTGGTTTAAAACAATTTTTTTTTTTTTTTTAAGAGAAGGAGCCTTGCTCTGTCACCCAAGCTGGAGTGCAGTAGTATAGTCATAACTCACTGCAGCCTCAAACTTTTGGGTTCAAGTGATGCTCCCATGTCAACCTCCTAAGCAGCTGGGACTACAGGTACCTGCCACCATGCCCAGCTAACTTTTGTTAAACAATTTTTTTGTTTTTGTTTTTGTAGAGACAAGGTCTCACTATGTTGCCCAGGTTGGTCTTGAACTTCCAGCCTCAAGCCATCCTCCCATCTCAGTCTCCCAAAGTGCTGGGATTACTGGCGTGAGCCACCACTCCAGGCCCTGAACAGGCTTTAATGATTATCCTGATCATAAAGGTTTCCCAAACTTCTAACTTGGCCTGGGGCTCCAAGGGCTTTGCCTGAATCTTCAAGCAAGACAATTTCTTTCAAGTCTCAAGTCCTAGCTTAAAAATTCATAAAACATTTTGTATTCTAAACCCATACTGTCTTTGTTAATAAACTATTTTTCCAAACAATAAATCCTTGAATAAAATTATCAGAACATTGTGCCATGTATATCCGGTGAGTTTAGTACCCCCCAGACCCATCTCTGAACGGCACACCAACACCTATTTAAGGAGTATGGGCTCTAGCCCTGCTCATTCATAAGTCTAGGCTCCAAACTTCTCAGGTGGTGGTTTGGACCTGGCCCGGACACTCCATGGAGGAGCAGAAAGAAACTGAATGGCAGCTCATGAAATGCATGAGACAGGCTGGAGCGGCTTTCTGTCTCTGTCATCCCAAGTCGGTGTGAGGTCCCAACCATTCAGTAAAACCCCCTGGGTCTCAGCAGCCAGCTGTCAAGTTAACCTATATTCAACATTTGTAGGGACAAGAAAGTCCAGTCCTCAAAAGGCTGTGCACATGGAAGAGCCCAGTTGTCAACTTATGACTTTTAAGGGCTGAGTTCTTGCTCTTGCCTCTAGAACTGCTTTGCATCAGATCCTCCAAGCTGGCATGAAAGAAGAGGCAGTGACAGTACACAAGGATGTTGGGTTGAAGTTATGAGCAGAGAGTGACAGTGCTGAATCCCCTTAGGACTGGAGGGGTTTTAGCTTGTGTGAGAAGCAAATAGCAACCTGTTATTTGGCAGGGGAGAGCTATGTTTCAGTTCAAGTTCAATGGGTTTTCTCAAGCAGAAATTGTAAGGGCCAGATTTAGGGCAGAAAAAGAATAAACACATAAAAAACAAAAAAAAGAGGCAAAAGTTTGTGTTCAGTTCTCTGGTTGGCTCATGGGGCAGATGGTAGATTTCTTCTAGTGACTGGTCACCTTCAGGTCTGATTACCAATGCTAGAAAGCATGGCTCCTAACAGATCTCAAATTGGTCGCTTAGGATTCAGGTCTGATTACCAATGCTGGAAAGCATGGCTCCTAACAGATCTCAAATTTGGTCGCTTAGGATTCTAGCAGGCCAAGGGTCACTCAGTGGAGAGCTTGTAGCCCACACGTGAAGCTTCATGACTCTTCACTGATGCTGAGTCTGGCAGAGGGCAGCCTAAGAATGTGTTTCTGTCTAGGGATGTTGCCCAATCAACTTGGGCACGTTGCACTGAAGAAAAAGAAAAGGTGATGATGGGGAGGAAGAAAGACATTCTGGTTTATATTCAATCTTTGGTTCTAACTCGACTTGGGGATAAACCACAAATGTTCAAAGAACCATCAACTATGAAAATTTATCCCAACCTCAATCTAAAAAGTAGATTAAAAAAAAGAACCAAGTGGCTTCAGCGTGACCCTAAGATCAGAAAGAGGTAATGCCACTTTGCCGTTCTTCTTTCTGTTCAGAACCTTGTGTTAGATCTACTCTTAGAAACATGGTTCTAATCAGGAATGAAATCATAGGAGGAGGCGGATACAATGGGGAAAATCCAGGAGCTGCGCCAGTGGCCTCTTGGTTTCAAGACTCAATCCAATGGAGCTCCAAGACAGAACATTTCAGTTCGCACTCTCCAAGGGGATTCTCAGAGCTAGAGAGTGTTCAGACCCCTCCTTTGAAGCTTTTGTTTCTCTAAAAGACACAATTATGGAAGGATCCAAAAAAGGAAGGCGCGCAGCAGACTGGGTGTTACTATGAACAGATGACAGCTCTGCAGGCAGAAGCAGAACCTGCGGATGGCCGGGCTGCCTTTGCTTCCTGCCTGCACTGGTGCTTGGGGGGCTATCTACGCAGACTGGAAAGCGAGCTTGGCCCTGGTCTTTGAAGTCTCTTCCCGTTTGAGGTTTTGGTGGAGGGATAATGCGTAGATGAAAGGTCTTTTTAGCTGGGGATGTGAACAGCTAGTTCCAGATGAATGGACATTAGCAACACAGGGCGGCCTGTGAGGCCCATTCCAGAGGGGGTTGGGGAAGAACAGAGCAGGCCTTTGGACAGTGTGCGCCCCCAGCGCCAGCCCTGGAAACAATTAGTGATGGGAGGGGAGCAAAAGTGAAGCAAGGACGGAAGGAAGGACAGCCCTCCCAGACTGGGTGACTCACTTAGCTGCAGGGTTTACACATTTGAATGGACTGACAATAGAGGGTGTGAGCTTGGAGAAGGAGGCAGATTCTGGCAAGATCTTCCTCTTGCCGAGATGAGAACCCTCTTATCCTCCTATATTTACGGACCGAAGGCTACAATCTCCCCAGTTAGGGCCCAAGAGTAATCTCTCAGACTCCCCAGTCTGGAGGATGTCTCCTTGTTTATTGTTAAGGAAATCTCTCTCTCTTTCCTCTGCCCTTAACTGTGGGAGCAAAGGCCTTGGTGCTTTTCATTATCCATGAAATCCATCCATTCTCAGGCCCTTACGTGGTTCCTATAAGACTGGGCCACAGATGGTAGCCTCAGATGGGCTGTGTGGAGTTCACATGGTGTTTAAGGCTGAATTCTGTGTTGTTATTTAACAATCAGATTTCCCGATTCAGAAATAATCTTAATCCAGAAGCCGAGCCAGCACCTCTGATAGAGCAGGAGTGTTCTTGTTTCCATAGCACAACCTGTGCCCCCAACCCAGATTTAGACCCTAAGCCTGTCCACTGCTGTTCTTGACCTTCTTACACTCTTCTGCACTTCACATAGCCACACAAGCACTCCATAAGCACTGGAGTTTGTGACCCTAGATGAGGTTTGGTAGAGGGAACTCCTTATCTCCCCCACTTTCATGTTTCTAAGTGGAGACGGTTTCATTCCAGTAATACTCTTGGCCTCTCTTAAGCCTCAGTTTGTAAATTTGAAAGAAGGACCCAGGTATGCTTAGCTCAGTCCCTCCATGTTGAGACTTGCCTGCCTGCAGGAGAATCCGTAACTGCTCTTCTCTAGCGCAGAAGTGAGAGTTCTCCTTGCATGGGATCACTGAGACTGTCTGTCACTGCCTGCGCTGATTCAGGGTGAAACGTTAGCATGCTGAACTGGCTGCAGTTTCAAAGCCCCACGCTTCAGTTGGCTTTGTCAGCCATCCATCAGGTAGTCGGATATTTGGCTCAGGAAAGGTGATTGCCATGCTTCAGATGATGAAGGCTCTAGTTTGGTTACTGCTTATGTGCTGATGTGCTTCTAGTTCAGGGACCAGCAAATTCCTTATCCCAAGTGCTACTTGAGTGTGCACTACCTGAGATTCCCCAGGTCTTATTGATCTTCGCACATCCATAGGCCACTGGATTTAACCACCCAGGTTTCACCGGCCCATGCTCCCTTACCTGTATGGCGCAGGAGTTCAGCCCTGGGCAAAAATCCCCTCTCTAAAGTCAGGGGGGTCTCAAGGAGCATCTCTCTTGCTCTCACCCATGGACCGGGTCCGTATAGCTTCTGTCCACTTGATGACGTCCACTCTTAACTAGTTCCTCAGCACCACTCCTGGGGCTGGAGTCCTCCCTGAGACAGCTCACGTCCATTCCCATAGCACTGCCTGCTGGGGACCCCCACGTTCCTATCCTTGCTGTGTCTAAGCTCTCCTGGGTTCCCTTTGGAGCTCAGTGCATGAAAGCACTGAGTAGTCACCCAAAGTAGCCCCAAAGCAGCTCTGTGTGTGTCCCCATATTTCACTGTCGGCTGCAGCCTTTCTCTGTACGGCCCTCTGTTGGGCTGACCGTGGGGCCTATTCTGGCATGGCTATTTGGCTGTTTTTCCCATCTCAGGGTCCTCCTCCTGCCTCATCTCAGGCTCCTTCAGTCAGAATTTCTCCTGAACCTCTACTCACACAAGTTGGCTTCTCAATGGTCCAATAGTCATGTCCAGACAAACTGAAAGATAAAAGCCAACATTTAATTGAGGCAGACAGTGTTCTGACCACTTCACCTGATCTTCACCAAAGTCATGGAACCCTCCAACGACTCTGTGAGATAGGTACTGCTCTTATCATCTACATTTTGTGGAGGAGGAAACTGGCTCTAAGAGCCTCAGAGATTTGCTCCAGGGTACCTGCCTAGTCATTTGCAGAGCTGCACCTTCAAATCCAGGTGGTCTGAATCCAGAGCCTATCCTCCTAAGCCTCCTTGGACTGAACCTGTGATGTGGGCAAGGTAAGAGGGAAAAACAGGGAGGAAATTAAGAAAACTGAAGATAGGGTTGGGGGTGGGAGGAAAAGGGAGAAAAAAAGAAAAATTGGCATGTGCCCTATTAAGAGCGGAATTGTCCACCCCTACTCATCATACATTGAAGTTCTAACTTCCAGTGCTCCACACTGTGGCTGAATTTGGAGATACAGCCTTTACAGAGGCTAGTAAGGTCAAATGAGGACATTAGAGTGGGCCCTCATCTGATCTGACTGGTGTCCTTATAAGAAGAAGAGATTAGGACACAGATCCTGGTAGACTAAAAGATGACAGTGTGAGGACACCGCAAGAAGGCGGCTGTCTGCAAGCCAAGGAGAGAGGCCTCACAAAAACACCAACCTTGGCGATACCTTGACTTTGGACTGACAGCTTCCAGAACTGTGAGAAAATAAATTTCTGTTGTTTAAGCCATCCAGTCTGTGGTATTTTGTTATGGCAGCCTTAGCAGACTACTACATGCCCCCAGCTGCTGATACCTGCATGCGAAATCACTCCAGCATGCTCTATTACATAAAGCTAGACGGATGCTCAGAGAATTCAGCCTTCTCATTTCACAAAAGAGAAAGCTGAGACCCGGAGAGGTGAGCAAATTGCCCAAGATGAAAATATGTGTGTTTTGAGAGGATAAAGGTAGGCAAATGAAAAGAGCTTCTAAAATTGAGATGGCTTAAATCTTTGTTTTGCTTTATAAGTAGAAAAGCAAGACCCAGAGGGATGAAATAACTTGCTCTGGATTAAAATATGTGCATGTCAAAGAGGATAAGGAAAGGGGACCAAAAAATGAAAGGAACTGGCATGAAATAACTTCTGAAATGAAGATTGCTCCATTTTTGTGTTATAAATTTTAAAAAAAAAGTTCTATTAAATAAGAACAATATATTAAGTGAACTCAATACACTGCTCTTGAGTAATGGTGAAAATGAAAAGTTTGTTTATTGATCCTTTTGTGCATCATGTAAAATAAAGATATTTTCTAGCCAGAATTTGAGGCCAGATGCTCTTATATTTTGTTAATTAAAAAGGGCTTTTGTGGCTGGGCATGGTGGCCCATGCCTGTAATCCCAGCACTTTGGGAGGCCGAGGCAGGTGGATCACAAGGTCAGCAGATTGAGACCATCCTGGCCAACATGGTGAAACCCTGTCTCTACTAAAATACAACAACAACAACAACAACAACAACAACAACAACAAAATTAGCCAGGTGTGGTGGCTCATGCCTGTAGTCCCAGCTACTCGGGAGGCTGAGGCAGGGGAATCACTTGAACCCGGGAGGCAGAAGTTGCAGTGAGCTGAGATCGTGCCATTGCACTCCAGCCTGGTAAAAGAGCAAGACTCCGTTCTCAAAAACAAACACAAACAAACAAACAAAAAAGGGCTTTTGTTGGGTATCTCACAGGGCCTCAAAATTGTGCTTCAGGAGCTCACTTGAAGAGAGCGCATAAATCCATGGCAGTATGATGATGACGAAGGTATGCATGGCTTTGGGATGGTGCAAAACCCACCTGTGCTTAGGCATCAGGATAGATCAATGAGTAGGAAGTGCAACGCATTGCAAACATCAGGTAAATGTTTAAACATGAATCACTGCAAAAGGCTGAGGTTAATGTGAGCGCCTTTCACTTCCCTAATAGAAAATCGAGCCAACCCACGCCTCTAGCCACAGACTCAGTGAGGCCCGTGTGGTTTCCGTGTGGTCAGAAGCATTAGTTAGGGTCTTGTCCACATCTATTAGGAGAGAGGAAGCCCATTTAGCAAATTAAAATTGTTTTTATTCCCCCAGCTAATTGTTTTCTAATTGTTTAAGTAAAAGGTTTTGGTCTTGATTAGAGGCTTTTAGTAAATTAGATCTGTTCACATTTTAGAAGTCTAATATTTAGATCATAGAGAAGAGTAATAGTTTGCCATGGCAAGCATTTTGAAATATAAATGTTGATGCTGAGTAGGCCTTAGAGATTATCTGGTTCAACACTCTCATCTTACCACTGAAGGAATGGAGGCCTGGAGAGGTCGTGCAGTTTGAAGAGTGTGAGAAGCGAAGCCAGGGCTGCCAAGGTCGGCTCTTCCAGGCTAAGCAAACATTTTTTGGAGGTACACCCATGGTCAGTACAGAAGGTTTTAATTAAGCAATTAACCTCCAAAACAGCCTAGACATAGAACAAATGGGGCACGCAGAAACATTAATGAATGTGTTTCACAACTTAACGTAAATTATGTGTTTCACATTTTAATGTAAACTGATCAATACCTGATACTTAACTGAGCAGTTGTTATGGGAAAATTTAACATACTGTTGTGAGAATTTGAGCTAACTGACCAAGAGCTGTAAACACTCCTTAAAATACAATTGATATATTCTACTCTATTTTTTTTTTAGAACAAATGTGAGTGAGGGGAGTGAGGAAGAATGTTTATGTGATATAGAATTTCCCAAAGTGTATGTATTCCTTGGAACCCCATGTAAATCTGTAGAATTATAATAGATCGTTGAGGGGAAAAATGATTTCATGGTCAAATAAAGTTGGAAAACACTAGGTTAAGCAAGGTTAACAGATTTTCTTTTATTTTCCTCCTGTGCTTTCCTTGCTTATTTCTTCATCCTTCCTCCCCTCCCCTCCCCTCCCTCCCTCTCTCCCTCCCTTCCTTCCTGCTTTTCTTCCTTCCTTCCTTCCTCTCCTTCTTTTCCTTTACTTTCTTCTTTTCTTTTTTCTTCTATTCTTCTTATACTCTTTGAAATTAGGTCATTCAGAGACTTCAACATTGTGAATCACCCAGGGGTAAGGAGAAAGGAATATAGCATTTTGTTTCTGCCTTCCTGACTTTTCTTTAAAAAAATTATGGGGATTTTACATGCTAAAGAAATTGCCGAGTAGTAGAAATTCTCCAGCAATGTGGCAGGAGTGTTGGTTGGTTAAATCTATTTTGGAGAGCAATTTGGCAATGTCTGGGAAAGTTGAAATTGGCCATAGAAACTTTTTTCCTGGAAGTAGTTTTGTAAGAAGTGAACTTAAAAGGCCATAGCAGACCATCATCCTGGTTTCCCCTCTGTTTGAGTCAGCCCCAGCTGTAAAGTGGGGCCAGACATGGCAGATCAATCTCTGGGACCTTGTTCTTTGCGGTCTCCTGCATCCCTTCTCCTGGTAAGCCATTAGACACCACAGATTCAGATTAGTATCTTTCCAAATGTAACAGTATCATGTGATTTTATTTCTACTGTAAAGTAACTGCTTTTCTATAAGCAATAGGGAAAATCGAGATTCCAGCAAATTACATTCTTTCATTTACCAAACATTATTTAGCTCCACTATGTCAATTACTATGCTTTCCATTAACAATGCTGAATAAAGAAGACTTAGCCTCTACCAATGAGGCGTGCACTGTTATGTGATGGTAGACAATAAGACTCATCATAATGATCATTAATTCTTGTTGAGTGCTTACTATGTATACAGAACATTATTCTAAGGTTTTTTTTTTTTTTTTTTTTTTTTTCTTTGAGATGGCGTCTCTCTCTGTTGGCTGGAGTGCAATGGCACAATCTTGGCTCTCCACAACCTCTGCCTCTCGGGTTCAAGCAATTCTCCTGCCTCCGCCTCCTGAGTAGCTGGGACTACAAGCATGTGCCACCATGACCACCTAATTTTTTTTTTTTTTTTTTTTTTTGTATTTTTAGTAGCGACAGGGTTTCCCTATGTTGACCAGGCGGTCTTGAACTCCTGACCTCATGATCCACCCACCTTGGCCTCCCATTGCTGAGATTACAGGCATGAGCCACCACCCCTGGCCTATTCTAAGCTGTTTTTACATAGAAACTCAATCAACACGGCAACCCTATGAGGCAAGTACTACTGTTCGTCCCATTTTACAGTTGACTCAGTAAGTGACAAAACTTGCCCAAGGTTGTTTAGCTTGTAAGTGGGGAGCCAGGGCTTGAAACTAGACAGGCCCACTCTAGAGACTGCTCTTTCAACCTTGGCTCTAGACTGCCTCCCTAGGGAATGACGTGTGCTCTGAGTTTAACACAAGGCTTTGGGAACACAGGAGAAACAACCAGCTTGTATGGGAGACATGAGGAAGGTTTTAAAGAGGTACTAAAATTTGATGAGCATCTTGAAGAATGAGTAGGTGTTTACTGATGGAGAGGAGAGACTTTTCACTGTTGGAGAGTAGAGACTACTGAGAGAGAGGAGAGGACAGCAAACAGTACTGGAATAGAGTTCTGTGTGGGCGAGCACCTCTTGGTTTCCATCTGGGACCTGGGAAAGCCTGGCGTGAGTCATGCTCCACATTTTTCTGCACTGATTCACCTGAGGCTACTCACTGCGCTACCCAGTCTCAGCCTGTTCCTCAGATCCCACCCTCATCTCTTTTTTTAAACCCTCTAGCCTGGCTGTTCTCTCTTCTCCCCTTCCCCCAGTGTCTACCCCAAGCCCACTTTGCCATCAGGCTGGATGATTCCCATAGTTACTTGAAAACTGGAGGGCCATGCATCTTCTCATAGCAAACAAAGAGGCACCTCCTGTTTGTGTTCAGTCAGGAACACACAAGCCCATTTTCTTGGGGATTCTGGTGGAGCACAGGCCTACAGCAGCTGTTAATCCCATGGAAACACCGTCCCTCAAACACTCTCCTGAATCCAGGACAGATCTGTAAGGGGGCCAAGGATAGACGCAAACTTTCTCCTTCCTATACAGTCACTTTTGTTATTAACAGCCTGTAGAAATAAGCTTCCCTGCCTTGAAATATGGAATGACTGAGAATACAGCCCCAGGATTTATTGCTCCACACGGCATGCAGATATAATTTTTACTTGGCTGCTGTGATGACAAGTTTCAGTAAGGCATTAGGCAAGTAAGTCTGAATTACTCGGCTAAAATATGGGATGTCCCTGGACACTGAGCTCCTTGGAGAGGATACCCGATTAGCCTTGGCCTCTCTGGGGGGCAGGGAGATGTGTGCAGTCTGATTTCCATTAGGCTGACTTGGAAAGGTGGGGACCAACGTGGCTGAGTCTCTCTCTTGGG
Source organism: Theropithecus gelada (assembly GCF_003255815.1). Taxonomy (NCBI): domain Eukaryota; kingdom Metazoa; phylum Chordata; class Mammalia; order Primates; family Cercopithecidae; genus Theropithecus; species Theropithecus gelada. The sequence continues at coordinate 82,392,215 of NC_037680.1, read as the reverse complement.
ATTTTTGGAGGAAGGTGTAAAAAACAAAAACTGGCGACAGACCTGCCACTCAATGTCAGTCGCTCAGATTTTAGATAAGAGCTCCCTCCTTCTTTATTGTCTCCCTCACTTAACCTCTGCCTTGTATCTTTTTCCTCCCCTCTGGGACTAGGGGAAGGGGAGAGTGGGAAGAAGGGGAGAGAGGGCTTTCCTTTCAAGCCAGTAACCATTTTAGTTCAAGTCTGCAAATAAAGGTTAACCTGAGAGGGAGCCGGAGTGAGCGCAATAAATGCCCACTTGAGCTTATCAGGAGCTCTCCCTGCACTGGGCGGCCTCCCCGAGCCTCCCTGGAAGAAGCAGCTGCAAAGATCAAACCCTTTAGCTATGTGGTCTTCTGAATCTGATTTAACTTGGCCCCACTATCACCCCCTGACATTTGAAATATGTCTATTTAAAAAGGAAAAGAAAAAAGAGCAAAAATAGGAGGGAAAAATATGCCGAAGATGCTGTATCCTGCTAGGCAAGAAAAAGAAATATCCGGCTCTGCAGAGACTGATGGGTGTGTGTGTATGTGTGTGTGTGTGTGTGTGTGTTTTGCTGGTTTTTGTTTTTCCTTTTTGTCTTGGTCTTTTCCTGTGTTTAGGCCGTCACACTGCCACATTTATTAACATGATGATAAGGATGACTTAAACGGTCTGAATTTTTTCAGGATGTAGGAGAAAGGGAGGGGCTTGGGAAATGAATGGGCCAAGCCCACCGTCTGCTCAGTCACAGGGCAGTGCTTTGAAAGGTGTTCTTTGGCCCTGGGTCCCTGGGTAAGGGAAGTCACTGGAGGAAGTCAGCTGTCCTGAGAAAAAGACAACAGACATCTCCAATACAGGAAGGATGTCCTAGACCTGGCCCTCAAACCCCAGAGCAAGGGATAGGCTTCTGCAGACTTGCCATTGGTGGTCAAAGAGCACTGGAGGTGCCCATTAAGAGTCTGTCCACAGGGCATCCTGAGAGGGGCTGTCTGGGGAGTGTGGAACTGGGGATTGCTTTCTGGTTGTTTCTGGTGCCTGCAGGCCCTCCAGTCTAGTGCTTCTGAATCCTGTTAGAGTGCAGGTCGTCACCCAGTCAGTCTGGGGTGGGATCTGAGAGTCTGCATGTCTGACTAGCTCCCAGGTGATATTGCTGCTGCTGGTTGTGGTTGTATTTTGGGTAGCAAATGTGCTTGGCACAAATGTGGAGATGCAGAAGTGAGGGGCTGAGGCCTGAGGCCACAGCAGGAGGGCAGAAGAGTTAAAAATGCTTTTCGTGATCTGGAGGCATAGGAGGGTGACACGCAGTTTTCCCACACTTACCATAATAGCCAACACATTGGGGAGCTTTCTCCTCAGTAAGGAGTGGTTCGTGTCACTGTGCTTCCCAGAGTGCTGCCCTTGGACTGGCCACAAAAGAATCACTTTGGGGCTGGGTGCAGTGGCTCATGCCTATAATCCAGTACTTTGGGAGGCTGAGACAGGCGGATCACTTGAGATCAGGAGTTCGAGACCAGCCTGGCCAACATGGTGAAACCCCATCTCTATCAAAAATATTTAAGGCTGGGCACGGTGGCTCATGCCTGTAATCCCAACACTTTAGGAGGCCGAGGCAGGCAGACCACCTGAGGTCGGGGGCTGAAGACCAGCCTGACCAACACAGAGAAACCCTGTCTCTACAAAAAATACAAAATTAGCCAGGTGTGGTGGTGCATGCCTGTAATCCCAGCTACTCGGGAGGCTGAGGCAAGAGAATCGCTTGAACCCGGGAGGCGAAGTTTACAGTGAGCCGAGATTGCGCCATTGCACTCCAACCTGGGCAACAGAGCAAAACTCCATCTCAAAAAAAAAAAAAAAAAAGAATCACTTTGGGAACTTGTCAGAAATGTAGATTCTGTGGCTTTTCCCAGACCTCTTCAATTGGAAGAGGTTGGAGGTAGGCGGGAGGGGGGGAGTCTGGCAACTGGCATCTATCAAGCTTGCCAGCTGACCCCTGGGCTCACGGAAGTAGTTGAAGGATGAGGTTCTCAGGTCCCATGGTTCTTTCTTTGAATCTCAATAGAGTAATAAGCACCACAAGAAAGCAGTTTTTTTTTTTAAACACTTAAAAATACAGAAAATAGAGAAATTGAGAAAAGACAGAGAAGCAAAATCAAGATGAAATTCACCTATAATTTACTCTTATGATTTTGATGTATGCTCTTTCAGACATTTTCCCCGTGCATTTTAGAAACAAAAATGGATGCATAATTGTAGTAAGATGGTAACTGTTTTTTAATTCCACAGTACATTGAGAAACTTTCTTCAAGCTGCTATATTCCTTCAATGGTAATTGGATCCTCTTGCTTTTTTCTTTTTAAAATCTATTGTTCATGAGCACCCTCTCTTTTTAAACATTGCTTCCTTAAGTAACGTACTTTTTTTTTGTTTTTTAAACTTTACATTTACTTTACTTTCACACACCAGGTGACAAACAAGGTTTGAGAGTTTTGAATTAACTTCTGTTCAGTTCCCCTGGTGACTTGCTGACTCACCCTGAAAATGGCTCTTCCCTCCTCTTAACTCTAGTTTCTTTATCTGTAAGATGAGACTAATGATGCCTGCCCTTAGCTCACCCACAGAGATATGTCCAGAGGTATATTAGGAGAAAATCTGTAAATCTCTTTGAATTACTGAGATCCAGTGTTAAAAATCCAGGGCACTACTGTTATTTCTTTAGTACTTGTCACAGAATTCCCAGCTGTTGTTCTATAAGACTATTTTTAAAAATTAACCCCTTTAAAGGTGAAGATAGAATATGCTTCTAAACATCATCCCTAGCTTCTGCAGACACACATTTAGTATCTCTCCTGTTGGATAATGGGCATGACATTGGCTGCAGCAGGGCTGAGACAGAGGGAGCCTATTTATATGTCATGTAATTTAATTCTACTCGGAATCTACTTTCTATCCCATGGACCAGGTACAGAGTTGTTGGATCAGTTAGGACCAACCCAGAGAAGCAGAGTCAGGAGGAGATAGAAACATAGCTAAATAGATAGATTGTATACATATGAATTGGGCTGGTTAAGCAAGTTTAAAGTCTGTAGAGCAGGCCGTCAAGAAGGGAAGCTCATGGGCAGGCTAGAACCCCACAGGCACAGGCTGAAGCTACTGTCCACAAGCAAGAATCTCTTCTTTCTCCAAGGAAAGCCTCAGCCTTCCTTAATCAGTTAGAAGGTCTTGAAAGCCTTGAAAACCTTCTAACTGATTAATCCAGGCCCATCAGGACAATCTCTAACTTAAGGTCAACTGATTAGGGACTGTAATTACATTGGCCAAATCCCTTCACAGCAGCACCTACATTAGTGTTTGAACAAATCGGGGCTGTAGCCTAGCCAAGCTGACACATCAGAAAGCTATCACAGTCCACTTGGCATTTGTACACATCTCCTCAAATTATACTTCATCTCCAAATAATGACTAAATTATATTCCACCTAACACGATAGAATGATCCAGAGAACAACTGAGAATAGCTGTGAAATTTGGACACCTCACTGCTTACTCTGCCACTTTTCAACTCTATAACCTTTCCATATTCCCTCACTATTAGTGCATAATTTGTTAATTTTCACTTTTCCAAAATCTCTACCTCTTGTTGAAGCCAATATTCCTCTTGGTTTATTTCCACTGTCCATTGTTTTTGTTATAGAGAACCAGCTTAATAAGACAGCACCCAACTTTTTGAATGGCTCTCTTGAGGCATTTTTCCTTGGGAATATACTTGTAAGTGGAATGCTTATAATTAAGAGGCCCAGTGCTAAACATTGTTTATACAGTATTTCATTTAATATTCATAACAACCATATGATATAGGTATTATTGTCTTCATTCCCTAGGTAAGGAAATGTGAGCCTTAGGGTGGCTAAGTAAATTGCCCAGGATCATAGAGCTGGCACATGGCAAAGCTGGGATTTGAACCTAGTGATATTTTATTCCAAAGACAATGATCTTAAACACAACTAAGATATTTTGAACATTCTCATTAGTGTCTCTTTATGGGTGGTCTTTAGACCATGTATATGAGAATCACCTAGTCTACATGTTCAAAATGCAGATTCCTGGGTTCAACTCCAGATCTAGTGAATGTGTGTCTTTGGAGACAGGCCCAGGAATCATTAGTTTTAACAAGTTTCCCAGGTAATTTTTATGTGCTCCTGGAGCGACTCTGAAGTAGGGAATAAAGGGGAGCATTTTCAAAGACTGGCTACCTTGACTATTACTAGGTTTCAATTATTCCTGTTGTTGAAGAAAAACATTGTCAAATGTTGAAAACAACCTTCTAGAAGGGTTGGGCCACAAGCAGGAGACTTTCCATGGCTTGGAGATAGGTTATGCTAACTAGGGAAGTTTGTTCTTTATACAGAATAATTTTCCCACTTTCCCTAGAGGTTTGAGGAATGGATCCCTGCCAATGCCACGTATCACATTCTTGGAGGACCAATCCCATCCTAGAATATATCAGTTGTCCTGATAGATTCAGACACAGTTATGAAATGCTGTTATTACTGTTCCCAGACAGCATTGGATGGACTGATAGGTCAGATTACAGTGCAATTTTTGGTAACAAATATATACACCAGAGATTTATAAGACCTTTTCATTATCCTGGTTTTGCACATAAAGGCAAGGGTGGGGGAAGGAAAGGAGACCAGAGGGACTCTGAAAGGCGTATGATTAAAAAAGAAAAAGGGAAAAAAGATGCCTATTCTCATTCCCAAGCCAGATCAATCTTTATTCCAAAGTGATCTCTAATCAAAATTCAGCATATGGTCTTTATTAATTTTGGGGCAATTCCCCTACCATCTAGTGCAATAAAAAATATATCACAAAAGATTGATATAAAAGATTGCAGCATCCCTTATCAAGCTAGCAAACAAGAGTGTAAAATCCAAGATAATGAAATAAGTTGAATTGCTTTGCCCTTCCCTCCCTGGTTTTTATTATTATAATTATTATTATTTTTATTGCTAGAAGTTCTGAGGGGAACAGATTTAGAGCTGGGTTATGAATAGATTATAAGTCAGGTTCATTTCTAGTTGAAGCTGACACCAAGGGCCCAAACTTCTCAACAGCCTCAGTGGGGAGAAAACAAAGTATTCTCTTTAAGCTCTGATTTGCAGGAATGATTCACCTATATTCACCTTCCTGTTTTCTGAAGATAGAAAAAAACAAGCTTCTGGGGTTTTGTTGTTGTCGTTGGTTGATTTGATCAACTTTTGTTCCCTTTAGTTTACTGTGGGTTCATATCACTTCCCCAGAGCTAGATCTTGGAACATTGGAGAGCAGTAGTCCTCACACCAGGCAATCTTAGGTTCTCTCTCAGGGGAAGCTGGCTCCTCAGGCTTTCTAGATCTGCCACCGTGAACTCCTGAAACAAAGCCTCTAACTCTGACCCACTCAGATGGAGCTTAGGGAAGAGTGACCTTTGGTGATACCAGAGACCACACACCTACCTCTGGGAGTTGCTAATTCATTGTGGAGAGAGGCTGGTAGGAAGGGGCAGGGGGAAGGAACCTGGCTGGGTGCCGTGTGGGGTGTGTTTACACAGGTATCTCACTCATCTTCCTAAGCAGCCTGCGAGGCAGGAATTAGTACCACCACCTCGTAAATGAGGACACTGTGTCTCAGAGAGTTTCAACAACTCACTCAAGGTCACACAGCTAGTTGGTGGTCGCGCAAGGATTCCCACCCAGCCTTGCCTGACGAGAAGGGCAGTCTTGCTCTGCCTGCTGGCGGAGAGGGGAGAAGCCAGAAGGTGAAGGTGAGATGAGTCTTTCTGTTCTGTTTCCTGGCCTGCAGGTCTGGGTGGAGAGAGGACAAGCTTGGCATCAACTCTCTCATCTCGGGATGGCCTGAAATTGGCTTTTCCATAAGGAGAACAGGTTAGTTTAGGGCTCACCAAGCTGAATGATGCATCGTGTGTGTGTGTGTGTGTGAGTCAGCTCTATGTTTTAGAGAAAAATTCTGACCCACAGAATTTTGGTTTGCCAAACTGTGAAACACCCTCCATCACTTTGCAGATTGTCATAGCATGAGCATTCAAAAGAAATGACCATAGATGGGGTAATTCCTAAAGAAGAAACAATCACGCCACATTTAGTGGATGAGGGGGTGTCTTAGTCAGCTTGGGCTGCTATCACAAAATGCCACAGACTGGGTGACACACAATGGACAGTTCCTTCTCTTAGTTCTGGAGGCTAGGAAGTCTAAGATCAGGGTGTCGGCAGGTCAGGTTCCAGGTGAGGGTCCTCTTCCTGGCTTAGATGCCCACCATCTCACTGTGTCCTCATTTGGTGATGGGGAAGGGGGAGAGAGGGGGAGAGAGAGAGAGAGAGAGAGAGAGAGAGAGAGTATGTGTGTGGGTTCTGATCTTTCTTTTCTCATGAAGACACTAATCCTATCGTGGAGGTCCCATGCTTATGACCTCACCTAAACTTAATCACCTTCCAAAGGCCCCACCTCCAAATACCATCACACTGAGGGTTAGGGTTTCAGCATAGAAACTGGGGGAGGCACAGACATTCCATCCGTAGCAGACGGGGTCACTGCCTTGATGAGATGAAGTCTGGCCACTTTCTATTCTCCTCCTGATCTAATCTAAGGCTAGGTATGACAGGAAGAGGCCTGACTCTAAGAGAACAGCATGTCAGCTGCACAATGGTGAATCTCTTGTTTCTGCTTCCTTTGCCGAGACAGAGATTCACCACAACCTCTGCTGTTCTTAAATTGCCTTGAAGCCAAAGAGAAGGTTTGCAGATGGCTCTTCCATGGGCTCTAAGGGAAGCTCGCAGGGATTCTTTCCAGCTGAATGAATTGTCTCAGTAAGTGGGCACATAGAAATCCTTTTCCTGTCATCTTTAAGTAATTTTTGTAACCTTGAAGCTTGGAACAGAAGAATTTCCTTGCAACCTCAGCATCCTGTTTTGAAAAGTTGAGAAGCATCTCAGGGTAGCTCATGGAATGCCCTGTGTGACTCGTGGGGCTTGAACGAAATTTAACATGGAAGGAACATTCCCTAGATTAAAATGCAAGAGAACTGTTTAGAGAGAAGCAGACAACATAGATAAGAGTTTGGCAGATAATAGATGTCTCCCTAATAGGGCTAACAATTTAGAGGAGAATGTCATCAATTGTAATATAAGTTTACTTTTCATCTAATGAATTTTAATCTTAGCTTTTGCCATTACCTCCAGGAATCTATAAGAAATAGAAAAACCTGCCTGGAAATTTATTTGATCGCCTCTAAAGCAAAGTATCTGGCATTATCTCACTGCATTTCTAAAACGCATTATTTTCTCACAAAACATTTTAAATATACCACCAGAAATAGTCATCATATTGCTTGTACTCACTGCAACCTGAATGCAGACTCTCTTTGAGAAGTCTTTCTTTTTTTTTTGCATATCTTATTTTGTTATTCAAATGATGAAGCATATTGTGCATGAAGTTACACCTTTTTAGAGGCAGATTTTGTTCTGGAAAATTGGTGCAGCATTTCCATTTCTCACATCTTTACATAACTGGTTTCTTGTCAGCAGATGTAACTGTGTTTGACAAACCAGCCCTGTAATCTGGATCTCTGTAGGTAGTGGGCTTCAGTGCACTGCTATATCTCTAATTAGGAGGATACACCTTCCCCAGGAAGAATATTAAAAACGGACAGGTGTTTCTCAAGATCTAGAATATTTATTTCACCAAATTTTGATTCAAAATACAGACCTTTGTCAACTGAGAGTCAACTTTGTCCCCAATTTAACCTTTGGATTTCAACCTGACTGGCTTGCAGAAAAAGAGTGTGCTCCTCATTAGCCTTGGTGGAGAGAGTAACTGGGCCACACAAGGTCTGCATTGACCCCGGCTTATCTGACTGTTGAGGTTCAGCTGAGAGAGGGAAACCCACGAAGCTTTCCTTTTTGTTCTCTTTTTAAATGGAGTTTTTGACATTAAAATGGCATTTTGCACTCATTATCAAATACCAGAATCACTGGACTGCAAACCAGGTGCTTTTCAGAGAGGCTGGCTGTACAATACCGATGCAGGCATTTGCCCTGCTTATCCCTGGCTCTCCAAGCTCCAGCCAATATTCTCGCTCTGATCCCACATGGCCCCCCTGACTAGCAGGCTTTGCATTGGACAACTGTTGGGGGGCACTGTTCACATTCTATTCTGTGTGAATGGCACCCCTGAGGCTATGGGAATGGTGCCCCTTGAGTGGCATTACCAGGTGAACCTTGCATACTACACCAGAAGAAGGTTACACCATAGGGTGAGAAAACAACGCGCTGAACATCTTCATGATTCCATGAGAGGGTGGGACTCTTGGTGACCTTCATATGCAGCTACTCAGTTTCATCTTTAAAGCCCCTAGGCTAACTCTCTGGACTACGTCTGAAATCCCATTATTACTTGTATCAGTTTTCTATTGCTGCTGTAGCAAATGACCACAAACAATGGCTTAAACAACACAGATTGATTATCTCACAGTTTTGTAGGTCAGAAGTCCAGTCTCATGAACTCAAGGTGCTGGCGGGGCTGTGTTCCTCTTCGTGGGCTCTAGGGGAGAATCCATTTTCTTGCTCAATCAGGTGTTGGCAGAATTCAATTCCATGGGGCTGCAGGATTGAGATGTCCATTTCCTCACTGGCTGTCTGCTGCTACGGGCTTCTCCTCCATCCTTGCACGTAGCCTCCTAGAGCTCAGAACAGCAACAGAGCACTGAATCTTTCTCATGCTTTCTCATGCTCCCCAAACCTCTGCCACTGAATCTCCCTCACTACAGTCAGCAAAGGTTCTCTGCTTTAAGGACTCATTCGATTAGAGTGGGTCCAACCAGACAATCCCCCATCTCAAGGCCCTTAACCTTATTTACATCTACCAAGCCCTTTGTGCTATGTAACAGGTTTCTAGGATTATGATGAAGAAGTTTTTGGGAGGTCATTATTCTGCCTACTACATGATTGATGTAATGATGTTGCTTCTTAGAGTGGTTAAACATTAAAGTCAATTATTTATTGAGAACTTATGGTGTTTTACACACTATTAACTGATTGTTATTGTTTTCCTTCATCCACAGACATATATTTCCTCATTTAATCCTTTTGATGACCCTATGAGGTAATATCAGTGTGTCAGCCAAGAATGAAATCAGCTGCAAGTAATGGAAATCTTAAGCAATGCTGGTTTATTATTTTAAAATAAAAGGGAGCTATATAGCAGCTCAATGCTGCCAGCAGGACCTATGAACCCAGGCAACCCATTGCCTGGGTTCATACAAGTTTCATCCTCTAGCAATGGGGATAATAACATGCTCAGCTAATACTATTGATGGAGTGAGTTAATAGTCTTAATGTGTGAAAATCATAACTGGTACATAGTAAATGCCCAATAACTGTTGGCTCTTTTGAATATGATTGTTACTTTATTATCTTTAACATGTGGGGTTTTGGCCTCATATCTTCATGCTTAGCATCTCCTGGTTGCAAGAGGGCTGCTGTGCTTCTAGTGATCACATTTAGGTTCCAGGCAGGAAAGAGCAAGGAGAGGTAAGGGAGGAGGAGGCACGTGTGTTACATGTATCACAAAATCAAACAGTTCCTGGAAGTCTCCTGCCATTTCTACCCATTTCTCATTGGCTAGAACAGTGAGCCTTTCCTATGCAGACGGAGGGTCTGGGAAAAAAAGTATTTTGTTTTCACATAATGAGGGATCTGGAAGAACAGACTCACATTGTTCCCATCCCTTGATTACTTTTCCCCAGTCCACCAACAAAATTGTAATGTTTTCAGAAAAGAGGAGGGAAAAAAAGGAACATGGGAAGGCACTAGCAGGGTTTGCACAGTTATCAGGAATTCAGTGTACGTGAGTCTTCGCTGCACACTGGGCAAAGCTCAAGATCATGTGCAGTCTTAGCTGCACACAATTTTGATGGGTGGGGGCTGCTGAGAGGTGCAGAGATAGGGGCGACCTCTGCATATTAGCTATGTTGTGGGTTGAATTGTGTCCACACAAAAGAGAAGCTCAGGTCCTAACCTGCGTGGTGCCTGTGCATGTGACCTTATTTGGAGATAGGGGCTTGCAAATATAATCAACTTAAAATGAGCTCATACTAGATTAGGAGAGGCCCTAATCCAATGCTTAATATTCTTACAAGAAGAGAAAACTTTGGACAGAGAGACATGCAGGTAGAACACCACCATATGACAATGGAGACAGAAATTGGAGTGATGCGTGTATAAGCCAAGGAACACCAAGAACCGCTGGCAACCACCAGAAGCTAGGAGAGATCCATGAGACAGGTCCTCCCTGGGAGCCTCCAGAAGGAACGAAAGCTGCCGAGACTTTGATTTTGGACCTGTGGACTCCAGTACTGTGACAGAATCAATTTATGTTGTTTAACCTACCTAGGTTATGGTGGTTTGTTATGGCAGCCTTAGAAAATGAATACAGATACCTTGGAAGCTGGGGGTGAAACTAAGAGAGGCTCTCATCAAGGAAAAAGAAAAAAAGAGAGAGAGAGAGAAAAGGCTGGGATTGAAAAAGACAAGAACTACTGACTTTTATAGCACTCCTTAAGGCAGCGGGTCCCCGACCTTTTTGGCACCAGGGGCTGGTTTCGTGGAAGACAATTTTTCCACAGACCAGAGGGGTGGATGTTTGGGGATGATTCAAGCACATCACATTTATTGTGCACTTTATTTGTTATTATTACGTTGGAATATATAATGATATAATTATACGACTCACCATAATGTAGAGTCAATGGGAGCCCTGAGCTTGTTTTCCGGCAACTAGGTGGTCCCATCTTGGGGTGATGGGAGACAGTGACAGATCATCAGGCATTAGATTCTCATAAGGAGGGTGCAACCTAGATCCTCGTGTGTACAGTTCACAATTGGGTTCAGGCTTCTGTGTGAAGCTAAATGCTGACACTGATCTGACAGGAGGCGGAGCTCAGGCAGTAATATGAATGATGGGGAGCAGCTGTAAACACAGATGAAGCTTCACCCGCTCACCCACCACTCACCTCCTGCTGTACAGACTGGTTCTCAATAGGCCACAGACCGGTGGTCTGTGGTCCGTGGGTTAGGGACCCCTGCCTTACGGGCTTTAACTTCAGGGAGTTGTGTTCTCTTTATAGAAGACTGTAGGCCAGATGGGGCTAGGCTGTTTTTCCAACAACATGAGACTCAGGCTCATTGAGTGGATACAATTCAATTTCATGTGTGTTTATTGAGGTGGGTTTCAGCATCGTAGACCTTTTTCAGGCTTTAGGATTCTAGCAAACCTCAACTAATTACCAGGTAGAATTTTTACTTCCTGATGAAAATGACTACTTCTTCAGACCTCTGGTTATGTTTCTGACTTTTCCAATTTTTCTCTTTAATCAATAACTGGAGCCACATTATTTTTAAATGGCCTTTCCTCAATTTCAGGAATACCTGGTATGGGTTCTTCCTTTCATAATGTAGTATAGGGGAAAGAGCCTTTTATTTGGACCCCCAAGGCCAGGGCTGTAGTCTTAGCTATGAGGCTGGCTAACGGGGTGACTTTTAGCAATTCGTGTCATTTTCTGGGTCTTACTTTCTTCATCTCTGAAATGAAGAAATTGAATGAGGTCAAATTTTTTCTAATTGTAGATTGCAATTCACATGGGTCACAAAACCATTTAGTGGGATCTTGACCAGAATAAAAATGAATACAATAGAGTATAAAGAATTATATCTCAGTCAGTACCATTTTATGAAACTTTTTTATGCATAAATGTACCTTTGTAATAGGTTGAGATATGAACTGTATGCCTTAGTATGAGCCAATGTCAACCCATGTTTGAAAGGCAGTAGGACAGAGGAACTTTGAGGCCTGCTTTAATGCTCAGGCTTTGGGGAGAAGAAAGTTTCCATCTGATGCTCTGTGTTAGAGGTCCCCAACCCCTGGGCCACAGAACAGAACCAGTCTGTGGCCTGTTATGAAGCAGGCCGCACAGCAGGTGGTGATGGAGGATGAGCGAGCTTTACCGCCTGAGCTCCACCTCCTGTCGATCAGCCCCGGCATTAGACTCTGGTAGGAGAGAGAACCCTATTATGAACTGTGAATGAGAGGGATCTAGATTGCATGCTTCTCATGTGAATCTAACCAATGCCTGATGATCTGAGGTGGAACAGTTTTATCCCAAACCATCATCATCATTCCCCACCCCACAGCAGTCCATGGAAAAACTGTCTTCCTTGAAACCGGTCCCTGGTGCCAAAAATGTTGGGGATCACTGCTCTACGGACTTGGGTGCAGCCTGGTTTGTCTCTGGCTTTTCCAGGAGAATCAGCCAACACTCCTGCAGCCACCCATGGCTGGGGGGAGAGACTGAGAAAAGGGCCTGTGGGCAGATGGTGAAACTCCAGCTGGGAGCAAGGACGGGTGGGAGCCAGGCAAGATCCCCCTTGGGGAAAAACTCCTTGGTTTCTGATACAGTCTTTGTCTCAGAACATCCTGGCCTCATTGCATTCCCCTCTAGCTTACCCTGGAGTCCTAAAGTTCAGCCAAACAGCTGGCATCCTCCAGGAGTCACTCCACCTTCTAGAAGCTTCAGAGGCCCCTGGGGCACCTCTCCATGGTGTAGCACAGCATTTCTGCACTTGATTTTCCTATCACACCGTGACTGTTACTATATCTAGCTATACCATCAGTTACTTCACATTTACCTAAATATTAATAATTTTCACAAAACCTTACTTTACTACTGTACGTGAAAAAACTCAGGATCATTTTTTTCCTAAATAGGAGACAATCATACAATTAATATAATGAAAGCAAAACAATGTTATGGAATTCCAGCTAGAGCCTGCAGAAATTCAAGCTGAGGCCTGCTGTCTGAGTATAATAGATTAGCAAGTTTTAGGGGGATGTTGAAGACATCCTAACACCTGATCAAGTTTTTCTTGTTGACCAAAGCGGAGGATCGGAAAGGAAACAGCTTTCTCATGGTGATTATGTGCTACTTAAGCACCACCTAAAACCAGATTTTTTGTGGAAATAAGGACTAATGATGGTAAATAACCCAGAGCCTCCATCAACTACTGTACTAAATGCTTCATGTAGTCTTCACATCACCCTGTGAAGTCAGCACAACCACCACTTTAAAGACAGGTGGGTGAGGTTAAGAGATGGCCAGTAGCTAACTGGGTCACCCAGTCTGTCAACGCCAGAGTCATGGTAACCCATCCCCCACAGGGCCTGTGATGTCTCATCCCCCATGGAGAACTGGGAGAATGAGGAGGGCGCCCCTGCCAGTTATTTCCCAACCTTGACCCAGTGTGACTCTGCTTATCAACACTGCTCCAATGAGTTTGCTAGGGCAGGGACATGGTGTAGGATTCACCCCTAAGGAAGGTGAGCCTGAGAGGTCCTGATGCAGGTCCCTGGGGAGGACCTCATTACCTCTGAACAGAATACACAAGTTTCCCCATCTCTGGCCTTACTTGGCAAGAGCCTGGTTTGTGTGTTGCGGGCAGGGGGTGATACATCAACAGAAGCAAAGATCCATGTTATGGGACAAAGCCTGGCTTTGCACACTCCAAACCTGTAAGACAGTTCACGTGCAGATATGCAAATGCTGCTGATGGAATGTGTCTTCTACAGGGGGCCTGCATCCTGTAGCTTGATATTGCAGATACTCAAAGTCACAGCCTGGAGGGCAGGTGCCTTTGAAAGTGGGTCCCAAAGCAGTGTGGCCACACCTCTCTGAGGCTCCCCCTTTAAAGCCTAGATGGAAAAAATAATCTCTGTGAAGAGGCACAGCTCCAGGGCAAACACTGTCACATGGAGAAGGTCAAGAGAGGGTCAGGAAAAAAAAAGAAAATTGAAAAGCCACCTGGAGAGCAGGGCTGTGCCTGGGTCTCCATCACCCCCTCCCTGCTCCACCATCTCACACCTAGGGGGTTGGGAGGCAAGATGGTGGGAGGGTACAAAGCACAACGCCCACCTTCCAATCACCCGGAATGCTACTTATCAAAGGGATTCGACTCCTAGGTGGTGGAGCTGTTGGAGGCCTCGGAGCTGGAAAGGTATATTATGACTAAAAGCTGCTTTAATAAAGCACTGGGCTGGGTTTGAGCTGCACTCTCCATAAATCAGAGGGTGACACCACGGCACTCTCTGAAGATCAGCAAGACAGCGCATTGTGGAGCAGGGGCGGCTCCTAAATCTCATCGACAGCTCTATTGAGCAAAAATACTGCCTTGACTAGAGGATGGGGGCGGGGGCTGCATGCTGGAAAATATCCTAAGGAGCGCGCACATTTCCCAGGTGATAAGAATGCTGAATGGTTCTGAGCCGAGAAACCTTGGAAAACAATTAGCTGGAGAGGCAAGATCACCTGTTGAAATTATGGCCCTGTGCTTTACTGCTACTAATAAATGTTCTGGCAGCCTGTCTGCAACTCAGGGTCCTGGTCTGCTTATACCTTTAACAGTTGGGGGAATTAAGTCATCAAAGTTTCATCTACCTGTCCGACTTCAGCCAGAAGTACAACTTCTTTGCCTGGATACGTTTCAAAACTGCTGTCTTCATAGATTATCATTTAATATATAGTGGAACTAACCCAAGGCTGCCTGTTTCTTCAGTCTAAAATGTCAAAATCTGCATTTACACGTTCTGAATTGTCAACATTGCACACACTTTAAATAGTAATCATAACGTAAGCTATGAAGAATGAAAAGAAATTACATTGAGATTTACTTTTAATCTCCACTCTTCATTGGTGTAGCAAGGAGGACGGGCCGTGGACTCCCAGCTGGATTTGAGATCAGAACTCCCATTTTACTAGCTACAGCTGGTTCTTAATCTCTTGGAACCTCAGTTTTCTTGTCTGTAAAATAGTCACCTGATTGGTGTGAAGGGAAAATGAGATAAACGTAGGGAAAGCAACTAGCATAGCTCTTGTATACTCAATAAATATTAGCCCCCCTTCCTTTCTAGTAAGAGCTGATGATTTGTTGAGTTTTTCCAGTTCAGTTCTCATGGTGCTTTCCTGGGGCGAATTTTATGTAAACACCCGTTTGTGTGAGTGACTTTTCTAAGTACCTAAGTAAGCCCCTAAGTAACTTGCTCTTGTTGGATCTGAAATTCCAAGGGTGAGTTATTTAATTCATTTAAGGCTCTGTTTTCTTACAGAGTTTGAAGATTAAATGGGATAAATTATGAAAAATATTTAGATCAGTATCTAGCACTTACTAAGCAGTGAATAAGTATTAGCTTTTATTATCGCTCACCCACAACCCTCCCTCCACCACCCAGTCAAATGCATTTGGGGAGTTCCTGTCTCCCTGCAGATGCTTCTATTCTGCTCTTTATCTGGAAAGCCAATATCCTTCTTTGCTTGGCCTATTTACAGTCTTCCCATCCTTTAAGGCTATTTCAGATGTCATGTCTTCCACGAGACCTTCCTGACTCTATGCCCAAAGTCAAAAGTCAGCCTCCCTCTTGCAGGCTTCCCAGTTATAAGGTACTTCCCTCAAGCACTGATCACATTCAGCCTTGAGATCCGGCTCTTCGTGAACACGTTTTTCTCTTCTACTCAACTCTCGGGTCATTGGGAGTAGAATCCAAGGCTTGTCTATGGCTGGGATCATCTGTAGCATTTTACAGTGTCTGACGTAAGTATGCGTTGGGCTAAAATTAAATGTCATTTTATTTTTCTACTTCTTAATAGACTACAGAGGCAGAAGAGCTACAAAGTCAAGGATTGTTAGGATCTAGTTAAAACTATATATGTATGTGTGTGTGTGTTTCCATCTATAAATATATACATATACACATATATCTCCTCTCTATGTATATCTATATCTAAATCTGTATCTATATATAGACAGAGACAGGGTCTCGCTCTGTTGCCCAGGCTAGAGTGCAGTGGTGTGATCATAGCTCACTGCAGCTCCTGGGCTCACACTATTCTCTGGTCTCAGCCTCCCGAGTAGCTGGGACTGCAGGTGTGAGCCATCACACCTGGCTAATTTTTCGATTTTTTGTAGAGACAAGGTCTCATGTCATGCAGGCTGGTCTCAAACTCCAGAGCTGAAGCCATCCTCCCACCTCAGCCTTCCAAAGTGCTAGGATTACAGGTATAAGTCACTGCACCTGGCAAAACTCTATTTTTTATGATGTCACACATTCATGATTATACAGCAAACTTAGTATTTGGGTTTGTGTGGGGATTGTTGGTAACAACTAAATATAAAGGTTCCAGTTGAAAGGATGATCTTTAAAATAGCTTTCAAATGTTGATAGCTGAAGCATCTCTCTGCCACTTTCAGAGGACTTGGGTCATCTTTAACCATGACAAAGGGCCTCTGAAAGTCCAGTGATTAGGAAGGCACAGCATTGAGGCACATTGGCCACAGGCTAAGGAAGGATCTTTGCATGTAATCTGAGAGGTACCCCTCCCACTGCAAAGCAGAAAGTCCACTCAGGAGCTAGCACAGAATGCCTGGAATATGGTAGGCTCTCAAAAATACTTAACAAATAAAAGTTTAGCTTTCTTTCCCAACTGTGTAGCTCTGGATTGCCTGGTTGGCTTCTTCTTTATTTTGAGATGGAGTTTCGCTCTTGTTGCTCAGGCTGAGGTGCAATGGCACAATCTCAGCTCACTGCAACCTCCACCTCCTGGGTTCAAGCGATTCTCCTGCAATGGTGTGATCTTGGCTCACTGCTACCTCTGCCTCCCGGATTCAAGTTATTCTCCTGCTTCAGCCTCCTAGATAGCTGGGATTACAGGTGCCCACTACCACACCTGGCTAATTTCTATACTTTCAGTAGAGACAGGTTTCACTATGTTGGCCAGGCTAGTTGCAAACTCCTGACCTCAGATGATTCGCCCACCTCTGCCTCCCAAAGTATACAATTACAGGCGTGAGCCACCACGCCTGGCGGGCTTCATGCCTCAGTTTCTTTAGCTATTTTAAAAAATATAAACCTGATGTTCTTTGTGTGAGAAGCAAAAATTACTGTGATCATATAATATGCAGCATGTAATGTAAATAAGAATCAGAATAAATATGGCCACTAAAAGAGAAATCTCAGTTACCAAGACACTTGCAAAGTAATTTCTAGTTTCTTTGGAATAAATAGCTTTCATTAAATCTTTTATTAAGTACCATTGTATAGAGGACTCAGTTTATGGGAAGTCAGGCAATCATTCCCACTCACCATCTACAGTTGTTGAAAAGTACTGGTAATACAAGTGATCACAAAGCACTTGCCTAAAATCCAAGGAGTTATACAATAATAGTAATCACCTGTCGCTAAAAGTATTTCCATCTTGGTAGGTTGTAAGTAATACATTTTCGATTTGCTCAAGTCCCTCTTTACTCTCCAAATAATGCATTACCCATTGCATTTACAATCTCCTGGCCTGGTTCTTCGTGTTTTCAATTAGAACCCGGCCT
The DNA here is from genome assembly GCF_003255815.1 of Theropithecus gelada. NCBI lineage: Eukaryota > Metazoa > Chordata > Mammalia > Primates > Cercopithecidae > Theropithecus > Theropithecus gelada. The sequence goes on along the minus strand of NC_037680.1, from coordinate 82,374,737 downwards.
GCCCACGTGAGCTAACACCTTTCACCTCAAGAATAACACCAGGTGATCTTTAACGACAGGACTTTGAGATTTACAGCTTGAGCTTCGAAGTGGAACGTCAGCAGTGTAACAATTCAGGAAAAAAATCCTCACACCTCATTTCTTCATTCAAATGAATTCAACAAATATTACTTAAGCATATAGTCAGAGCCAGGCAGTGCGTTACAAATAAGGTACACCTCAGAAGGGCCACACAGGCGTGGAAACTAATTATTGGAATACAGGCAGTAAAAGTTTTATTGAGAATCTGCAGAAAGCATCTCAGTAACATACAGTGTAGAATTACCAACTCTGCCTCGGGACGAGGGGTGTGGAAGGTGTGTGTGTCGGTAGAGTTGCAGATAACTGAGCCTCTTCTAGCAAGTTGAAACAGAAAAGAATTTAATGTGTGGGGAGTTAGGTGTTTATGAAATTGTTGGAAGGGCTGGAGGAGCAAGCTCTAGGCAGTGTTTCCAGGAATAAGTCTCAGAAAAACATTACAGAGCTGGCCCGCTGAGAAAGTTGCTACCTTTGAAAAGAAATACTTCTCCTGGCCAGGCACGGTGGCTCAGGTCTGTAATTCCAGTACTTTGGGAGGCCAAGGGAGATGGATTGCTTGAGCTCCAGAGTTCGAGACCAGCCTGGGCAACATGGTGAAACCCCAGCTCCACAAAAAATACAAAAAAACTAGCTGGGTGTGATGGCACATGCCTGTAGTCTTGGGAGGCTGAGATGGGAGAGTTCCTTGAGCCTGGGAGGCACAGGTTGCAGTGAGCCATGATTATACCACTGCAATCTAGCCTGGGCAACAGAGACCCTGTCTCAAAAAAAAAAAAAAAAAAAATACTCCTCCTATCTTTGATGGTGTATCCTTTGACCACATCTCCCCATTCCTCTCTCTCTTAACTACCCAAGTCTCTGGTAACCACCATTCTGCTCTATTCTGCTATGAGAGCAGCTTTCTAAAATGCCACATGTGAGTGAGAACATGCGGTATTTGTCTTTCTGTGTCTGCCTTATTTTACTTAACGTAATGCCTCCAGGTTTACCTATGGTGTCACAAATGACAGGATTTCATCTTCTTTTATGGTTGAATACTACTTTATATGGTTTGGCTGTGTGTGCCCACCCAAATCTCATCTTGAATTACACTCCCATAATTCCCACATGTTGTAGGAGGCACCCAGTGGGAGATAATTTGAATCATGGGCGTGGTTTCCCCCATACTGTTCTCGTGGTAGGGAATAAGTCTCACGAGATCTGATGGTTTATCAGGGGTTTCTGCTTTTGCATCCTTCTCATTTTCTCTTGCTGCCGCTATGTAAGAAGTGCGTTTTGTCTCCTGGCGTGATTCTGAGGCCTCTGCAGCCATGTGGATCTGTAAGTCCAATAAAACCTCTTTTTCTTCTCAGTCTTGGGTATGTCTTTATCAGCAGCATGAAAATAGACTAATAAGGTACTCCATTGAGTACATATGCCACATTTTCTTTATCCATTCATCCACTGATGGACACTTAGGATAATTCCAGAACAGGCAAACATATAGAAAAAAGTGGTTCCCTTGGATGGGGTAAGGCAGAGGAAATGGGGGAGTGGAGAAATGGGGAATGACTCCTGATGACTATGGCGTTTTCTTATTGGATGTTGAAAGTATTCTAAAATTGATTGTGGTGATGGTTGCACAGCTCTGCAAACATACCTCAATAAAGCTGTTTTTAAAAAAGGATTCAAAAAACCAGTGGACAACAGGATCCCGTTGCCTCATCTGGGATGCATGCTGACACAATGGCTAACCATCACACAGCCTGTTGATGCCCAGGAAGCTAGAGCCTGGGCACTCCAGCAATAAAACCAAATGCCTCTCGTGCTGGGTTAGCCAGCAAGAGCAGGCCTAGCCTCAGTTCCGTCTGTCAGAGTGCTGGGTCTGTTTGGTGGAAATGAGTCTCACGTGGAACCCAAGTTGAGAGGAAATCTGTAAAATGTGGTGGCCTATATCAGAATTTCTGACTTACCCTGTAGTAAGTCCTGCTACAAGAAAGCGGGGTGGAAGGGAAGGAGCCAGTCTCCAATGTCTGTCTTCAAGCCTTCATGGAGAAACAGCTGCTTGAGCTGGGCTTGAAAGATGAATGAGGATCCACAGGACAAAGAAGGGTGGACAAAGAGGGTACTTTGAGCAGGGGCAGCTGTGCTATTGCCTACTGCATACTGCCAGGGTGTGGAGCTGTGAGAATTCATGTCCAGGTCACGTGGATCAAAGTCATTAGAAATAACATTAGCACACCTGCCTGACCAACGTGGTGAAACCCAGTCTTTACTAAAAATACAAATATTAGCTGGGCGTGGTGGCACGTGCCTGTAATCCCAGCTACTCAGGAGGCTGAGGCAGGAGAATCATTTGAACCTGGGAGGCGGAGGTTGTAGTGAGCCAAGATCACACCATTGCACTCCAGCCTGGGCGACACAGCGAGATTCTGTCTCAAAGATAACATTAGCACAAGTTGTAAACAATGAGCAGTAAGGAATGGAGGTGGGAGAGGCATACAGGGGTTTTGGATTTCTGGCTTTAAGCTGTAAGTAGTAGGAAGCTATAGAAAGGTTTTAAGGTGTGTGTGTAATGGGGACAGGGATTTTCCTTGACTGCTGGGTATGTTACTACCACGGTGTGCTGGGAAATGTTTAACAACTGGCTCTCCCAAGGGAAGGAAAAAACGCCCTGATTTGTCAGATATTCCAATTCCTGTGTTGTAAATACTCCCAACATATCCCGTTTCAGCCTTTCTCCAAGATATCACTGAATGTGGAGTTGGGACGAGATGCATACAGTTGGCTCTTGGAAGCCGGCACCAGTGCTTCTATACAGTAAGTCCTCATTTAACGTACTTAATGGGTTACCGGAAACTGCAACTTTGAGTGAAGTGATGTAGAATGACGCCAATTTTACCATAGCCTAACTGATAGAAGCAAGAGTTATGTTCCTATGGCATACTTCTGGTCACAAAAGCATCACTAAACTTCTAAATAAAGACCAAAAACGCTTCTAATATTACACATGTAAAATACATGTGGGCTATACATACACTGAAGAAAGATCGGTAAAAACAAATAAGAAAATAATTTATCCATAATTTGGTGAATCAGGCAGTAATGGCAGTGCGTTAAATCAAGGAATAAATGTTTACAAAGTGAAACTGTAAGGAGCACCTCCTACCACCATGCAGTTCAAAAGCAATCACAGATGTTGTGGGCTCACTGAGCATTCTTGTACCGTATCGTTTACTGTGCATTTGTATGATTGTTTACTTTACAAATTTTATTTTAGATTATCTTGTATTCATTTTTCCACTCATTTTTCTTTCTTTTATATTTTTCTTTTTTCTTTTCTTTTTTTGTCAGGGTGTTGCTCTGTCACCCAGGCTGGAGTGCAGTAGCAAGATCTTGGCTCACTCCAAACTCTGCCTCCTGGGTTCAAGTGATTCTTGTGCCTCAGCTTCCTGAGTAGCTGGGATTACAGGTGTGCGCCAGCATGCCCGGCTAATTTTTGTATCTTTATTAGAGATGGGGTTTTGCCATGTTGGCCAGGCTGGTCCTGAACTCCTGGCCTCATGTGATCTGCCCACCTTGGCCTCCAGAAGTGTTGGGATTATAGATGTGAGCCCCTGCACCTGGCCTCCACTCACTTTTCAACCCACTTACATAATCAGTTCAGGGCCATGGGTGGCTGGAGCCTATGTGGGCAGCTCAGGGCACAAGGCGGGAACCAGCCCTGGATACCATGCCCTTCCATTGTAGGGAGGACTCACACTCAAACCCACACTCATTCACAATTGGACTATTTAGGCATGCCGTTTGACCCAACGGTCACATCTATGGGACATGGGAAGAAACTGGCGTATCCGGAACAATCCCACGCAGACATGGGGAGAACTACAAACTCCACACAGGCAGTGGCTCTGGCCGGGAATCAATTTTTTTTTTGTTTTTTTTTTTCCTAATCAATGTCATAATGACACAACATTGAGTGAAATGATGTTATTGAGGGCCTGCTGTCTATGTCATGTGACTTAATTCTCAAAGCAACCCTATAAAGTGAATAGCAGTTCTACTTCACTAATGATGCTAGAGGGATTATAAGTATTTTATTCAAGGTTATATGCAACCAATCAGTGGTTGAACTTTGTTTTAAATCCACGCCTACCTGTTTTCAAAGCCAACATTTTTTTCAAGATGACATGCTGCCCCCAGAAGAGTAATATCGTCAGATCTCTACTTCAGAAAAATTCCCAGGCAGGAATGCAGAGCAGGGATTGGTGTTGTAGTGAAAGAGCTCTAGAGCGTCATGTAAATGAGTGGGTGTGTATGTGTTCTAGTATAACTTTATTTACAGAAGCAGGGGGCAGGGCTGTATAGCACAGAGGTGGATCGGAGGGAACAAGGCCTGAAGTGGGGAGATCACATCGAAGGCTATTGAAGGGGCTGGGGAAGAAGTGATGAGGCGGAGCCCAGGCATGTCACGGTATCAGGAAACATAAACATATCTGATGGAATTGCAGGACAGAATGTTGGCCTTCCATCTCATTATATGGGAATGTGTAGGAGGAAGGGGCAGAGTTATAAATGGGAAATCCAGGATAATTTCCAGGTTTCCAGTTTTCAGCTGTGAACTTGGTTCACATTTTGGCCAGGACGGAATTGTGAGGAGGAGGTTTCTTTGGAGAAAGCGTGCTTTCGGTGTGGGCATGTTATGTTTCAAGGCTCTGCAGGACATCCAAATGGGAATGTGCAGTGGAAACACAGAAATGCGTGAGCTCGGCACAGAGCTGAGCTGGAGCAATCAGTAGAGAGGTGGCAGTCAAAACCTTGGCTGTGGATGGGCTTACCAGGAGTATGGGGAGGTCTGAGACTAGGCCGGGGGAATAAAGGAGCTGGGGAGTGACAGGGATGGTCTCAAGGAGAACTTTCTAGAGGTAAGAGTGATTCCAGCACCAGAAAGCGGTTGCCAGTTTTAGAAACTGTTGTGAATGCTGTGGCGGGCTGCTCAGATGCCGCTTTAAGAAGGAACTTTTCCAGCTGTTTTGAGTACCATCCAAAGATGGGCCCCAGCTGTCAGCTTTCTTTGGGTTTGCCTCAACTGAAGAAAACTGCCGTACCCTAGCTAGATCTTTCTTCTTTCCAGAGGTAACCTGTATTTACCAATCAATGATGGCATAAAGGCTCAGCTCCCTTGTCCCAACTGGGGGACAGCTCTGAAGAGCCGTTGCTGCTCCCATTGTGGGGTGGCTGAGGCCTAAGCTGGGCATGCACTACAGCTCAGCTTCTCCCTCTGCCCAGGCCTGTTTCCCTCCCTTTTTAAGGTATTGAAACCCAAGTGCACTCCTCGGTACACAACCGGCTTGAGAATCTCTGTCTCAGCATCTGCTTCTTGGGGGACCCAGCATGTGACTGACGCTCTCGTTCCTTTTGTTCTTTGCACTCTTGCTGTTTTGAACGTGGCTACGCAACTACTGAATATTGCTATTCGAGGGTGAGCAGGCCCAGACCCACCTATTTATCCATCAGATCCTGACGCAAGCTTCTCCAACCCATAGCCCAGGTTGGCTTTGAATGCTACCCGACACAAATTCGTAAACTTTCTTAAAACACTGAGGTTTTTTGCAGTTTTTTTTTGCTCATCAGCTCTCATTGGTGTTAATGTATTTTACAAGTAGCCCAAGAAAATTCTTCTTCCAATGTGGCCTAGGGAAGCCAAAAGATTGGACACCCTCATCCTAAAGCAATCCAAGACTCTGATGTCTTAATGACTGAATAAAGCTTTATTTTAATGTAAAATACGACAAGAAAAATTTATATACTCATATATAACAACTTCCAAAATGTTCTCTGTGGTACAAATGAGATCATCTTAAAAAGTTTTTAAAGAATTCATCCTCTACCCCCATATGCCAAAATATGATTTCACATAATTTATCTTCAGAACTTTTGAACAGACTTGGTATCACAAAAGCATAGGAAACACCAGAAAAAGTGACGGGACAAACAACAGGTTTTGTTTTGGGTTCCAGTAGTAAGCAGCCCTGCAGATGGAACAGGAGAGCACTTTCTGAAGGAGCCCAGTCAGGAGACAGGCTAGAAGAGTCTGGGCTTGGTTCATTTCCTGTAGCCAAGCCTGTCTTTAAAAGTCAGGCTGTGTGTGATTCTGTGACTATTTAAGGACATGAGGGAGAAAGAGTTTCACTTAGAAGTCACAGCTGCGTGTGAGATTCTAGGCTTATTTTAGATATCTAACTTTTTTCCCCCACCTTTTTATCAGAAAAGTGACTTTGTAGGGATACCTTACGGAGACTCCTCTTTCTGGTCTTGCTGTGGCATCATTTCCAGCTAAGTCGGCAGGAACTGGGAGTGCTGAGAAATACTCCTGTGGCTGTTTCTGAGTCCAAATCCCTCCTGCCTAATTGCACTAAGACCAGTCTTTCTGTTGCTCAGGGACTCGGAAAGCAGTAGGGTGTCCTCCCAATTTAAAGGCCATTCATTGTAGGTTTCAGAGTTTAATGCCAAAGGGAGTTGTACAGACACACATTCAGACCAAACTCTTTAGATCTCTCTACACTCCTGAAATGCTACAATGTTCCTCCAAAGAAAAGGAATGCAGTGGTTACAGGTTTGGGCAAATAATTACTCTTTATAGGCGTGATATTTTTGCATGCCAGGGAAAAGAGAAATGAGCTTTATGAGCCTCCTAACATTGTGAGGTGGCTTTTCTTCAGAAGATCACTTTAGTTCAAGAATTGTGTGAATCTTTGGAAGGGATAATGAGTCACGTTTTAATTTGATTGAGTTGGTGGAAAACTATAGCTACAGTGAAGCCTCCATTCTTCCCCATCAGGATCCACGGGTGACAGTGGTCTGAGAACCCCTACCATGCTCTTAAGATCTTTACTTGGTGCCATCCTGTGGGGGTCAGCACATAAATACCTACAGATCTAAGAATAATGAGCTTCAGAATAATTGTTTTTTCAATTTTTGTTGGCTATTAGGTTATGATTTAAGAAAATGTTCCTGTTTCTGAGCTTGTATTTCATCCGCTGATTTGATATTGTGAGGAAACGGCACTATGGCAAGAGTGAGTGCCACCGCCCGATGGCATAATGGATTCTGGGGAGGCTGTTTCTCTCCCTTGTGGAAGTCTCAATTCTCCTGCATCTAAAAGTTTTCAATGGTCTGCCCTCTTTCATCTCTACTCCTGCAAAAAGGGAGAAAAATAGGGCTTCTTAAAATACCTAGTGACTTGAGGGCAAACATCATTTCACGGCCTTCATGACCCAGCGGTCAGATCGGCAGCCAAGTGGATAGATGTTGATTGGGTTTGGGGCTCAATGCGCCACGCTCTTCCAGGGGGGCTGTTAGTGTTCTGAGCTACACAGAGACACCGGATTGAGTTTTCCCAAGGCCATAAATAAATTGGGAGCTATTTCCTGCTACCAGGCACATTACTGATTATAGCCTGGTCTTCTAAATACTCTAAAAACCTGTTCCCCTAAATGCTGGGAAAGAGTCCTGTAACCTCTGGGTGGTAACAATTGAAGGGTGAGTACACAGGCATTTATAAATCTTACATTTGAGCTGTTAATTGTTGCTTGGCTTGATGGAGCCTCTGTCTGTCACAAATATAATGTTAGCTTCTTTCAGGCAGGATCAAATGGAGCGTGTGTTATACTTCAAGCAAGCAAAGAAAACTGTTGCAATCTAGTTTTTGTTCACTTTAATAGTACCTTCACATCACTGGCTGCCACTCAGGATTAGCAACTATTTTATTGACTTTGTATACAACACAAAACCCAGTTTTGGAGCAGGTTACCCTGAGCCTGTGTGCAGGAGGTATCGCACACTCCGGTGGCAACACCGCAGGTGAAAACATGGGCACTCTTCCTGCAAAGGCCACTCCTTCAAGACACAGGATTCTCACCTGACACCATCACGCCTGGCTGCCCCTCAAGTGGCCTAGGCTTAATCCAGAAGGAAAGTTCTGGCTTGGCTATGTTTAGTAGTCTACAGTAGTTTGGTTAAAATATGGAACATACTGAAGAGCTGCTGGTTTGTAATGCTTCAAAACAAGTTACACATCCCTCATGTTATCGTTTTCTTCTTTAAGGTGTATTTAGCTTGAGGGGAAGGTAGCATTGAGCAGGTCAGCAGGGAAACCTGTAGCTCCCCTGCTCTCCACCTCAGGTGAGCAGGGCCTGAGATCCTCAACCACTTTGAACAAATTGCAAACAATCTAAAGGTGCCTGGCTTAACAGAGATGACAGAACAGAGACAAAAAACTTGATAGTCTGTTTTCAGCAGGGCCATAGTAAACTGTAGTTAAGAAAACAATATCGCAAAGTCCAGTATATAACACTATTTATGTCTAAAACTAGCGGTTGCATCCTTCTTGGTAACAGAATTCTATTTTAAATTAAAGAGTAGGCTGGGGTAGAGGGATGTCCTATGTATTCAATAATACTATAACTTATTAAATCCTGTGAATCAGAGGTATGCTAATCTCAGCCAAAATAGACCTAAATTAAACTCAAGACTTTTTTTTTTTTTTTTTTTTTGGGAGGGAATAAAGAAGGAATGTGAAAAGGCTTAAAGTATATCAAGCGTCACTGCCCAGTTCAAACTAATGCTCAGGTTTCACTGTCTTCCACATCTTTTCTTTGTGTTCTCATTTGGGCCAGGTTGTATGTTTTAGAGGTTTTAGTTTTCATAGAAAATTACTGCAAAGCTCAGAAAACATTGTGATAGGTTGGTTCAACTTAGAGGGTGGGGTTTCAGCTTTTTAAAGCCATAACACTGTCCTTTTCCAATTGGAGGCCTTGGCCCTGCCCTGACCTGACTTCAGTTAATGAAATATAGCAAATGCAGGTGGATTTAGTCTTAATGCCTTTTCTCTCTTTCCCTCCATTTTCCCCCGCTTTTGCATCAAACTCTCCAGAAAGCATTATTAATCTTTCATTCTCTATACTGGCAATCATATGTGTTCAAACACACACACACACACACACACACACACTCTCTCTCTCTCTCTCATTCACTTCCATCTAATACCTGCTGGCCACTAGTTTCCAGAGGCCACAGTCAGCTCCTCACTGTCCCCGAGTGCAGATGGTTACCACTTGGCACTGAGTCTGGACTTGGCATTTCCAGGGCACTGCCTCCTGTGAGACCTCCCCAGTGGCCCTCGTTTTCCTAACTACATTTTAGCCCTCAAGTGGGAACCTTAAAGTAGAGACCCCAGTTAAAGTAATTCTAGGCAGGAGATTTGGGGCTGACTCTGAAACTAGGTATCTCCATGCCTGGAATGCGAGAGGCAGGAAGGTGAGGGGTGTGGGATGTTCAACCCTCTTAACCTGATCACCTTGGTCCTCGGAATACTCCTGGAAGCTCTGACCAGCTGTGCACGTTCTCCCAGGACTAATACTGCATTTTACTGACTTTCATATCAAAAGTTAGGAAACATGAAATGTTTACATCAAATGAGTGGTATCGGGAACCTGAGAAATTCTACAAGTAAAGAAATGCAGTCTTTCTCTCGGTACAAAATATTTCCAGATCACTAGTCATGTTTGCTCTTGTTTTTTTTCTCAGTAAAAAAAAGTCTATACTCACTTCAGATGCTCCTATCTCTGTCTACTCTGCCACTCCTTAGACTTCACAGCTCCAATAAGGGGGCTGAGACTCCACCTCTGAGCGGGTAATGCTGCCTGGCAGAGACTGCCTCTGGACCGCCAATCTCATGCTGGGGGGGCGCGGGGTGTCCACGTGTCTGCACATCAGGCAGGTTAACTAGTCAGGGAGGCTCCCCAGAGTAGAGCTCCACTGTTAGCTGTTTGTGGGTTCCGCTGCCGCTCTCACTGATTTGAACAACTCTGAAAATGTTTCAACTAGCAGGTAGTTTTGTTTTTATAGCCCCATCTTTCATCTTCCTTCTGATTTTTTTTCCTCCCCAATCCCCTTCCCCTTCTTTTCCCCTCCGATTAGCAGTCAAGCGTTACAACGTCAGTGAGAAAATGCTAATCAGTCCCGTGGAGAATTCCTAACACCAAGGAGGTCTTCAGGTCTAGAAAGGGCAAAAGTAGTGTAGACACCTTCCTTTCTGGGCTGGGTTGGCCTTGGTGGCACTCGGCTATACGGCTGCAGTCATGGGGTTCTTCTGCCGGGAATCCTGGGGTCGGTAAGGGTACTGGTCTGGGCTGCCCCCGCGGGGCCCTGGTCTGCCCGTTTCCTGATACGCTGGCATTCTTTGGTGCTGGGGAGGGGAAGGTGGGACGTCTTGTCGAAAGGGTCCTTTGTGCTGGGGAGCAGGCGGAGGTGGGTAGTGCTGAGGATACCGGAGATCTGCCACCCTCAGCTCTGTGGGGCGGGGATAGCTCCCTTTGGGAGGGTGCATAGGATGAGCCCCTGGATAATAGGGAAGCTCCCTTTCCTTGTAGAGCCCTCGAGGTGCTGCTGGCAGATAGTCTACAGCATCTGCGGGTCCTCCCCTGGAAAGAGAAGAAGAGACACATGTCAGAAGCTCCTAAGCTGGCTGTCTGGCTGGAGAACATGTTCCTCAGCCTCCTGCGCAGTTTGGTATGGCCATCAAATAGGTCTGGCCAATGGGATGGGAGAAGAAGTGATACATGCCCTTAAAAAGAAGAGAAGGGACCTTCTTCCCTTCTCTCCTTCCTGTTGGCCGTCGGAAAAACCATCTCAGGCCACAAGGTGAAAACCACGTGCTGTGGGAGGCAGAGCAATAAGAAGGTGAGAGCCTGGGTCCCCATTGCCATGGAGCCACCATGTCAATCAGGACTGCTTCCACTCAGGTTGGTGCATAAGAGGAAAATATACTTCTATCTTGTTTATACCCTTTTCTGTTGGCCTTTATTATAGTAACCAAACTAGTTTCCTAAATAAGGCAGTGAGTTTGCCTCTCTTAAGGATGGGGTCATTAGTTCCCTGCCCTTTTCTACCACCATATCTAGGACAGGATGGGCTGAAGTCTGTCCTAGAGATGGTGATAGAAATGCTCAGGTTATTTGGAGTCATAAAGTTTCCATGGACCACACTCGCTTTTCTAAATTTGTGAGGTGCTCTTTTAAATGGGCTGTCATCTTGGTCTAACTCTGGTTGGCTGCTGTTACATCTTGGTGTGGATTCATATGTCCCTCCCCTCCCTAAAGTCTCTACAGTCCTTAGAAAAAGTCCCAAGCCAGAGCACTTAGAATTTTTTAATTTTATTTTTTTAATTTTTTTTTTTTTTGAGAGGGAGTCTCACTCTGTCACCCAGGTTGGAGTGCAGTGGTGCGATCTCAGCTCATTGCAACCTCTGCCTCCCGGGTTCAAGCAACTTGCCCACCTCAGCCTCCCGAGTAGCTGGAACTACAGGTGCCCACCACTATACCTGGCTAAGTTTTGTATTTTTTTTTTTTTTTTTTTGTAGAGATGGGTTTCATTATGTTAGCCAGGCTGGTCTCAATCTCCTGACCTTAGGTGATCTGCCTGGCTTGGCCTCCCAAAGTACTGGGATTACAGGCGTGAGCCACTGTGTCCAGCCCACACCTAAAGTTTTGATAGAAAGTAATCAGTTCTATCACAAAGCCAGGAAGTAGCACCAGGCCAGTAGCAGAATAGGGAAATGCCAAACCAGCTGTAAGTTGCACCTTGTAATGGGTAAGGCACACAGAAACATCCAGGGTAAGAACAGACACTAATAGAAAGTGGCCCCGTCTGGATCTCTCTACTAAAGAAAACCAGCATCTTCTGATCCATTTGCCACAACAGAAGCAGTGTGCCTCTAAACAATGTGCAGATGACTGCATCTTATCTAGCCTGGGGTTGAACAGATGAGTTCTGTTTGCAGCTCTTAAAATCTCATAAACCTTCTGTGCACATTCACCACTGCCACCATCCCCAGATCCTTTCCATTTTTTTTTTTTACCACTCCCCCTTTTATAATTTTTTAAAAAGAAAAGAAAACAATAATAATTAAGGAAAAGCTCCCCAATGTCAGACACACTGCTAGGACACTTGAAAGAAACGACAGGGCTGTGAGAATACAGTGTCTGTGGTTAATCAAGCACTGTCAATGAGGGTCAGAATCACCCCATCATCTGTGGAGCTGTATGTTAAAACAGCTGTGTAAGGTGCCCAAATCAATGAAGATTTGACAAGCTCCCAGCTCGGTGCATGTAGAAAGCAGCTTGTGAATAAATCTATAAGTGTGAACAATAGAATTCTCTCTCTACTTTTTTGTCTTAATTTGGCTATGTATAATAATGAAAGATAGATCCTTGAGCTTGGGGTAATTTAGTTAGAATTTTCAGATAAAAAAATTAAATTGTTTGTGTACAAGTTATTACAGCATCAGCTGCTGTTATTCAGTGCAGTTTGCTTTGCTATATTTTAAATTGCCCATGACAAATGGAGCACAAATGGATAATCTGTCACTCTAGCCATGGGAAACAAAGGCTCTGGATTTCACCTTTCCTTTTCTTTAGAATTTCATTTTTGATTTAGAAAACTTCCAGCCTTTGGTATATCTTTTATCATAAGAATTCTTTAAGTCTCTCCCCCCAACCTCACCATGCTCATTTTTATTGCCTTTTGGTTCATGTTGGAGATATCTGATACACTTAAAAAATTTCTTAACCTGTGCTTTCTCTCAAAATCCACTGAAGATACTTCTCTGCATGAAGTGAAACATGTGGTTTTTCTGCACTCATTTTAAGCCCTTAGGATAAATCACTGACATTTGCAACACACAAACATTATTTGCCTTCAAATGAACATACAACCAGCGCTCCCTCTGGACTCTCTTAGCATGAATGCTTCCTGTTTAAAATGGAAAGAGAGAAAGGAAGAATTCCAGGCCTTGGACTTTTAGGGTCCTGTTCTCTCCCTGGAGAGTTCTCTCTTTTAGAACAGAGTATTATAAAAGACAGGCACGCCTTGTTTTTTTAAATTTTTGGAGAGAGAATCCAGATCAAGTGGTGACGGGGCAGAAGCCACCCTGAGAGGCTGTGACAGTGCAGTCGGCGAGCACATGGTGGGACAGTCGCTATCTCTTCTCCCACACCTCGCTCCTCCCAGCGGCCAGCGCTCACAGTGAGGAGGGAGGCTTCCCGTGGGCAGATAGGGCAGACCTCGAGACACTTTTGTGGTCCCATGTTGCTTCCTCTGAGGGGAGGCTTTATGTCTGGGAGTTTGCTTATATGTGGCAGAAAGCAAGTGAGGTAGCTGTTCTTTGTCAAGAAATGAAGTCATGGAAATTGTCTTTTTCTGTAGAACTCATCATAACAGTTAGCGTTTTTAATTTTTCAGAGAGAAGAAAAACAATGAGTTGGCCTACCAAAACACTGTTTAAGGTTCAAAGAGTGCTAGAAGAATTTTTCTTTCTTTTGGGGGATGGTGTGTTTGTTTATAACAACCTTTTGCTCATAACAGAATTTCCTACAGACTTTTGCCAGAACAACTTCTAAGCTCTTCTGAGTATTATGTGTGTATTATTTTAAATTATTAAAAAAATAATTTTGGCCAGGGGCGGTGGCTCAAGCCTGTAATTCCAGCACTTTAGGAGGCCAAGGTGGGTGGATCACTTGAGGTCAGGAGTTCGAGACCAGCCTGGGCAACATGGTGAAACCCCGTCTCCACTAAAATTACAAAAATTAGCTGGGCATGGTGGTGCATGCCTGTAATTCCAGCTACTCAGGAGGCTGAGGCAGGAGAATCGCTTGAACCTGGTAGGCAGAGGTTGTAGTGAGCCAAGATTGCGCCACTATACTCCATCTTGGGCAACAGAAAGAGACTCTGTCTCAAGAATTTTGAAACAGGGAAAATAAGCCCCTCCTCATTAACTACAGAACTTAGAGAAAGAAAAGGCAGCTAAAATTTTAACTTTGTTAATCGTGAGTTTCTCTTTTCATAGTCTCTTTATTTGTGTGAAACTTAGTGTTTGTAGGAAAGTCCAAAACCAATCCATTCTGGGGCCCCAGCAATGCCTATCACAGTGTTGGATATTGTGTGCTTTGAGCCAACCCTGAGGAATCCAGGGGCAGCTTCCTTAGGAGATTCTGATTAAAACAAGAATCTGCATAACAAATGTATCAGTACTTTAAGACCTTTCATTTTTCACGTGACTTCTTGAGTTTTATTTGTATATGTTACTGTTTTTCCTTAAAAACTTTCAATTTAAACATTTAAAAATTTTACTCAGAAACCATATTTACTTAAGGAAAGATAAACAATCCTTTATAACTCTTAAAGGGGGCTGTCATGAAAATACCTATATTTTGAAATTATTGCTTATTTTATTTCGATTAGGCTCCTTTCTAGAGGCCAGAAGGATTCAGATTTTGCTTGGAAAACTGATAGGAACTATCTCAGGCATGCAGTTTTCAATCACATAGATGCACCCAATAAAGAAAGTTAACCATTAAGTCTGAACATGACAAAGATATATGTTATTTACATGTAAAGAAGCAATAAGCATCACTTTGTTTACATAAGGATTTCTTCTTTTTTGCCATGTCAGTATGTCACTATTTTTCATTAAGCAAAAGTGGGGCTGGAAATGAGAGGCTAAGCTGGTCAGATAGCCAGCTCTGGGTGCCGACTACCTTCAGTTTACGCAAGGATGAAAGACATGTTCCTACATTTGCTAAAACAATTCTGTATAGGGAAAGGGCTCAATATTGGAAGGACAAAATCAATGGCAAACCTCTTGCTAGGAATGAGGTGGCTGTACTTACAGGAACAGATGAAGGGGCATGAGCAATTTTGAATCCTCCCATGTCTACACCACCACCCTCAATTGCAAAGAAAATCTCTCTCCTCTGTTCTCACCACAGCTGCTCATTCTCACCTCATCTGTCTTTCACCCTGCCTTGTGGCTGGTTGTATACTGCATGGAGTACAAGCATCTTGAAGGAAGGAACTGAGTCTTACATATCTAATGATCTCCCTTTGAGCTTAACATAGGGCTTTGCACATCACAGGCGCTCTACAAATGCATGTTGAATTTGTTCAAGCGAGTTTAAAGAGAAAACCCACACATATACAGTAACTGTAAAAGGTTCAATGTGGGTAGGGGCTGGAGGAAGGTAGCAGAATAAGAGGAGAAAGTGGGCTTTCTTTGGGAGCCAGGGATCGATAGTGGTGGAGGTGAGACTGATCTCTAATTTCTGAAGAGGGAAGTAGAAGGGATGCTGGGCTGAATAAAGAGTTGGGTTGGGTCCAACATAGAATGCTGTAAACTTTATCAGGGCAGAGGTTATTTTATTTGTTTTGTTTGCCAAGAACAAGATTATACTGTCTTACCTCTGTTGCCCTACAGAGTACTTGAAATACAATAGATGCTCAATAAATCTTGGACTGGGATTCAATCTCCTTGACTTCCTAGTGAGCTCAGCATGACTAACTGGTGCTGAGGAAATTGAGAGCTATCTTGACTCAAGATTAACTGGAAACTGGGCTTACTAGGTGCAGGTTAAGCGTATTTATTCAAGGGTCAGTTAACTACTATTTTTATGATGGTACAGCAAAGACATTTTCTTTGTCCCTGTCATAAATGTAATAATCTAGGAACATCTTTATGTGTTTGAAAGTACAGTACACAGGGTTTCAAACACAGGGTCTTAGGGAGACAATGTCAAACCCAGATGTGATGGCCACAGTTTGAAGTGTGGTACCTGGGCTTTGAGGGCTGATGAACCCAAACCCGAGGTCAAGCTGGTGTCCTGTTCCCTCTGTCCCAGTGCCTCCCAAGCTTTTCTCCCTGAGAGTAGATGTGATGGATGATTTTCATATAAGCTACTCATACCCAGGAGAGGCAGAAGCCAGAATTATGCAAACTTCTCTGCCACCTGCTGTAACTCAACACCCTTTCCTTCCATTCAGGAAAGAACAAGGGAATTCAAATGAGTGGGAGTGACATTATTGAAGGGGAAAACTTGAGCCTACTATAATTTATTAAAAGAAATCATTTGTAGTCCTCAGTCTTCCAGTATCAGTGACAGATTCTTGCAATACAGAGCTGAGCACGCTTCCTCTACATGTCTCAAGGCAGAGTATAAGAACGCCTGCAGTATCTCATCTGATGAGCTCCTTTTAGGATGTAGAAGGATAGATGAAGTTGAAGAGTCACAGAGGGGAAAATCAACTAAGTTGGAGACACATCAGCGACTAGAAGATAGTTTGTTTTGAAAGGGGGTGAGTTTAGCATGTGAAGAAATAAGATATGCAGCAGAAAATATAAAAACCATAAAGAATTTATGAGCAGAGGTGTGAATGTCCGGCTTAGGCATACGCATTGGGTTTTTCACTTACAGAAAAGCTTCCAAAGGGCAGAATCTTGTTCTTAATTTCTGTAAAATACTATGTGTGTGATTAGCAGCCAAAACAAAGCTAATTTTTTAACTTCCAAAGTAGACTTTATGGGTTTCCTTTTTTGGTAATAATTCACTGTGACCAAATTTGGGGTTTGAATGGCAGGAAGTAACATGATGTAAAACTCCTGTAGCTGTCTAAGAGAGGGGCCTGTACCCGTTGGCAGAAAGTCGACATCTGGCAGAGCCATGCTATTCTTGAGCACGCCACACATAGATTATTTAGTGGCTGAGCTGGGATCAGTGCTTTCTTCTCTGGTTCTTCTACAAATACTGCAAAGCTTTAAAAAAAAAAAATCAGCACAAACTAATATACTTGAGTCTCGCATGCTATGTGCACAGAGATGCTTTTAGTCTGTGTTTAGAATTCCTTTAGTGTCAGGTTTCCAGTTACCAGACCTTCCTCCTCAGTCCAGGCACGAATGCGGTTGGCAAGGATTAGCAGAGCCCTCTGCAATGTATATTACATAGCTTTGATTTCAGCAGATTTTACAGAATCATAAAATATAATGATCATTTGATGGCCTACATTATAGAAATGATTACGGAAAAAAATCCACTTTCATCACTCACATTTCCCATTGCGTTATGAGAAGAGGGGACTCTTGTTCTTTCCAAAGAATTGGAATGGGTGGAAAGTGCAGCAGCAGATGCTTGTGGCCCTTGTAGACACCAAGGAAATGTTTGTACAGAAAATGAAGGAGAAAGGATAGTGACTGAGTGCTCAAAGACATTTCTCAAACAGTTTAAAACAAGTATAATTTTAGTTGCTCATATTTAATTCCTTCTTTTTTTCTGTAAACAATGACCTCAAATACAAGAATTGAGTTATTAACAAACTGCATGTGCAGTGAGTTTTGTATTCTGTGTGACAGTTTAGCAGACATTATCTGGAAAATGGTCCTTAAGAGTCTTTCATCCTATCAGATGGTCCTAAAAATGGTCCTGCTAGAAATAAAGATGTTCTTTGAAACCAACGAGAACAAAGATACAACATACCAGAATCTCTGGGACACATTTAAAGAAGTGTGTAGAGGGAAATTTATAGCACTAAATGCCCACAAGAGAAAGCAAGAAAGATATAAAATTGACACCCTAACATCACAATTAAAAGAACTAGAAAAGCAAGAACAAACACATTCAAAAGCTAGCAGAAGGCAAAAATAACTAAGATCACAGTATAACTGAAGGAGATAGAGACACAAAAAATCCTTCAAAAAATCAATGAATCCAGGAGCTGGTTTTTTGAAAAGACCAAAAAAATCGATAGACTGCTAGCAAGACAAATAAAGAAGAAAAGAGAGAAGAATCAAATAGATGCAATAAAAAATGATAAAGGGGATATCACCACTGACCCCACAGAAATACAAACTACCATCAGAGAATACTATAAACACCTCTACGCAAATAAACTAGAAAACCTAGAAGATATGGATAAATTCCTGGACACATACACTCTCCCAAGACTAAACCAGGAAGAAGTTGAATCCCTGAATAGACCAATAACAGGCTCTGAAATTGAGACAATAATTAATAGCCTACCGACCAAAAAAAGTCGAGGACCAGACTGATTCACAGCCGAATTCTACCAGAGGTACAAGGAGGAGTTGGTACCATTCCTTCTGAAACTATTCCAATCAATAGAAAAAGAGGGAATCCTCCCTAACTCATTTTATGAGGCCAACATCATCCTGATACCAAAGCCTGGCAGACACAACAAAAAAAGAATTTTAGACCAATATCCCTGATGAACATCGATGCAAAAATCCTCAATAAAATACTGGCAAACTGAATCCAGCAGCACATCAAAAAGCTTATCCACCATGATCAAGTTGGCTTCATCCCTGGGATGCAAGGCTGGTTCAGCATATGCAAATCAATAAACGTAATCCAGCATATAAACAAAACCAAAGACAAAAACCACATGATTATCTCAATAGATGCAGAAAAGGCCTTTGACATTCAAAAACCCTTCATGCTAAAAACGCTCAATAAATTCGGTATTGATGGAACGAATCTCAAAAGAAGAGCTATTTGTGACAAACCCACAGCCAATATCATACTGAATGGGCAAAAACTGGAAGCATTCCCCTTGAAAACTGGCACAAGACAGGGATGCCCTCTCTCATCACTCTTCTTCAACATAGTGTTGGAAGTTCTGGCCAGAGCAATCAGGCAAGAGAAAGAAATAAAGGGTATTCAGTTAGGAAAAGAGGAAGTCAAATTGTCCCTGTTTGCAGATGACATGATTGTATATTTAGAAAATCCCATTGTCTAAATCTCCTTAAGCTGATAAGCAACTTCAGCAAAGTCTCAGGATACAAAAATCAATGTGCAAAAATCACAAGCATTCTTATACACTAATAACAGACAGCCAAATCATGAGTGAACTCCCATTCACAACTGCTTCAAAGAGAATAAAATACCTAGGAATCTAACTTACAAGGAATGTAAAGGACCTCTTCAAGGAGAACTACAAACCACTGCTCAATGAAATAAAAGAGGACACAAACAAATGGAAGAACATTCCATGCTCATGGATAGGAAGAATCAGTATCGTGAAAATGGCCATACTGCCCAAAGTAATTCATAGATTCAGTGCCATCCCCATTAAGCTACCAATGACTTTCTTCACAGAATTGGAAAAAACTACTTTAAAGTTCATATGGAACCAAAAAAGAGCCCACATTGCCAAGACAATCCTAAGCCAAAAGAACAAAGCTGGAGGCATCATGCTACCTGACTTCAAACTATACTACAAGGCTACAGTAACAAAAACAGCACAGTATTGGTACCAAAACAGAGATATAGACAAATGGAACACAACAGAGCCCTCAGAAATAATACCACACATCTACAACCATCTGATCTTTGACAAACCTGACAAAAACAAGAAATTGGGAAAGGATTCCCTATTTAATAAATGGTGCTGGGAAAACTGGCTAGCCATAAGTAGAAAGCCGAAACTGGATCCCTTCCTTACACCTTATACAAAAATTAATTCAAGATGGATTAGAGACTTAAATGTAAGACATAAAACCATGAAAACCCTAGAAAAAAACCTAGGCAATACTATTCAGGACATAGGCATGGGCAAGGCCTTCATGTCTAAAACACCAAAAGCAATGGCAACAAAAGCCAAAATTGACAAATGGGATCTAATTAAACTAAAAAGCCTCTGCACAGCAAAAGAAACTACCATCAGAGTGAACAGGCAACAGGGAGAAAATTTTTGCATCTACTCATCTGACAAAGGGCTAATATCCAGAACCTATAAATAACTCAATCAAATTTACAAGAAAAAAACAAACAACCCCATCAAAAAGTGGGCAAAGAATATGAACAGACATTTCTCAAAAGAAGATATTTATGCAGCCAACAGACACATGAAAAAATGCTCATTATCACTAGCAATCAGAGAAACGCAAATCAAAACCACAATGAGATACCATCTCACACCAGTTAGAATGGCAATCATTAAAAAGTCAGGAAGCAACAGGTGCTGGAGAGGATGTGGAGAAACAGGAACACTTTTACACTGTTGGTGGGACTGTAAACTAGTTCAACCATTGTGGAAGACAGTGTGGCAATTCCTCAAGGATCTAGAACCAGAACCAGAAATACCATTTGACCCAGTCATCCCATTACTGGGGATATACCCAAAGGATTATAAGTCATGCTGC
This sequence comes from Theropithecus gelada, assembly GCF_003255815.1. Classification (NCBI taxonomy): domain Eukaryota; kingdom Metazoa; phylum Chordata; class Mammalia; order Primates; family Cercopithecidae; genus Theropithecus; species Theropithecus gelada. Next base: position 82,354,633 of record NC_037680.1, on the reverse strand, counting down.
TATAAAGACACAATGCACGTGTGTGTTTATTGCGGCACTATTCACAACAGTAAAGACTTGGAACCAACCCAAATGTCCATCAATAACAGACTGGATTAAGAAAATGTGGCACATCATGGAATACTATGCAGCCATTAAAAAGGATGAGTTCGTGTCCTTTGTAGGGACATGGATGCAGCTGGAAACCATCATTCTCAGCAAACTATCGCAAGAACAGAAAACCAAATACCACATGTTCTCACTCATAGGTGGGAATTAAACAGTAAGAACACTTGAACACAGGAAGGGGAACATCACACACACCCGGGCCTGTTGTGGGGTTGGGGCGGGGGGAGGGGTAGCATTAGGAGATACACCTAATGTAAATGATGAGTTAATGGGTGCAGCACAACAACATGGCACATGTATATATATATGTAACAAACCTGCACATTCTGCACATGTACCCTAGAACATAAAGTATAATAATAAAAAAAATGGTCCTGCTAAAATAATTTCCTTATGAGGGGATGAGAGGCTTTTAAAGTGAGTGCTGAGAACAATTAGAAAAGACAATTATGAGAATAATGTAGAGAGGGAAATCTTTTGGAAGGCAGAAGCTGTCCTGTGCGGCCACAAAAAAGTCATGCAATCCATTTGAATGATGCCTGCGTATCTCTACCCCATGGTCTGTTTATCCACAGAACAGGCTTTGTTTAAAGAGAATGGCAACCAAAGCACCAAATCGCCCTAACTCGATAGGCCCCTTAAATCATCTCTCTCTTTCTATTGTAACAGTGGTCCTAGAATTTCAGTATGTAAATACTGTGGATTTCATCTGGTCATCATGTAGCAGACAACAGTTCAATTCCAAGGTCAGACTTTTGGGGCTAACAAGTTCAACGATGTAGGGTCCTGATCTCCTCCTGCCCCTTAAGAGAACCCACTAAACAGTTTCCCGCCCAAGGTGCTACCTGGAGACAGAACACTTTAGGGGCAAAATACACGGTTCCACTGTTCATGAAGTCTGCTTTTCCTATATTTTAGATTATACATATATTTTAGAGTAGCACATGCAGTGTTTGTAGTAGATATTAATGCATCACGTCCATGTCTTTACCTGACTTCTTTCCCCTCCCATTAATTTCTAAAGCCTGTGCAATAGGAAGATTTTGATGTAAACTACCTATTTTCATTAGATCATTAGAATCCCTCTTCACCAAGGGCAAGGAGTACAACGAAGGAAACTTAAACACTTCCATCTTCATGCCTGTGTGTGTGTGTGTGTGTGTGTGTGTATGGGTGTTGTGGGAGAGGGCCTCCATGTCATGATTTCATTAAAACACGGGAGAATCCTGCCATGGCAGTTGTCTTACTCTGAAATTCAGAAGCAGAAATGTAAGTGCTGGGAAGAGTGCCACTCTACTTGATGGGCTCAGTAACCAGCTTCAAAGTTTGGGTTTAGAATTGCAAAGATTCAAAGCCTGCTGAGCACAGCAGCATGTTCCCAAGTGCCTAGAGCAAGTTAGTTTCCATCCTAAGTATTTCCTCCATTTAACGGATTTATTCCTCATAACAATGTTACCAGGTAGGTATTATTATCATCCCTGGCTTTCAGATGAGGAAACTGAGAAGCAGAGATGTTAAGTAATGTGATCAAAGTCACAATGGTAGTGGCAGAGCCCAGTTCAGCCCAGGCAGACAGACCCAGGGGCCACACGCCTGACCACCAAGTTAGACCGTGCAATCTCTGACCTTACTTGCTTCTCATCAGCTCACATGGTGCCTGCCGGCACCAGGTGAAAGAAATTGGTTTATATTTGGAAACACATTTCTAAAAAACAAGATCTAATGCACTAAAAAGATAGACTTTTTTTTTTTTTTTTTTCCAGCGGGTACTTTGGCTGTTAGCAGCCCAAGAATCTGAAACTGCTGATGGCGCTTGCAGAAAGAGCACAAACAACATTCCATGTGGGAAGTTTCACTCAGAGACCTTCAGGTGCCTTTCGTAAGGAAAGCGAAGTTTCCTGTTGCCCTTTATGAAAATCAAAACAGGTATTTGTATGGTTCTGTTTGGAAGACCGTGTGTTCCAGGTCTAGTACCTTGAACGTTGGCATCACTAAGAATCAATTGAGTCTTTATTAAATAACACAGATTCTGGGGTTGCAATGCCAGAAAAAGGTCTGAAAGGGGTCTGGGAGCCTACATTTCTCTCAAGGGCCCAGGTGATTCTGATGCAGGTGGAGCTGGCACCTAGCTTTAAGGAATCCCTTTGGCTATGGGGGTTTGTAAGACATGTAACCTGCTCTGCAAATAACCTGGAATATAAATATAAGTCAGTTATCCTGAGCATCTGAAGAGATAAACAAGAGGAAAGATACAGAGCTAACAGCCTTGGAAAGTGTTCTGGAAACAGACATTCCTCTGATGCTGGCTTGTCAAGAGTGGGCAAGTAAGCAGAAGGTTGATCTAGAGAGGGTATCTGGAGCCTGATCATGAACAATCTTGAATACCAGGGACAGCACAGGAAGGATTAAAGAACGTGATTTTGGTGGGGAGGGGCCAAGATGGCCAACTAGAAACAGCTGTGGTCAGATACCCACTGAGAAGAATGAAAATGGCAAGTGAATCCTACACCAGCAACTGAGGTATGCAGGTTCTCTCACTGGGACTGACTAGGTGGTTTATATTTGGAAACACATTTCTAAAAAACAGGATCTAATGCACTAAAAAGAGAGCAAGGAAAAGCAGGGTGGTGTGACAGCCCACTTGGGAGCCACATGGGGCAAGGGAAGCTCCCACCCCCAGCGAAGGGAGGCAGTGAGTGACTGTGCTACTTCATCTGGGAAACCATGTTTTTCCCACTGTTCCATGCAACCCATGATCAGGACATCCTACTCGTGAGCCCATGCTATCAGAGCCTTGGGTCCCAAGCATACAGCTGTGTAGATTCTTGGTGGCCACTTGGCTGCAGACTGCTTAAGACTACTGAGTTTCTGCGGGAATTCTATTTTTCCCCTGCTGGTGCCAAGGAGACTGGATGGTTTGGACCCAGGAGGAATTCCCCACAGTGCAGCACAGCAGCTGTGGCAGATCGTGGCCAGACTGCCTCTTTAGGCTGGACCCTGATCCATCCCTCCTCACCAAGTGCGTATTCCCTGCAGGAATTTAAGCAACTCCAGCTAGGGTTTTAGGGACAGAACTCTGAGCTTGCTGGGACTGAGCCCCTGAGAGGAGGGGTGGCTGTGATCTCCATGGATCAGCAGATGTAATCTTCCCGCTGCTGGCTCTGAGGAATCTGGGCAGTCTGGACAAGTGGGATTTCTCCTAGCACAGCACACCCCCTTCACCAAGGGGCAGCCAGAGCACTTCATTAAGCAGGTCCCAGATCCCATGCCTCCTGACTGGCTGAGACCCTCCAACAGAGGTTCCTAAACAACTTACACAGGAGCATTCCTGCTGGCATCAGGTCGATGCCCCTCTGGGACAGAGATCCTAGAGGAGAGGGAGCAGGCAGCCATCTTTGCTATTCTGTAGCCTCCACTGGTGACACCTCCAGGTGCGGGAGAAACCCAGGTGAATAGGGTCTGGAGAGGACCCCTACAGAAGAGGGGCTTGACTGTTTAAAAAAAAAAAAACAAAAACAAAAACACACACACACAACTAAAAGGAAGCAACAACAGCACCACCAACACCACCAACAAAACCCCCCCCAACAAAAACCCCATCCAAAGGCCAGCAGCCTCAAAGATCACAGCTAGATAAACTCACGAGGAGCAGAAAGAATCAATATCAACAAAAAAAGACACTGAAAACTTAAAAAGCCAGCATGCCTCTTCTCCAAACAACTGTAACACCTCTCCAGCAAGAGCACAGAATTGGGCAGAGGCTGGGATGGATGAACTGACAGAAGTAGGCTTCAGAAGGTGGGTAATAATGAACTTCACCGAGCTAAAGAAGCATGTTCTAACCCAAAGCAAAGAAGCTAAGAACCATGATAAAAAAAATTACAGGAGCTGTTAACCAGAATAACCAGTTTAGAGATGAACATAAATGCCTGACGGAGCTGAAAAACAACACAAGAACTTCACAATGCAACCACAAGTATCAATAGCTCAATTGACCAAGAGAAGGAAGGAATTTCAGAGCTTGAAGACTATCTTGCTGAAATAAGACAGGCAGACAATATTAGAGAAAAAAGAATGAAAAGGAATGAACAAAATCCCTGAGAACTATGGGATTATGTAAAAAGACTGAACCTACAACTAATTAGGGTACCTGAAAGAGACAGGGAAAAGAGAACGAAGTTGGAAAACATACTTCAGGACATCATCCAGGAGAACGTCCCCAACCTAACAAGGCAGGGCAACATTTAAATTCAGGCAATCCAGAGAACCCCAGTAAGATACTCCATGAGAAGATCAACCCCAAGACACATAATCATCAGATTCTCCAAGGTCAAAATGAAGGAAAAAATGTTAAGGGCAGCCAGAGAAAGAAGGGCCAGGTCACCTATAAAAGAATGCCTATCAGACTAAGAGTGGACCTTTCAGCAGAAACCCTATGATATGGTTTGGCTGTGTCCCCACCCAAATCTCATCTTGAATTCCCATGTGTTGTGCGAGGGACCCAGTGGGAGGTAATTGAATAATGGGGCCAAGTCTTTCCCATGCTGTTCTCATAATAGTGAATAAGACTCATGAGATTTGATGGTTTTAATAATGGGAGTTTCCGCACAAGCTCTCTCTCTTTGCCTGCTGCTGTCGGTGTAAGACATGACTTGCTCCTCCCCGCTCCTTGCCTTCCACCATGATTGACAGGCTTCCCTAGCCACATAGAACTGTAAGTCCATTAAACTTCTTTCTTTTGTAAATTGCCCAGTCTTGGGTATGTCTTTAACAGCAGTGTGAAAATGGACTAATACACCCTACAAGCCAGAGGAGACTGGGGGCCAATATTCAATATTCTAAAAGAAAATAATTTTTAACCCAGGACATCATATCCAGCCAAACTAAGCTTCATAAACAAAGGAGAAATAAAATCCTTTCCAGACAAGCAAATGCTGAGGGAATTTGTCACCACCAGGCCTACCTTGCAAGAGCTCCTGAAGGAAGCACTAAATATGGAAAGGAAGAACTGGTACCAGCCACTGCAAAGCACACTGAAGTACACAGACCAATGACACTATGAAACAACTAAATCAATAGGTCTGCAAAATAACCAGCTAACATCATGATGATAGGATCAAATTCACACATAACAATATTAACCTTAAATGAAAATGGGCTAAATGCCCCAATTGAAAGACACAGAATGGCAAATGGCAAGCGGCATTGAGTCAAGACCCATTGTATGCTGTATTCAAAAGACCCATCTCATGCACAAAGACACACATAGGCTCAAAATAAAGGGATGGAGGAAAATTTACCAGGCAAATAGAAAGCAGAAAAAAGCAGGAGTTGCCATCCTAGTTTCTGACAAAACAGACTTTAAGCCAAGAAAGATAAAAAAGACAAGAGTATTACATAATGGTAAAAGGATCAATTCAACAAGAAGAGCTATCTTAAATATATATGCACCCAATACAGGAGCATCCAGATTCATAAAACACGTTCTTAGAGACCTGCAAAGAGACTTAGACTCCCACATGATAATAGTAGCAGACTTTAACAACTGATTGTCAATATTAGACAGATCATGGAGACAGAAAATTAACAAGGATATTCAGGACTTGAACTTGGATCTGGATCAAGTGGACCTGATAGATATCTAGAGAACTCTCCACCCCCAAACAACAGAATATACATTATTTTTGGTGACACATGGCACTTCCTCTAAAATTGATCACATAATTGGAAGTAAGACACTCCTCAGCAAATGCAAAAGAACTTGAAATCATAACAGGGAGAGACCACAGCACAATCAAATTAGAACTCAAGATTAAGAAACTCACTCATGGCCGGGCGCGGTGGCTCAAGCCTGTAATCCCAGCACTTTGGGAGGCCGAGATGGGCGGATCACGAGGTCAGGAGATGGAGACCATCCTGGCTAACACTTTGAAACCCTGTCTCTACTAAAAATACAAAAAACTAGCTGGGTGACGTGGCGGGCGCCTGTAGTCCCAGCTACTCCGGAGGCTGAGGCAGGAGAATGGCTAAGCCCGGGAGGCGGAGCTTGCAGTGAGCTGAGATCCGGCCACTGCACTCCAGCCTGGGGGACAGAGCCAGACTCCGTCTCAAAAAAAAAAAAAAAAAACAAACCCACACAACTGCATGGAAATTGAGCAACCTGCTCCTGAATGACTCCTGGGTAAATAATGAAATTAAGGCAGAAATCAAGAAGTTCTTTGAAACCAGTAAGAACAAAGAGATAACATACCAGAATTTCTGGGATGCAGATAAAGCAGTGTTAAGAGGGAAATTTATAGCACTAAATGCCCATATCAAAAAGCTAGAAAGATCTCAAATTGACACCCGAATATCTTAAGTACAAGAACTAGAGAACCAAGAGCAAACAAAGCCCAAAGCTAGCAGAAGACAAGAAATAACCAAGATCAGACCAGAATTGAAGGAGATAGACATGAAAAACATTAAAAAAAAATCAAATCCAGGAGCTGGTTTTTTGACAAAATTATTAAAATAGACCACTAGCTAGACTAATAAAGAACAAAAGAATCGGACACAAAAAATGACAGAGGGGATATCACCACTGACCCTACAGAAATACAAACAACCATCAGAATGTTATAAACAGCTCTATGCAAATAAACTAGAACATTTAGAAGAAACAGATAAATTCCTGGACACATAACCCTCCCAAGACTGAACCAGGAAGGTGAATCCCTGAATAGACCAATGGGCTCTGAAATTGAGGCAGTAATAAATAACCTACCAACCAAAAAAGGCCCAGGACCAAATGGATTTATAGCTGAATTCTACCACAGGTACAAAGAGGAGCTGATACCATTTTTTCTAAAACTATGCCAAACAATTGAAAAGGAGGGACTTCTCCCTAACTAATTTTATGAGGCTAGCATCATCCTGATATCAAAACCTGCCAGAGATGCAACAACAAGAGAAAACTTCAGGCCAATATCCCTGATAAGCATCAATGCAAAAATCCTCATTAAAATACTGGCAAACCAAATCCAGCAGCACATCAAAAAGCTTATGCACTACAATCAAGTCAGCTTTATCCCTGGGATGTAAGACTGGTTCAACATATGCAAATCAATAAATGTAATTCATCACATAAACAGAACTGAAGACGAAAACCACATGATTATCTCAATAGATGCAGAAAAGGCCTTTGATAAAATTCAACATTCTTTCATGTTAAAAACTCTCAATAAACTAAGTATTAATGGAACATACCTTAAAATAATAAAAACCATTGATGACAAACCCACAGCCAATATACTGAATGGGGAAAAACTGGAAGCATTCCCCTTGAAAACTGGCACAAGACAAGGATGCGGTCTCTCACCACCCCTATTCAACATAGTATTGGAAGTTCTGGCCAGGGCAATCAGGCAAGAGAAAGAAATAAAGGGTATTCAAATAGGAGAGGAAGTCAAACTGTCTCTGTTTGCAGTTGACATGATTCTGTATCTAGAAGACCCCATCTAGAAGATTCATGCAATTAGCCCACTAGAAACCTATTTAATACATGCATTGGGAAACCTGGCTAGCCATATGCAGAAAATTTATACTGGACCCCTTCCTTATACCTTACACAAAAATTAAGATGGATTAGAGATCTAAATGTAAAACCCAAAACTATAAAAACCCTAGAAGAAATTTAGGCAATAGCACTCAGGACATAGGCACAGGCAAAGATTTCATGACAAAAACATCAAAAGTAATTGCCACACAAGCAAAAATTGACAAATGGGATCTAATTAAACTAAAGAGCTTCTCCACAGCAAAAGAAACTATCATTAGAGTGAGCAGACAACCTACAGAATGGGAGAAAAATTTTGCAGGCTATTCATCTGACAAAGGTCTAATATCCAGAATCTATAAGGAACTTAACAAATTTACAGGAAAAAAACAATCCTATTAAAAAGTGGGGAAAGGACATGAACAGATATTTCTCAAAATATGACATTTATGTGGCCAATAAACATATGAGAAAAAAAAGGCCAACATCACTGATTGTTAGAGAAATACAAATCAGAACCACAATGAGTATACCATCTCATGCCAGTCACAATGGTGATTATTAAAGTCAAGAAACAACAGATGCCAGTGAGGCTGTGGCAAAAAAGCAACGTTTTCACACTGTTGTTGGCAATGTAAATTAGTTCAACCATTGTAGAAGACAGTGGCAATTCCTCAAAGACCCATAACCAGAAATACCATGTGACCCAGCAATCTCATTATTGGGTATATACCCAAAGGAATAGAAATCATTCTATCATGAAGATATATACACGTGTATGTTCACTGCAGCACTATTCACAACTGCAAAGACATGGAATCAACCCAAATGCCCATCAATGACAGACTGGATAAAGAAAATGTGGTACATATTCACCATGGAATACTACGCAGCCATAAAAAGGAATGAGATCACATCCTTTGCAGGATGTGGATGGAGCTGGAAGCCATTAGCCTCGGCAAACTAATGCAGCAACAGAAAACCAAACACCGTATATTCTCACTTATAAGAACTGAACAATGAGAACACATGGATACAGAGAGGGGAACAACACACACTGGGGCCTGTTGGGGTGGCAGTGGGAGGGGGAGCATCAGGATAAACAGCTAATGCATGCAGGCGTTAATACCTAGGCGATGGGTTGATAGACGCAGCAAGCCACCATGGCACATGTTTATGTAACAAACCTGCATGTCCAGCATGTGTATCCCAGAACTTAAAAGACTAAACCTGAGAAAAGAAAACCAACTGAGTTAACAACAACAAAGAGTGTGATTTTTATTCAGTAGGATTAGCATCATGGGGGTGATGTGGATTATCTGTGGGACAGCTCTACTTGGAGGTTCCCTAGGCACCTCAACCTTATGAGTACAAAATTAAACAAATCACCTCTCCCTAAACCTGCTGATCCTCCAATGGTCCCTTTGGAGAATGTCATGATTCATGTAGTTAGCCCAGTAGGAAGCTAGACTTCTCTCATCCCTGCTCCAGTCATACATCTGGTTCTAGCAAATATTCTCTTAGCTATTCATGGCTGTCCACTTTCACTGCTGCAGTCTTGATTTAGGCTCAAATCCCTGTTCAAATGGACCATTCCAATAGTGATAGTATATTAGGACTCAAAGACAGGCAGGCAAAGTTGTGGGTCAGCTTCAGAGAAGGGCAGGTCAACAGTGCAGAACTGTAGGATCAGTACATGTGACTCTGAAGGACAGCTGAATTCTACAACTATCTAGTCAGTTGCTACCAACTTTGAAGAAATGTTGAGGACATCACACTCTCAAATGAAAGCATGGTAATACTTTAACCATAGGACCAGACCAAACTGGGCCTACTCTGTTGATAACAGAATAAAGTTACCATGTAGGTAAAACAGAGCCAAAACTGTAAGTTGGGTAGCCCAGGCATGTGCAAGAGAAAAAGCTTTGACCTCTAACAACACCCAGAACCAAGGATTCCTCCCCACAGAACCAAGAAGATTCATACATGACTGAAACCTGAATGCAGGAACTCTTTTAGAAGTGAATGGTCTGTTGGCCTGGAAAATCCAGGGCTAAAGTCAGCCTGAACATACCTTAATGTAAATGGTCGAAATTGAAGTTCTCCAATGACAGTCTACAAAGCCAACATTCCTGAATATTTTCCCTTGCCCTCTGACACTTCAAAGCTTGCCCCAGACAGCAAATGGGGCAGACAGATTTGAGCCCAACTCCTTTTTCCTTGCTGTCTGGTCTTGCAATAAAGACTTCCTTTTCTTAAAAGTTGGTGCCATGTTATTGGCTTTTAGACTCATCAGGCAGTGAGACCATTTGCCTGATAATACAACTTCTAGAGACAGGTGAATTCAGTCTTTTGTGAACTGTGTGAACATTTACATTTTTTAGATGTAGTGCTATGAAATTTAAATACTGATAACTTAATTGGTAAGAGCTTTTTGCATATGCCTCAATGTAAGATCTACCATAAGCTTTTAAAAAATTTTTACATCTGGTAATCTATTCCCCCTAAATTTATAATACTAAGTGAGGTTTATATAACATATTTCATGAACCTCTGGGTTCACTTTCTGATGTAAGAAATGAGCATGTCTCCATTTTGTTCAGTTCTGCTCTAATTTTGGTTATTTCTTTTCTTCTGCTAGCTTTGGGGTTGGTTGGTTCTTGTTTTTCTAATTCCTGTAGGTGTGATATTAGGCTGTTAATTTGAGATCTTTCTAACTACATGGCATTTAGTGCTATGAACTCTTCTCTGCTTTAGCTGTATCTCAAAGATTCTGGTATGTTGTGTCTCTGTTCTCATTAGTTTCAAAGAATTTTTTGATTTCTGCCTTAATTTCATTCTTTACCCAAAAGTCATTCAGGAGCAAGTTGTTTAATTTCCATGTAATTGTGTGGTTTTGAGAGATCCTCTTGGTATTGATTTCTGTTTTTATTGCAATGTGGTTCAAGAGTGTGGTTGGAATGACTTAGAGTTTTAAAAATGTATTGAGATTTGCTTTATGGCCAAGCATGTGGCCGATCTTAGGTGTGTTCCCTGTGCAGATAAGAATGTGTATTCTGTGGTTGTTGGGTAAAGTATTTTGTAGATGCCCATTAGGTCCAATAGGTCAAGTATTGAGCTTAAGTCCAGAATAGCAAACAACTAATGCTGTGAGTGGGGTGAAGTCTCCCACTATTATTGTGTGGCTAAGTTTCTTTGTAGGTCTCTAAGAACTTATTTTTATGAATCTGAGTGCTCTGATGTTGGGAGTATATATATTTAAGACAGTTAAGTGTTCTTGTTGTATTGAACCTTTTATCATTATGGAATGCTTTTTGTCCTTTCTGATGGTTGTTCATTTAAAGTCTATTTTATCTAAGATTAGAAACTCCTGCTCTTTTCTGTTTTCCATTTGCAAGATACATTTTTCTCCATTCCTTTACTTTGAACCTATAGGTGTTGTGTGTAACAGGGGTCCTTTGAAGACAGCAGACAGCTGAGTCTTGTTTCTTTATCCAACTTACCACTCTCTACCTTTTAAGCGGGAGTGTTTAGCCCATTTACATTCAAGGTTAATATTAATATGTGAGGATTTGATCTTGTCATTGTGGCGTTAGCTACTTGTTATGTGGACTTGATTGTGTAGTTGCTTTAAAGGGTCTGTGGGCCACATACTTAAGTGTGTTTTTGTGGTGGCAGGCATCATTCTTTTGTTACCATGTTTAGCACTCCCTTAAGGACCTTTTTTTAAGGCAGGTCTAGTGGGTCCTTTGTATTTGTCTGTCTGAAAAGGATTTTATTTCTCCTTCAGTTAGAAGCTTAGTTTGGCAGGATATGAAATTCTTGGTTGGAATTTCTTTTCTTTAAGGATGCTATAAACAGGCCCCTAGTCTATTCTGGTTTTTAAGGTTTGTGCTGAAAGTCCACTACTCGCCTTATGGGGTTTCCCTTCAAGGCAAGTGACCTGTCCCTCAACTCACACAGTCAGAATGGTCTTTGTTAAAAAGTCTAAAAACAACAGATGCTGGTGAGGCTGCAGACAAAGGGGAATACTCATACACTGCTGGTGGGAATGTATATTAATCCAGCCACTATGGAGAGCAATTTGGAGATTTCTCAAAGAACTAAGACTGAACTACCATTTAATCCAGTAATTCCATTACTGAGTGTATATCCAAAGGTAAATAAATCATTCAACCAGAAAGACACATGTACCTCTACATTTATTACAATGCTATTCACAATAGCAAAGACATAGAATCAACCCAGATGCCCATCAATTCTGGACTGGATAAAGAAAATGTGGTACATATACACCATGGATATATCATGCAGTCATAAAAGAACTAAATCATGTCCTTTGAAGCAACATGGATGCAGCCAGAGGCCATTGCCCTAAGTGAACTAACGTAGAGATAGACAGTGGGAGCTAAACATCGAGTACACACAAACATAAAGATGAGAACAATAGGCACTGGGGACTACAAGAGTAGAGAGTGAGGGAGGGGGGGAAAAGGGCTGAAAAAACCGAGTATTTATGCTCGCTATTTGGAAGACACATTCATTTGTATTCCAAGCCTCAGCATTACATGATATATTTAGGTAACCAACCTACCCATCCATGTACTCCCTGTATCTATAAAAAAAAAAAAAAAAAGAGCACATTAGTAGTTTAATTGGGATAAGGTAGTCAAAAGACAAATGCATCTGGGACCAATGTAAAAATGAGGAGTGCTGAGTTTGCTTCTGGGTAGGAGGGATTTGACATTAGTACCTCCCGATTCTGACTCTATCTCATCTCCATGCCAGCTTCCTGTGAAAAGGGCTTCCCTCATCCTTCTCTCAATAGTTCCCTGGGCTTTTTGGTACCCCCCTCAATTGCAGGGAGGGCATGGAAGGAAGCATAGCCTGGTCCCAGAGTGCCACTTGCGGTTTATTTGGATTATGGTACCCTATTTGGCCACAAACATGATTACATACATTTTGGGGATTATTATTCTAACATTCTACCCTATACCCAGCACCAAGGCAATGGGACCCATTACCCAGCAACAAGGCAATGGGACCTATATAACCCTATACCTAGCACCAAGGCAATGGGACCCATTCCACAATTTCCACCAGATAATGAATGGAAGTGCTTTTGGCTCCTCTCTATTAATTTTGACATAGAATCTAAGCACCCCATGATAATTTTCACTAAAGGGTGAAGGGTAATTTTCAGCCTTCATTTCAGTCTATGCTAAGCTGGTTCCAAAGCCCCAAGCTGGGCCTGGTAGGCACACACAAATCTCTGCTGTTGGCTGCCCACAGCCCTCCTATCCAGAATCCACCTCATTATTTGGCAGAGCACTTAGGAGATAGCATCAGCACGAGAGATTCTATATAATATCACATTCTATTCAGCTTTCATTTTTGCAGATGAAATGGATTTATAGCACAAAGGTTACTGAACTGTATTGTCAAGATGATTTTCAACAAATAATAAAAGTTATTAAGAGGTTCTTAGGTATTGATGGCTTACGGTGAGCTCCCCCCATCCTGCCTTGGTCTCTTCTTACTCTGGCTGATCATTACATGGTTGGTAAAGACTGGTTATTAATGTAATTACAAACCTTTTACGTTCAAATCTTCTTTTATTTGAAATTAGAGAATCCTTTGTCATTTCTCCTTTTGCTGTAATCCAGCCTGTCAGCCTACCTTTGGGTTCCATACTTGCCTTTGATGCTGGTAAAATGGAGCAGCTAGCAAATCAAGGCTTATAATAGCCCAAACTGATGAGGGCTATGAAATTACTCTGCTCTCATCATTACTACTACTTCTTCTTCTTCTTCTGTTTTTTTTTTTTGGTCTCACATGTTCTTGTACAGTTACTCACTGTCCTGAGCCCCTCCATAACCTTCCTCCCATGCCCCACTCTCATTCCTTTTAGCAAACTAGTATGTGAGTCCAGGGCTATTGATGAGTGCTTTTAAAAAAGAGAGAGCAAGACAAGCTTTTATTGTGAGTGAGCTCCTTCAGATGTTATTTCATCCTACATTGTTCTCTAACTCCCTGATTTATTGATTTATTCCTTGAACAAATCAAAGAAAACTGTAAGTTCACCCTCTCTTCTATTTCTTCGAGTACTGCTTTGCTCCAGCAATATTTGGTGCTGGTTTATGTACCAATGTGAAATGGTTTCCCTATTTTTAATCACATGCCTTCTATCATTAGTATAGCGGCAATCTCAATTCTTAAAATCAGTCACGAAGCTGCAGCTTTAATAATTTAAATAAAAGCTTATCATAGAAAAGCAAATATTTACAAGTATGAGTAGTCTAATTTAAAGAAATTAATTAAAAGTAAATGCTGAAGTGATTTAAAACTAAAGAGCCATTACCAAATAAAATGTTATTTACCATTTGCCCCATGCCAGCTGGTTTTTGAACTTCAGAGAGATAGAATTCCAGGCTCTCCCTTTGCTTTATGGACCTCAGGCTTCAAAACCCACCCACCTGTTTTGGAACTAGGTTCATTTGCCCTCTATGGTGGGCAAGTGCTCCCACAGTTTTCAGTTCTGAGGGATCTCTGGGTGCATCAGTGCACTGGGGGGAAGAGTGCAACTCAGAGGCTGAAGACTGGGCTTCAATTGTGCAAGGCACTTCTTGAAAATATGATCGAGGTGACTTCACTTTTCCTGCGCCTCAATAACCTCATGTGTAAAATGGGAGTATTAGGACTGCCTTTCCTCTCCTTGCAGGGTTGTGATGGAAACTGAATTTTAAAAGTGAATAAACAAACAAAAAGACCAATCATACTGAGGCCCTCAATACTTTTTGAATTCAAAGTCACACTTAGTCTTTAAAAAATAAAAATAAAATTGGATTTTCTACGTGGAATATAATGTGATTGTCCAAAGGCCTAGAATGAACAAGCAAATAAATGTGTAAGCAAATCCAAACTTTATGGCTGAGTGGTATGGACCCTAAATGTCCTACTCTACACTGATATGTCAGGGTGGAAAATCCTCTAACAGAGGTTGCAATCTGTAGGCTCATTTTTTATACATTCCCATCCCCCACACACTGTTTAAAAAATTTTCAGCTAGTGGCTGACACTTCAAAGTCAAGGACTTTCACATAAAAATTCAGCTTTCCTGCTTTTCTTTAATCTCAGGACTTGCCTTCCTTGGAGGCCATGGTCAAGTGAAGCTGTGCTCTTGAGGAACGGACTTTGTCCTCTTTAGGCTCTGCTCCTGCCTGCTTCTCTCACTGACATTTCCCATCTGCCCCTACAGCTATTTAGGTTTGCAGTCCCTGACCCACGTGAATAAATCTTGCTCTCTAGATTTCCACATCATTGCGTTCAGTTTGCATCCTCTGCTAATAGGTGTATGCCATCCCAATTCCCCACTTTAAAGAGTGGAAGTGTCCTGGGAGGCAGACTAAAATTTGCATCACCTTACCTGGTTCACATTTACATCTTAAAAAATACATTATCCATAAATAACTCCCGGGAAGCAACCGCTGCAGTAGTGAGAAGGGACCTCGAATAGGAGCTCCAGACACTGGGTCATATCCCAGGAAGTTTCAGACAAGTCACCTGACTTTCTCAGGCCTTATCTTCAACTCTGTGAAACGAAGGCATCTGAGTAGGTGTCCTCCAATGAGTTGACAGGGGTTATAATTTCATGGCCCTGCCAGAAACCACACAGGCTCCAGGCCAAGATGACCTCAGCTCATGTTGCTGCCCTTCAGCCTGACCTCTGCAAGGGTGATCCTGACTGGGCCTCTTCACTTATCTGTGCCTTGGTTTCTCCATCTGTAAAGTAATATGTGCTTTTCTTCTCAAGAGTGGATGAAATGATATGGGTGAGAGCACACTGGAGGAAAGCTGGCATAAAATGAATCCACGATCTTATATTACTCTTGTGACTCTGAGGCTGCAACTAGGAAGGGAAACTTGCTCTGCCTAATGGGATTTCAGGATCAGAATTTGCAATCCCTATTGACAGCATTATGCAGATATTTCCACAGCCAACAAGGTCATACTGTGTCATTTCTACCCCACCTCTCGCCACCGTAACACTGGACCTCAGTTAAAGGGTAAATGCGTCCCACTGCAGAAAAGGGGGACTCTAATTTACCTCCTTGTTCCATGTTCCATGCGTTTTATGAGGAATGTATGTAGTTAACTGGTATCAAGTTGTTAAGCAATTTGATGAGGTGTGAACTAGCCCTTTAATTGTTTTATTTACAACATACTTATCCTTCACTAACATCCCATTGGGGAATTTTCTACTTAGCTAATTAATTTAAGTGTGGTTTAGTGAACTAAAATTTGGTAAAACCAGAAGCTGAAAAATACCCATCAAAATTTTAGCAGTCTTCGAGCCATTTGTAATTGTGGGATTCACTCAGTTGGGGTTTTAAAAAATACATCAACTACAACCAAAAACTGAATTAAATAGTTAATTACCTTCACCACCATTTAAACAATAATAACATGGACAATCAAGGTGGGGAAAAATAACTAAATTTAAATCTACTTCTTGTTCTCTAGTATTTTTTCTGGTAGAAAGAAATGGCTTCTGGGGAACAATTCATTTGTCAGGGATAGGCAATCAGAACTGCTTTCAGAAATCAAATGCTTACTCTTAAGGAATAATGCTCTCCTTTTTCCTCTGTAGTTCTAAAACTGGATGGAGAAAACTTCTAATGTTATTCTGACTCAGAGGGCCATCTTACTCCTTGGTGACGGTGACAGCAATTAAAAAAAAAAAAAAACCCAAATATAAAGTATATAAAAAAGGTATGGGCCACAATGTCTATCCAGGTTGCACCTAGCTGGGCAATGAGATGAAAGACAAAACACAGTGCATCAGTGCCATGGGGCATCTGCTGCAGGTGTGGCTTCTGACAAGGGGACTGCATTAAGGGAATCTTGAAGACAGAGTTTGGTTTGGGCATGTAGCTCAGAGGCCAAGACAAAGGTTCTTGATTTGGCCAGCTGTACTTGTTCCAGATGCCACTTCTTCCTGATCCTTTATTTCTGAATCAGATGCCCCTCCTATGAGCTAACTGAGTAATCATCTCAGAAATATATGTTATGATTGATTTAGATTTATGTGGTAAGATATATAAGATCAAGAAAAACCTTAAATATAACACAGGCATTATAGTTGCATGGGAAACATTCTGCCTCTATGGAGAATCAATAACCATTCTCTACGGAATCAATAACCATTTTATTTAGTCACCTGTTTTTTGGTGTGTCTCCAATGAACTGTGAGTTCTGTGATGGTAAGGACTATTACCGAGTTAACTCTCCAGTGCCTGGCTCATGGTAGGCACCCAATATAAAGTTTGTTAGTGGATGTTCACTGGAGATTCCTGTTGTGGGAAAAAAGGGGTTTTCTTTTCTTTAAATGGGTACTCATTTGAGTTTTAGCCTCGTACCTTTCTCTCCCAGTGACTGGCATCTTGTTTGTTGCCTAATGACCAAGCTCCCAAGGCATACAGCAATTTCAATGAACCAGTCAACCTTGATGTTACGCTCAGTCCTCTATTGTAAACAAGAGCACTGGGCTCTGAGGCAAAACACCTGGGTTCAAGTTCCAGCTCTGCCATTGGCTTTGAATGAGAAATTTCTCTGTGTGTATTTGCTTCACTCAGAAGTGGGAATTATGATACTAACAAGCTCCTCGGCCTGCTGGGAGAAGATAAAATTAGGGAAATATGAAAAAACAAAGCCCTATTCAACTGTAAGACATCATCACTGGTAGGATTACTCCTCCACCTTTCTCTAGGTGTGACCATTAAATGAGATCCTAACCTTGAATCTTAACATCCATGGCTGGGTGTCTTCGTTCCCTGCTGGACCATACGGATGCCAACAGAACCTTTGCCTTTGTCTTTTATGAGATTCTTTCTCAGGCTTTGCTCTCCTCTGCTTGTGAGGACATTGGATTTTTATCCAAACTGGACAGCTTCCTTTTCTTCAGTGACCTGAACCACCAGAGCTTCTCCCAGAGCTTCTCTTTTTATCTCATCTGACTGGGGCCCCTCAGGATTCCCTCCTTGTACGTCTGTGTTTAGGTTCCAGCCAACCTTGAGCTCAGCAATCCTGTCCATTAACACAGACCCTGCATCGAGCATCAAAAGATGAGACATCAGGGAGGTTAGGAGCAACGGTTCTGGGCTTCCAATGAATGAATCCTTCCTCAATAAGACAGTCTCAGTTTCCTCCTCTGTCAAATTGGGATAGTAATGGTTACTTGCTTCCACTGAGTAGCTAGGAGGGTTAAATGAGAAAGTCTGTAAAGCACTTAGCCCAGTGCATGGGTGTGATAAGTGACTGATAATGGTAGGCAGTTGTTATTATTACTCCTGCCCCAACTTTTTATTTATTCTTGATTCCATAACTTCTCATGTGCTTTTCTCAGTCTTCCAAATATTCAAATATGTTTACAAGCTTATTTCTTCTCCAAAAATCTGCTTCCTCCAGATGGAAATGAAGCAAGTTATCACCACTTTCCCAAAATTCATGGACTATGTTCATTGAAAAAACTTATACAGAATACACTAAAATGTACACTCTCCCTAAACAGTTTTTTGTCTTGTTCTAGTTATATTCTAGATGTCTAATTGCTACTCCTTGGTGGGTCTACATTGATGTCACCTCTCAAATGCTGGATGACTTAGGCTTTGGACTGTTCACATTCTCAGGGAAAGACAAACACAATGACACAGGGAGCTCTACATCGAGTGACAGATGCATCCCAACCCAGAGGAAATTGGACAGCAGCCAAGAGACCATCCTGATCACAAAACAGACATAACTCTTGTCTCCCTTGTCTTTTTACTTTATATGGGATTATCTGATGAATCACTGGACTATATTTACTTGAGGAAGTGTTCTTGAAGCCTGTGGGTCAAATGACAAGGAGACCGGAAGTAGAGAGGGTTTGGTGTATTGGTCTGACAGATCATTTTTTAGGGATTTGGTACTCATCCTACTACTTGTGAATATGTGGCAACAGCTTCTGCTTTTCTCCTTCATCCTTGATCCTCTTCCTTTCTTCCCTTGTGATCCGAGTTGAGACAGTGGAAGAAAGTTGTTGTTTTTGCCAGTCTAGCATCTGTCCTACCTTATCCTGGTGACAGCCTTCTGTTCTTATAGGAATCATTCCAGGCCCACTCTCAGTCCATGTGGTTCAGGTGGAATGACTCCACGCTGGACTCCAGAGGGGCATGTGACTGGGGCCTGGACCATCAGAACGTTCCATCCCCTCGGGCACAGTGATTGTGTATGGTTAAAAACATACCCCAATAAAAGAGACGATCCTAGGACTTTGGTTGGAAATGTTAAAACGAGAGGATCCCTCTTTTGTGGAGTAGCTGAGAAGAGGGGAAGTAAGCCTGATGCTGTGGGCAGCCATCTTGCCACCATGCCGGAAGAGCATGCCTGAGACCAAAGCCAACAACGAAGAAAACGGTCGAGAGATGGGGAGAAAGAAGCCAAGTGCCGACAGCCTTTTGAGATCCTGGGTAGCTGAACCTGAAGTCTGTCCTTGGAGTTTTCAATTCAGTCACATTTACCAATAGATTTCTTTTCCTGTATTGGATAAATCAAGTATCAGAATAATATGTAGAGAGAACAATAATGTTTACCTATTGTCCGTGTGTACATTCATGTGTTGGTATATTCATGCCAATAAGTATGAATGTAAGTACTAGAGGATAAAGTACTTAGAAAGAGCTAGTGGTCATTCACTTTGGAAACCATCTGCGGGGGGGAAAGTTTTGTTGTAGCTTATGCTTCTTCAGCTTGATATAGCTTTCAACATCTCCAGGGTGGAGAAAATGAAAAGCAAAAGACCTAGAAGAATTTCTCTTTCAGCTGTGATAAAGATGTTAGTGGACAGGGAAATAGGAGAGGCATGGAGTGTAGGAGGGTGCCTGATAGATTTTTGGTTTCTGACAAACTTCCTTTAGGCTCAGCTATCTGTGCCTATAACTAACTTTAATAACTACATATGCACTTACGTTAGTCTACTTCTGAGAAAGTGAATCATCCCTAACTGGAGTCCTCTAGCAATTCTCCAATAGGAGACAACATTGTGAGTGTGCAATTAATTTGCAATTAGTTGTATAAATATAAAACATGCCAAGATAGTTTTTGCCTGCTCAGATCCAAGGGAGTAAATAAAAAAGGAAGGTACAAAAATGACTCCCACTTTGCCCATCTCTTTCAGCCTGCTCCTCCTTCTAGACACAGAAACATGCACCTTGATTACTTCCTCATCTGTCTGCATCTCTCTATTTAGAGACAGCATTTGAGATGGGACTGGATCTGGAGTGAGGTCTGGAGAGCCTGACTTTGGTGAGATTATAATCTCATCTTGTGGCATACTGATTGGATAAAAAGAGTAATCCGGCTCAGGATTTGATTGATTGATTGATTGATTGAGACAGGGTCTTGCCTTATCACCCAGGCTGCAGGGCAGTGGTGTGATCACAGCTTACTGCAGCCGCCTCGACCTCCCAGGCTCAAGAGATCCTCCTATCTCAGCCTCCTAAGTAGCTGAGACCACAGACATGCACCAATATGCTCATTAATATTTGTATTTTTTGTAGCAGTGGGGTTTTGCCCTGTTACCCAGACTGGTCTGAAACTCCTGGATTCAAAGGATCCACCTGCCTCAGCCTCCCAAAGTGCTGGGATTACAGGCATGAGCCACCATGCCCAGATAGAGATGCTTATTTGAATGGCAGACTATTCTGTGGCCCAAGAATATGGAAATTTGTTTCTAAGGAGCAGCACAAAGCAGCCAGACTTGCTTGGGTTCTCTCCTGTGCTTTTGAAAGCCAGGGGATTGTGGAGATCCCTGAGAGTTGGAGTTTGCCAGGGAACAGCAAGGGCCATACCAATGGAAGATTTCCTAAGAACTCAAGCTCTACCATGACATGGACTAGCAAGTAAAGCCCAGATGAAGATGAGCTTTTATTTTCTTTAATTAAAAATCTTATTGAAGTATAATGCATATACAATAAACGTATCCATTTTAACTGTTCAGTTCCATGAGGTTTTACAAATGTACACACATCTGTACCACCACTAGCATCAAGGTTACAGGTGACTCTTAATTCCACTTTATTCACTGATTCCTTTTTTTTTTTTTTTTTTGCCACCTTTTAAAACTGAGCTTTCTATAACTCTACAGAAGACATGCAATGCACACACACATGCACGCACACAAAATCTCACACTTGAAAAAAAAACATTACTTGTCTGGAAAAACTCCAATCACTCATGTTTGATAAAAATTGCTGAATGTATTAAAAAAATTCAGGTCTGGATGAGTAACAAAAATAAGAAAATTGAGCTGTGGGAAGAATTTTCTGGGATAGATACAAAGTATTGAAAATTGAAACCTGGAAAATATGCCATGTCATCTCAATCACAATTTTCTATTGTTTTATGCATTTATGTTACAGGGAACCTTTTTTACGAGAAAAATACAAAGTACTAAAAAAGAATGTGCTTTCAATGAAATAATTTTCATGACTCAATTAGAAAATTCACAGAACAATACAAGTAGAATGTCCGCTTATTATGGTTGAAAACAGAGAGTTGTCTTTTCTGACACCTTCACAGTGAAATGTCTGGAAATTTTCTCCTCAGTTGTTTATTTCTTTCCGACTTTTTGCCTTTCCTTCTTGTTCTGCCTTAAATACTAGTTGAATGACCACTGCATGCAGGTGCTAGGCAGAGGAGGCAGTGGTGAAAAGTCAAAGCCCGCCCTTAAGGCCCTCCCTGCCCTTTAGGAACGCACGGCCTTTGCTTTCCATGTTGTAAATCCACTCTCATTTTCATCCTGCTTCTAGAGTATCTGTTGCTGTCTCTGCAAAGTAGGGCTATAAATGGGAAGCTGGGAAAAGAGAAGGGGAAAGAAAAAGGGAGGAAACGAAATAGCTCAGTAACTCTTTTCCATGTGATGAAGACTAGCAATTCTATTTATTTTCTCACCGTTTGTCAGGGGCAGAGTTCATGGTAGAAGAAGATTTTAAAACTCCAAATCAATAAAAAGCAAAAACCCAACTAGAATAGTCCAGTACCTGAGTGCTTGCCTTGAAATACAGCAGCTCTACCTACATTAGGGAAAGGGAAAGCCACAGAGAGAAGTTAAGGTCAATGCCAACACAATGAGGTACCAGAAGCTTTTAGTATTACTGCATTTCTTACATGTCACGAATTTGGAGAAGAGTCTAAACTGTTTCTGATGGCCATGGTATTATTATTGAGAACATTAGAGCAGTGATTTATTAAATATGGATAGTACAATAGTCAACCATCAGATATAAATCTGATATATTCTAGTGCTGATTGTGGTCATTAAGAGTTTTAAGAATAGGCCTTCTGAATCCTTTTCCATTAAGTAGCTTCTTCATAAAAATGCTAAGAAGCAAAACCAAATCTACACCGCAAATATAATTGTGGCTTACAAAGAAATGGAAACAATTTGCCCCATGACCAGTGACTTCTGTGATTTTTCAAGATGCAATGATTCATTCAAATACCACATTAGTAGGTCTTCTGGTCAACTGTGCTTATCAATGTGGCTCTTAACACACGCCAATGTGAAGCTTACTTGTTAAGGCCAAAGGATGAAAGTGGATGTGTTGACATAGAGACTCTTTGCTCTTGGAAGAAAGACTCGAGAAATTCACAGTGCTAGTTGTTACAAGAAATTTGAAATGGACAAAGGGCAAAGCCTTATAACAGCCACCACATACTTGGTATCAACGTTTACAACTTGTGAAATATTAAAAAAAAAAAATAACCACAGGGATGTTTGGCCCAGATTAAAATTTTGCAGTGGCCTTTGTACAACAGAAAACTATTACACCATGCTAGTCTGTGTCAGTGCTAAATTGTCTCCAATAACTGGGCACCAAATACTAGGCAATGTGTCAAGTATAGGAAAATTGTGACTTAGAATGTGTGAAACTCTGAAACCCAAATAATTTTATCCGTATGCCAAATTCCTAAAGAAATTATATATATGTATATAAAATATATATAATATGTATATAATTTTGTATATCTTAAGGCTATGTATAAAGATGGTTAACAACAGGAAACAGAACATTTTCCACTGCCTTTTTAAAATAAAGGTCAGACCAGACCATATGGAATGAAATATCTGAGATGAAGAATATTCTCCAGTAATCTCTTCCCAACAGAACCCTTTCTGGATATTAGGTGACAAGACAGAAAATCATAATGGAATAATAGCCTTCCACATAAAAGAATTATGGTAAGTTGACATTAGGTTGAGCTGCAGTCCAGGCAAAATGAAAGGAGTTCTGAGCTGAGCCTGTCACAGAGTCTCTAAAGGAGGACAATCAATATGTGTTTTCTGACTGTCTTCCTCATATTCGGCCTGCAGTAACTTGAACTGAGAATTGGCTTTTTATGGAGATTTATTACAATAGCATTGCCATTCAAGAATAGGCGGCTATCATCATAAATAAAGAGCAGACACAAAGGGACGTGAAGATCCAAGACAGAGAATTTGTCAAGATGGGTAAATCATGAACTTACTTATATTGCAAATAAATACACACTGTGAAAGCCATCCCTCATTAGGAGAAAATCTTTTTTTCTGCCCTGGAAAAACCAAGTCAAGCTGCTGTGTTTTGAATTTCCTTACATTGGCCTTCTGAAAGCTCAGAAACCAATGCCTGGACCGTTGGTTTACTGAGGATGTAGGCTGCTCTGATAAATGTAAGATGTGGGTTCCCGTGACCGCCAGACCTGCTGTGGCCGGAGAGCGGATACTTAGCATCCACAGTGCTGACAAGGCTTTCTTTCTGCAAGAGCCCACAAAGCTACTGAAATCCAGTTCAAAGCCCTTCCTGAAATGTGAGGGGGGAGAAACAGCTGACTCCTGATTCCCCACCCTCAAAGCCCTAAAACCTGAAGAGGCAGGGCCTAAGTGTCCCCCACATTTCCTTTGGACATTGAAATCTGTGTAAGTGAACATGTTTCCATGTTCCACTTTGTTGTTTCAGCTGTTAGGAGAGCTGGGGATATCAATTACTCCCTGCCTGGAGAAGTGACCTGCACCAACAGCCCCTGCCACACAGCTGGCCTCCTTCCTCCCTAACTGCTCCCATTTAAATAAATGCCTGCCGATTCTTCCAGAGGCTACCATCCTGGCCTTCTCATCCCCACTTAAATGATTCATTAGGTTGGATTAACCCTTTAAAAACTACTATTTACCAAAGGGTCCCTGGGGATTCTCACATACTCCATCATTTTTAGCCATTATAAACAGCCGGCCCCAGCAGGGTGCAATCCACTTTAAGGTTACTCAGGTTGACAATGTGGGTTCTGTTAGCCCCAATTCACTTAAAAGCCCAAGACAGCATTTACTTTGTGGGACAGGGCATACACATTTTCATCTCCCAGCCTGTGCATTCCAAATATGCCTCTTGCCATAAACACCTAGGCAGGCATTCCACAAGAAAGATTAAACCGGAAAGGAGTGAGCAATCATTCCAAGGCTGTGGGGTTACGAAGGACCTATTTTCATGCCTCCACTACTCAGGCCTCCATTTTGGTTGGCGTCATTTTCTGCCCATAATCAGCGGGTGTGCACAATGAGTGGTGCCTGTCAAACGGCCATTTGTGGGCGCAATTAGACACCTGTGCCTTCAACAAGTTGCAAGCACCTAATTGTGTCTGCATGTAGCCACTTGTGGGTGCAATTATCCAGAAATCCAGGTGTGCCTGGTATTACGCACAATTTAAGGGGAAAAAAGTGTTTTCCAAAAAAGAAGGCTCAGGTTGAACATGTGCTCTTCAAACTTTCAGCAGGGTGGTTCAACAGGAGCTACCATCACCATATATAGATGGAGCCTCTTTGTCAGAGGGTCTACAGCAGTGCTGCCCCAGGAGAAAATAATGCAAGTCACATATATCATTCATTTTATTTATTTTTGAGATAGAGTCTCTCGCTCTGTTGCCCAGGCTAGAGTGCGGTGGCGCAATCTTGGCTCACTGCAACCTCTGCCTCCTGGGTTCAAGTGATTCTCTCGCGTCAGCCTCCCGAGTAGATGGGATTACAGGTACGTGCCACCACACCAGGCTAATTTTTGTATTTTTAGTTGGGACGGGGTTTCACCATATTGGCTAGCCTGGTCTCAAACTCCTGACCTCAGGTGATCCGCCTGCCTTAGCCTCCTAAAGTGCTGGGATTGCAAGCATGAGCCACTGTGTCTGGCCTCACATATACAATTTAAAACTTTCCTGTATCCACATTCACAAGTAAAACTAATTTTAATAATTTATTTTACTTAACCCAATATATCCAAAATATGATAATGTCAACAAGTAATCCATATAAAAATAATTTATATTTAACATTCTTTTGCTTTTGGCATTAAGTCTTGGGACCTGGTGTGCATTTTACATTTAAAGTATATCATAATTCAGACACATTTAAATGTCTGATAGCCCCATGTTGTTGTGACTACCATATTGGAGTGCAGATCTACAAAGAATTATTTCCAGTTGTGATTAACTGCTTGTAATTTTTGACTTTGAAGCATTTTCCTAAATACTTCCAAAATCAAGTTTCCAAGACAAAATATTTGAAAATGCCCTGTAGTGTCTTAGGGTTGTCATGGGTAACATGGCTCTTTACTGTATAAATTCCCAGCAAAACGAAGGAGAATGTTTAAAATCTGCGCCTTCCTCTCTGTTTTACAATTTATAAGGAGCACATTGGGGCACTTTGGAAGTGACAGGCTTCCAAGGTTGTGTAGACAGAGTTAGAAGATGGGCCAGTAGAACTGGAGGTGAGGTGGAAGAGAGGGATGTAAGACAGGAAACGGAAGTAGATTAAAGATTGTAGCAGACCTCTGTAGTATCCTTTGCTATATATCAAAATGGTTGTTCCAATTTGTCCAAATGAGTATGGTTTTAAGATCATTTTACAAAAGGTATGATTCGTGTTGGTTGCATTTGGGACTATTGAATTAAAATTTGGCAAGAAACGCTTCAACTGTGAAATAGATAAATAATGGAACCTTACATGATAGGGATGTGGTGAGGATTAAATGAGTGAATACACATAACATACTTAGAACAGGGCCTAGCACGCAACGAGCAGTCAGTGACTATTAGCTGCTTTCATCCTCGTCACCACCACCATCATGATGTCTATTCTCAAGCTAATCCAGAATAGTATGTGCACCTCTCTCTCTCTCTCTCTCTCACACACACACACACACACACACACACAGCTTAGGAGGAGAGAGATGACTAACTTCTTTGCATATGATTTCCAGCATTTCCTAATTCCTTCTGTCATCATTGCCATGCACTCAGATCAGTTCTCTGAGTTCAAAGAGCAAATGTGAACAGCTCTGATTCTCCCATCCATTCTTAGCAGACTTTCAAGCTGATAACACAGGCAGTGCCTGAGTACTTGTTAAATGAAGGCTCAAAACCACTTGCTATGCTCTAATTTTCATTTCACAAAAGAATCCATGGAGAGCACATACTGTGCATTTTCTGTCCTGGATCAAGAACAACCAGAATCTCCCTGAATCAAGAACAACCAGTTCCATATACATTTGTAACAATTAACTTATATTTCTATACAATTAGGTTATATATTTACACCCTTCCCCCCACCCGCCACAAGCACCCATTCCCTACTACTCTGAGAATGGCCAGTTCAACGACCGAGCTGTCCTGAATTCGGTGCCCTTTACCCCAGCTGTCACAGGGAACTGCAGGCTCAGATATCTCTTCCTCATCCCTTCTTTTTTTCCCTCACCTGCATCAGTTGGCAAGGGAATTGAGCATGCTGCTTCCCTACGAGCATCGACATAAACTCCTCAGTTACTTTATCAGAGGCAAAGCCACCTCCTTTACTAGCTCCCAATCTCCTTTCCCTGCCTCTCTCACTCCTCCCTAGACACGTAAGGAAAAAAAACAACAAAAAAAACCAAAAAAAAAACCCCTTCCTTGTTGCTCTTAGTTCTACTTGTTCTGTGTTTCATTGCCAAAAATAGTTGAGGAAAAGAGAATAATCTAGTCTAGAGAATTTAAAAAAATCCCCAAAGGAATCAAAGTCATCAACATGGAGAGTGGCCAGATGCCTCCTTGAGAACCTCAAACACAGCTTCCAGCTACTTCCTCATCCTTCTCTGATTGAACCTGCTTTTTCTCAAGCACAATTATTAAAATAGATGAAACATGATTACTTAATTTTATTTTTTTCTGCTTTAATTACCAGCATTGTAATGGTATTCTTAAAAGTACTGTTTCTTCATTCTGTTTCCGTTCATTACTTCTCATCTTTTATGAGACTCTAGTGTGTAAAGGCAAGACGATAGGAATGATCCAGAGTCTCTTAGCTGCAGAGAATGCCCACACCAGGGCAGGTGTGTCAGCCGAAGTCCCACAGCAACCATATTTGTAAGCCGATTTTCACATGGACAGCACTTCACTTACATGAGCTAAGTAGATTTGTGCTTGTCTGGCAATCTGCTCACTGCATAGTGCATCATTTCTACAGGAAATGCACCCCAAGTTCTAGGCCAGCTGGTGTAGACACACAGGCTGTAGAAACAGCCCGTGTGAGATGGAAGACCGATTGCATGAGGGATGGATTTGGGTTGGCTAACGCATGCCTTCTCATCTAGTCATTTCCAAGTGCCAACCAGAAATGAAGATAGCAGGACCAAGCTCCCCATCTGGGAGCCAAGTTGCTGCCAGGCTGTGTGGACCATCTCTAAACCCATCCACAAATGTTGCCACAGAGGCGATAACCTTCATGTGCCTGAAAACTGGACTTATGCCCACTTCTACCATCTTTTTATTCTAAGAAAATAATTAAAGTTTTTAGATGGTTTAGGTATCTTTTTTAAAAATTTAATTTTTGGTTTTTATGGGCACATAGGAGGTGTATCTATTTACAGGGTGCATGTGATGTTTGGGTATAGACATACAATGTGTAACGATCGCATCAGGGTAACTGAGGCATCCACCACCTCTGCATTTATCATTGCTTTGTGTTAGGAACATTCCAATTCCACTGTTTTAGTTATTTAAAAATAGATAATAAATTATTGACTGTAGTTACCCTGGTGTGCTATCACATACTAGATCTTATTTATTTTATGTTTCTGCATCCTTGTGCACCATGTGGAATATTATTCAGCCATAAAAAGAATAAGATCCTGTCTCATATATATATCTATATATACACACACACACACACATATATGAGACAGGATACAATGTCATATATATATGTGTGTATGTGTATACATATACACACACATATACACACATATGACAGGATATAAATGACAGGTGATATATATATCACCCCCCACTCCACATTCTCTTTATCCATTTGTTTGTTGATAGACGCTTAGGTAGATTCCAAATCTTGGCTATTGTGAACAGTGCTGGAAGAAACGTGGGAGGGCAGATATCTCTTTGATATACCAAAGAGATATACCAATTCCCTTTCTTTTGGGTATAAATGCTTAGGTATCTTAATGAAAGCATTAGTTAATGCTTAATCTTATTCAAATACTTGCAATATGAGCATTTTCTCATTAAAGATACATATTCCCAAAAGTATCCTGGCATTTTATACTCGGATTGCAGTCAAAACTTACTTTATATTGCAAGTCACTGTCACTATGAAATAGAATAATTTATAGTGAAATTTCTCATGATAGTTCTAAAGAAGGCTATTCTAATTATTTCATCAAGGAGAGTAGCTTTTTTTCCAAGGCATTTTAGTGTCTCGTGCCTTCCCATGACTCACCAAGTGAAGAATGCAACAACCATCGGTAGAATGGTTGAAACAGGAAGGTTTTCAATCTCCCTTATATGACTATCATAAGAGATCCATTCATGTTTCCAAGTTCAATTCTTTGTGATTAATTCTATTAAAAACTCCAGTCATATAGAGTGAGACATATAAAGCACCTTTTTTAAGGCTCTGAAACTTACTCCTTGAATTTTTGTATAGTTAAAAAATAGGTAATAGCATAGCTTTTGGTGCAGATTGGAGATAGCAAGTTGTTGATGTGTGTTCTCAGCCCGCCCTCCGGTCATGGACACTCAGTCCCAGCCATGAAGCAATATCAACATGCCCTCCTGTTACAGTGTCACCACTCACATGTCATTCCCATTATTACAGATGTCAA
Organism: Theropithecus gelada; assembly: GCF_003255815.1. NCBI lineage: Eukaryota > Metazoa > Chordata > Mammalia > Primates > Cercopithecidae > Theropithecus > Theropithecus gelada. Next base: position 82,325,779 of record NC_037680.1, on the reverse strand, counting down.
GGAAGAGACCGGAGAAGCCCATTTTATTATGAGCATGAATGATAGCGAGAGATTGGACCTTCCAGGGGCACTCTGCTGAAATGGGTGATTCAGAGATACTGTGCGTCATACTTGAAAAAAGACCTAAATTTATTACATTTAATGTTTAATATAAATCACCAAACCTGAATGTGTTATAAAAATGAGCTAAAATGCTGCTTAACAGACATTATTAAAGAGTCTTAAGTATGGAGCCATTTCTAATTGGTAAAAGTTCACAGATGAACACTTCTTGCAAGTACTCATTTTTAAGAAATATTTCTTCCAGTAAGAAGGCCCTTATTTCAGTGTGAGATATAGTCCAGGGGACAAATCTCTTTATGGAAGTATCATCTTTAAGTTCACAGAAGGAATGTCAGTGAAATCTATGACTTAAACTTCGTTCCCCCCTTACTTAAATGTGAGAAAAAATCAAGTTTAAAAATAATTAAGAATATAATGATAAACAGTCCGAGGTAGAGTGCTTGGAATAAAACTGCTGTATAAGGCAATACATGTCAAGAGCCAACTGGCCATTATTACTGCCCCCAAAATTAAAAAAAAAAAGTGCAGAAAATTATGCTGTTTTTAAAATCCTGATTAAAGGATATAAATATGGGTAGTTGAAATTAATCTGTGAAAGAATATACTGTCATTTCAATTAGAGAAAAGGGAATCCTTCTTTAACTGTCACCCCTCAACAAAGGCACCACCTTAAATCAGGCAAGGTTGGCCTCCAAAATGGGACGAGTGCAGTAAACCAATTTTCAGCCACAAAATGTGATTTGCAAAATTGGTTTGAAGTAGTGCTGGCTGGATACCACCTCTGCTGGGGAGTGAAATTAAAACTGTCATCCATTCACACAAAGTCCCAATAGCTTGGCGGCCGCTGGTGTGTGCTGGTTCATAACCACAGCTGCCTTCCCTGTCGGCACAGACACCCCTTTGGGGACTCTGCTCCTTCACTTTGTTTATTAGAATTCTCAAACTGATACTGGAAAGGTACCTCTGGATCACAGGGGAGACCTCATCTCTGAGGATGAGGATGAGAATGAGAGAGCCAAGAAAAGCTGATGATGCCACAATAGCCTTTTTTCTTCCTTAAATGGGCCACTCAGGGTTTTCTATTAATTCTTTAACTTGGACATACCTCACACCTCCACCCCACTCCATTTTGATTTTCAAAATACAGGTGCTCAACCATTCTCATTTCTTTTTTGAAAACAGACTTCAGGGCACACAAAAATAGACAATTAGAATGCTAGGAAGATAAATATATTTTCTTACAGCTTCAAAAATTTGTTTTATGGGAATATTTACATTTTTACGTTTTGCTATTTAGTTCATTGTGTTATGTTTTCTTACACTGGATACACTTTATTATAACATAGCTCATTATAATCATTTTTTGAAAACACATATTTACCAAATACCTACTATCTAACTAGGTACTGCAGAGAATGCAGAAGAGGTTTCAAGAGATGGCCCTTATTCTTTCTGGTTGGGAAAAGCTTATTCTTTTCTGATTGGGAAGATGAGTTTAAAATGCATTGAAAAAACAGAAAAAGTAAGATAATTTGACAGGATGTGTCAATGCAAGAATCTATATAATAATGAGATAGATTTTGACTTTGTACAGTTAAATCACTAATTGTTATGTGATAGTAAAATCTGGATATAACATGGTCAGCTTGAAAGGTTGGCTTTGGGTCAATCCATTTTTACACCACCAACACCTTGATACCATTTTTTCTCATGATTCTATTTTATCATTCATTCTTAGATTCTACCTTATATTTCTTTATCTTGCAAGGATACATGTTTTATTTATGTTTCATAGTAGACATACCTTCATCTGCTTGTGTACTTTGCCAATAATTTAACTATAGCTTTCTGTACGGGTGCCAAGATGATTATAGGGTTGTAGATGTGACTGTTGTAACTTCTTAAATGTCACAAACATGTGCAAGAGAATGGTCTTTCTTTTTTGGGGAGGATCTTGTTCTTTAGACATGCATGGTCATAGTATTGACAATGGATATAAAACTCTTGCTTTGGATGACATGATATTAAGGAAACTCTAGTTACCACATTGTTATTTGGAATGGACACACAGAAGCTTGCCTGATTTAATGCACTGGTAACACTGTCGATGTAAAGAGAGGATGGTGAGAGGAGTGGAGTCTGTGAGGAAATCAATTCCTGGGGCAGATGTTGCAGCTTATCAGTGGAAGAGTGGCTGCTCAGGGGCCAATGAGCAGGGCCCTTGTGAATATCCCTGGCGAGAGACAGGCTACAAGTAGCTAAAGAGTGGATACACATTGATACAGAGCCAATCCAGTGAGGTGACCTCTACATTTACTCCACCAAAGCAGAAAACTTAGGTATATGCCTGCAGCCTAAACTGCTTTCCATCAGCATTATTCTTATCAATGTTCCGGAAATAAATGTTATAGAAGAGTTCATAAAATACGGAAACAACTTTCTTTGGAAAGCAATGGGTAGTTCTGAATCAATCCACAAGACAGGCCAAATACTCAGGAAGTTACTTCGGTAGCTTTAAAAACCAACTGCATTGAACCATCTGACGAGAGCAGGGAGACTTGAACACTCTTGGAGACGCTGTTATTGTAAGTGAAGATCCCTTTAAAAAAATATTCCCACTGTGTTTGTCATCACAGGAAAAGAAACATTGCAAGCATAATTCATTTTTTTTTTTTTTTTTTGAGACAGAGTCTTGATCTGTCACCCAGGCTGGAGTGCAGTGGTGCAATCTCGGCTCACTGCAAGCTCCACCTCCTGGGTTCACGCCATTCTCTTGCCTCAGCCTCCTGAGTAGCTGGGACTACAGGCGCCCGCCACCGCGCCCGGCTAATTTTTTGTATTTTCAGTAGAGACGGGGTTTCACTATGTTAGCCAGGATGGTCTCCATCTCCTGACCTCGTGATCCGCCTGCCTCGGCCTCCCAAAGTGCTGGGATTACAGGTGTGAGCCACCGTGCCCGGCCTGCATAATTCATTTTTAAGCTATCCTTGAGAAATAATTAAATACATGTTACCCATTTACTCTTTTAGTCTTTGCTTTTTATTTTTTTGTTCTGTAGTTTGGCCCATATGGGGTCTGAATCTAAAATCCATGTACGTTTGCTTTCTCTTTTATAATTCACCTATCACCCATGGTGCATCAAATCCTCTGAATTATTTAAAATATTTTCCCATTTCCTACCACATTTTTAAGGTTAAAAAATGAAGAAAAATATTTTCCTCAAGCACTTGCTTCTCTTGACCCTGATGGACATTGTTTTCATTTGGTTGGTTTTTGAAATAGCAGACAGGATACTAAAAAATGTACTGAAGTCCTAGTTAATGCACTAAGACAAGAAAAAAAAATAGAAGGTTTACAGATAGGAAAGAAAAAAAGAACTCTTCATTTGCAGGTGACATGATCAGATGATGACATGTCATGATCATCTGATCATCTAACTGATCAGATGATCAGTTCTTCCAGATAGGTAGAAAATCTGGAAGAACTGGTAAAACCCTCCTGGAACTAATAAGCAATTATAGCAAGGTTCCAGAAGACAAAATTAATATACAAAAGTCAATCACTTTCATATATACCAGTAATGAACAAGCGAAATTAATATTAGAAACACAATACCATTTATATTAGCAGCCCTCAAAAATGAAATACTTAGGTATAAAGCTAACAAAATATTTATAACATCTAAGGAAAATTATGACATTCTGATGAAAGAAATCAAAGAAGACCTAAATAAATGGAGAGACATTCCATGTTTATGGATGGAAGACTCAATACTCTTAAGATGTCAGTTCTTCCCAAGTTGATCTACAGATTCAATGCAATCCCAATCAAAAACAGAGAAAGTCTTTTTTGGATATTTACAAACTGATTCTAAAGTTTATATGCAGAGGGAAAGACCAAGAAGAGTAAACCAAATATTGAAGGAGAAGAATAAACTTAGAGAACCGATAATAGCCAACTTTAAGATTTACCATATAGCAACACTAATCATGACACTGTGGTATTGGTGAAAGAATAGACAAATAGATCAATGGAACAGAATAGGAAGTCCGGAAGTAGACCTATTTTAGTACAGTCAACTGACCTTTGACAAAGCACCAAAGGCAATACAATGGAGAAGAGACCGTCTTTTCAACAAATGGTGCTGGAACAACTGGACATCCACATGCAAAAAATGAATCTAGACATAGATCTTATGCCCTTCACAAAAATTAACTCAAAATGACTCACAGATCTAAATTTAAAATGTGAAACCATAAAACTCCTAGAAGATAAAATAGGAGAAAACCTAGATGACCTTGGGTATGGTGATGACTTTTTAGATACATCAAAGTCACAATCCATGAAAAAAATAAGCCGAACTTCATTAAAATTAAAAACTTCTGCAAAAGACAGTGAAAAGAGAATGAAAAAAGAAGCCACCAATTGGCAGAAAATATTTGCAAAAGACACATCTGTTAAAGGCCTGTTATCAAAATATACATAGAATGTGAAAACTCACCAGTAAGAAAATAAACTCAACTACAAAATGGGCCAAAGACCTTAACAGACACCTCATCAAAGAAGATTGGCAAATAAGTATATGAAAAGGTACTCCACATCATATGTCATCAAGGAAATGCAAATTAAAACAACAATGAAATACTACTACACACCTATTAGGATGGCCACAATTAGAAATACTGACAACACCAAATGCTGACAAGGATGTGGAGCAACAGGAACTCCCACTCATTGCTTGTGGGAATTCAGAATGGTACAGCCACTTTGGAAGATAGTTTGGTGCTTTCCTGCAAAACTAAACATTGTCTTGCCACTTGGTCCAGCCATCATGTTCCTTGGTATTTACCCAAAGGAGCTGAAAACTTATGTTCACAAAAAAACCTGCCCATAGATGTTTACAGCATCTTTATTCATAATGGTCAAAACTTGGAGGCAACCAAGATGTCCTTTAGTAGGTGAATGAATCAACTGTGCTACAACCAAACACTGCAATATTATTCAGCCTTAGAAAGAAATGAGCTATCAAGCCATGAAAAAGCATGGAGGAAACTTAAATGCGTATTATAAAGTGAAAGAAGCCAATCTGAAAAGGCTACATACTGTGTGATTCCAATTACATGACATTCTAAAAGTCAGAACTATGAAGACAGCAAAAAGATCAGTGGTTGCTAGGGGTAACAGTATGGAGTGGGGTATAATTAGGAAGAGCACGTAAGACTTTTAGGGCAGTAAAAATACTCTGCATGATACTATAATGATATATACATGTCATACACTTGTCCAAACCCAAAGAATGAATAACACCAAGAGAGAGACCTACTGTAAACTATGGGCTTTGGGTGATTATGATGTGTCAATGCAGGGTCATCAGATGTAACAGTTCTACCACTGTGGTGGGGAATGTTGGTAATGAGGGAAGTGATGCATGTGTTGTGGGAGGTTTATGAGACATCTCTGCACCTTCCTCTAAAATTTGGTGTGAACCTGAAACTGCTCTAAAAACAGTGTGTATATATGTGTATCTATGTATATTGTATCTATACGATATATATGTGTGTGTATAATACATATATCTTACATAAACATATCTTTTATATATATAGTGTTCGTGTGTGTGTATATATATATTTACATGTGTATATAATGTATCTTGATGTGGAGCATGCCTTGCTCTGCTAGAACAATGGCTTTCTCTCTTCATCCAGTAAGGGAGCTTATGAGATGGGTCCTTGATAAACGAGATGATGAACCTTTCTGCGGAGGACAGATGAAGCCACAGCTTGTAGGCTTCTAGTCTGTAAATTCTGTCTTTGGTGTGACTTCTTTTTTTTTTTTTACTCCTCAGTGACTTCCCCACTGCAGCTTCTGTAAGTTCCCATGTCTCCTTACCTTCTTGCCCCATCTCCTTATCAACACAGAAAAGAATAAGATATTCTCACATGCATCTTAGCCCAGGAATTCTCATTTTTAAACTCTTTAACTGTGAAGGGAAGGGCTTCGTCTCCTGCTAAATGTTCAGGCAGCATGTTAAAATGATGTGAAGTTGCCCCTCCGTTGGAGTGCTAAGTCAGTGAGTCTTTATTGATTCCTGTAAATGGTAGAAAATGGGGGTTTTACTGCTAGAAAGGACACAAACAAGCACTGTTGGCATAGATCTTTCTGGAATTATTCTAGAGGAGCCATTGTCACTATGGTGTATGGTGGAAACCTGTTAACAAACATGTCCAGCTACAGCCTGTGGATAACAATGCTTACATGGGCATAGCCGCACAGATGGCGTGGCATAGATGGCATAGTTCATGGCCATCTACCTGGAAATCTCTTCCTGAAACCATGATGCAACTGGCACCAGGATGACATCTTGACTTGCAAATCATATTAAGTGACATGTTTTGTCTTGTTCATTGTCCGCCTGTGGTAAATTATGTTTAAGCAATCTACAAACTTTCCACCCTTTTAATTTGATGCTTTTCACATTCCTGAACAATGAGGTTCTCACCAGGAAGTTGCCACAAGGTTACTAGTTTCGTAAACTTTGATTTCAATGTTCTTTCTAAAAATGACTTTTGCTGCACGTAGTATATAAAATTGTAATTGTGGTTTCTAAAATTTTGAAATAAGTGTTTTATCTTTAAGGACATTTTTGCTATTCTGTGGTGAAGCTGTCAACACCTTTTAATATATAAGAATTTCTTCTTTTTCCTCCAATATATAATTTCTTCCATATTTTCAGATACTGACATCATCTAAGTCAATTTATTGGCACGTTTCACCCCATACCACAGAGAGAAGTCACGGTATGGATTTTAAGTGCTGACAGAGAAAGAACTGTTAACTTGTCTAGTCTGCAACCTGTGCAATTTTCTACTTCTCACATAGAGTATAAATTTCCTGATATTCATATCAATGATCGATGTTTTATTAACTATAGATATTCCTTGTAAAAAAAAAGTTGGCTTTTTAAGAGATGACTATTTCCAGTTTGTTTCCCATCAATTTAATACTCCTAATGGTGATCAATGATAGAACCTCAGTTTGGAGACATCTGCATCTTTGAAATCCTTTCCATTGGCACAAAAACCAAACAAAGCAAAATACTATTCCAGGGATTTAGTTTAAATTCTAGGAATTATGTAGTCTTATAAATCTCAGTTTCCTTTTCATATATATATTTCAAATCTCATTAGGTGGTTGCCATGGATGACTTCGAGTTCTCTATATGCCATCCATTGGAACCATGCTCTAGAGCCCCGAATTGTTACCACTCTGCCTTTCCACCCAGACTTACACCCATCCTTCCTCATCTATGAGGAGAATGGGACCTCCAGCCACCCAGTTATTCCAGCCTGGCTCCGGAGTTATCTCTGGCACCAGTCTTTCCCTTGATGCCCACATCTAATCAGCCATCAAACAGGTCAGCTCACCTCCTTCACAGGCCTCTCTTCCCTTCCTGCCCTTCCCCACTGATATGACTTGGTTGTATGCCCCCAACCAAATATCATCTTGAACCATAGTTTCCATAATCCCCACATGCCATGGGAGGGAACCGGTGGGAGGTAGTCGAATCATGGGGGCAGTTAACTCCATGCTGTTCTTGTGATAGATAGTGAGTTCTCATGAGATCTGATGGTTTTATAAGGGGCTTTTCCCCTGCTTCTCTCTTCACTTCTTGCTGCTGCCATGTGAAGAAGGATCTGTTTGCTTCCCCTTCCACCATGACTGTAAGTTCCCTGAGGCCTCCCCAGCCATGCGGAACTGTGAGTCAATTAAACATCTTTCCTTTCTAAATTATCCAGTCTTGGGTGTATGACTTTATTAGCAGCATGAAAATGAATTAATACACCCACTCATGTCCTCATTTCAGGCTTTCAGCATCTTTTGTAGGGACCACATTCATAGTTTCACAATGCCCTTCCTGATTCTAGTCTTGTCTCTCCAATTTATTTATTTAGGAGATGGGGTATCCCTCTGTTGTCCAAGCTGGAGTGCAATGGCATGATCCCAGCTCACTGCAACCTCTGCCTTCTGGGGTCAAGCAATTCTCCTGCCTCAGCCTCCCGAGTAGCTGGGACTACAGGTGCCCACCACTATGCCCGGCTAATTTTTTGTATTTTAGTAGAGATTCGGTTTCACCATATTGCCCGGGGTGGTCTCAAAATCCTAAGCTCAGGTAATCCACCCACCTCAGCCCCTCAAAGTGCTGGGATTACAGGCGTGCGCCACCGCACCCGGCCTATGTCTCCAATTTATTCTCCATCAAATTATCAAGGGGTTTTCTCTACAATGCAAATCTGATTAAACCACTTCTTTCTTTAAATATCTTCAATGGCCTGAGGCCTTCTGGGTAGAGTCAAACACCCTCGCATGTTGTACAAAGTGCTACACATCTTGCCACTTCTTCACTTCAAATTCCATTTATGCATATAAAATTTTAGCACTTATTCTACTTGATTGCAATAATCTATAATTTGTCATTCTTCTACTCCCTACCCAAGGTACCAGAGACTGAAAATCCCTAGCGACAAGGACTGTGTTTCATGGAAGAATACTTCCTCAGTGCTGGCTATATAGTGTTATTTTTGCAAAAGTTTACTGAATGAATGAATCAATAAATGAAGACTCAACTCTACCTTCATGCTCATAGAAATTCAGAACAGTAAACAACATAACTAAACAGCTCAACTTCTCCAATTTCCCATGCTCACCTGAGCTGCCCAGTTAACACAAATCATGTGTTTAGTTTCTTTCATCTGAGTCTACCTTGTCTCCCTCCTTTCTCTGCTCAGCTTCCGCCAGATTCCCTGTAACTTTCTTCTTATGCATAAAGTGCACTAAATCGAACTCTAATCTTCTTAAAGAGTTAATGTGCCTCCCTAAATGCCTAATTTACTACCAGAGAGTGACTTAGGCACTGGGGAGAATCTGGCTCATTATTTAATAGCCAATAAGGCCAGCTGTTTCATTTCAAGAAATTAATGGTCTTTAAAACCTTTCCATATTGTACCAACTGCTCTTCTCGATGGAGAGCCAAGTGACTTTTATTAGTAAGGTTGATAAAAGCCAAACCCTGTTAGTCCTGCTCTAGCCTTCTTCATAATACCAACAGAGTCTTCTGGGACATCTGGTTATTTTTGTTTTACTCTCCCTGTTGATTCTTAGAGATATTTTCTTTGCTGTATTTTCTTTGCTTGTTCCCTTGGAGACTGCAAAAGGTGGTCCAACAGCTGCACTCCATGGCCTGATGGCTTGACCCCCGGCCTGCTCGACTTCTTAAGTAAGAATGCCTTTCAGCATTAAGCCTGATTTGGCCAAGACAGTGAGCAGCTTGCTACTTTCAGGTTAGCTCATTCCATCTTCAGCCACCTGAAATGACTCATATGTAAAAAAGAATTCACATTCAGAGGATGTTTTATGTAACCATCTTTCATTTATTAATATCTCACCATTAGGCAAAAAGGTCAAGAAAGGGCTAGATTAGGCCACAAATCCATATTATGAGACAAAGATATAGCAGCCCTTAAATTTTTAGCCATTGATCAGTATTTTATTTGCGGACATTTGGCTGTTAAGAATAAGAATGAATAAAACACATTTGCCCTCCACCAGCAGCTAATGTCTCTATGCTTTTCAAATATAAACTGTTGCCAGTGGCATACGAACAGCTATATTCTAATATCCTACATACAGCAAATGGATTATTTATCTAAATTATATATGGTGGAGTGGCTATGGTTTAATATTAATATTTTACTTTCTTCGGATTTCCTGTGGTTTTATGCTGTTATAATTTATGGTGGGATCAGCACAGTACTTTTGGCTGTGATGAAGGTTGTTGTCTGTTTATTCTCACGAGTGCCTCCTCTCCCTCTCTACTTTCTGCGGACGGGAACAGGATGTTATTTTTCCAAAGCTGGGAAGATAGCAGAATGTGGAAATCCTTCTTTAGGTACCACTGGTGAACACACACGTCTGGTCTCTAAAACTTAAGCAGGTTCTGTATTTCACACTGCTGGTGCAATGGGTGGGGGCAAGGAGGATGAGTTTGATGCCATTCAACCTGCTTTCTGGGATTTCTATGCTGGGAAGGTTTTGTTCTCTTTAAAAGCAGACCAAAAGGCAGCATCCAGAATGGAAATATATATATACACACTGTGTTGTGGGGAGCTGAAAGTTAGACCGTAATAAGGTTTCTTGCTAAAACTATTAAATTCACTCTGATATTGAGGACACCCTTCACACAATAAACTACTGTGTAGGTATTTTCTTCTCATAAATTTTTACAAATGAAATAATCTCTGTGAAGGCATTGCTATTCTGTGAAGAAAATACCAGTCACATAGGAACTATAATATGAGGATTTAAAAAATGACCCCTTTAAGATGGCTTTACAGTAAATCCCTTAATTCAGTCAGTTTTCATTTTATTGGGTTACAAAATTCTCACTCACCCTTTTCCCCAAGAATAAGTACAAAATATTATTCATAAACATTTGGCATGTAATTTCAGATAATTTGAGGATCCCCTGAAACTAATCACTTTCAATTTAGATACGCACAGACCCCAGATTAAGAACCACTCCTCTCATAGTTCCTTTCGGCTTAGCTAAATTGACACACAATCTCAAGACAAGTCTCCTTCCAGCAAAACTGAATCTCTTGATCACAGAAATTAAAAGGCAACTCCCAGTGTTATAAATGGTGTTTCTGAGGAGCACACTTAGAGTTCTGATCACCTAGATCTGAGGAACACAGGAAGGCATGCTCCAGGAGATGGAGGGTGTGTGTGTCAGTTCAACAGGCATGCCTTGCTCACATGGCAGAGGCTTCCAGCAGCTGGCAGAGCATCAAGGAGAAGAGCATATATTTTGCAAGAGGAAGTACCATTTTGAGAAAAAAGTCCATTTGGATGATCTTGACTATTCCCAGGACACTGAACACCTGGTGCGGTATCACATTCCAAGAACCCAGGTCAGAAAGCTTCAGGACACTTAGTATCCTGACATAGGGCATAATGTCAGTGAGAGCAAGATGCAGATTGATTCTGGTTGACGTGTGCCAATGAACTACACAGACATCTTCCGCAATATTTGTCTGAAGCCATTCAGCATGGGTGTCTAGACCACCATGTATTTTTTAGTTATAACAATATCACAGTCAGTTGATATTGCTTGAAACTATATTACAAAATCACATTACTACTTAAAATGATATGTATGTTCAAAGCATTCCTGCTGTAGAAGTGCCAAAATAAATAATAACATGATTAGAAGAAAGTATGGATATTTCATAACGAGAGAGATAATGTTTTGCATATAAAAAGCAAAAAATTATAAGGCAAAAATGAAAGATTTAACATATAAAAATTAGAAATTTATATCACCATAAAGATAGCTTAAGTTAAACTTGAATAATTTTAAATATGTCAAAGTGTTAATGCCCTTAATGTATGAAAGGCTCTAGGAAATCAAGAAAACAAAGATAAACACCTAGACAGAAATGACATGCAAACAGATAGGCTACAACAAACAAACAAAAAAGGATTCTAATAAACATGAGAAAAATTAAACCTCGCTAAGAGTAAAGGAATTACAAATTAAAATAGTTTGTGATCATAATTGTTACTTTTTAACCTATTAAATTGACAAAGGTTTTCAAAAATGATTTATAGTCAGTGCTGGTAGGGGTGTAAATTAGTACAACCTTTTTGGAGGTCAATCTGGCAATATACATCAGAAACTTTAAAAATATTCACATTCTTTGACCTGGTAATTACATGCTAGGAATTTATCCTGTAGCTTGTTTGACTTATGACACACACTTTTTGTTCTAAGAAGATGAGCCTAAGCATCTTAATTGAACTGGATATGATTGATCCAGTTTTACAGGCTTCATAGATACAAGGCTGGTGTCTTAGCATAAAGACCTGATGCTAAGGTGAGACTGTGAAGACACATGACCAGGGCCATCAGACAAATCCCTGAGTCTGGCCAAATTTTTACTGTTCATAATTGAAGCAAAGATGGCATGTTGAAATCCATGTAGAACTTTACCTTGCCTGTGTCTATAGCCATGATCCTAGGTAAAGTCACAGCACACACTCAAACTATCATTGTTCATTAATGGGCATTTTTGAGTCAGGCACCTCAGTACCAAGTTTAATTTTCCAGAGGCTTTCCTAATCCCAAGAGTGTCCCAGAGGTGCTGCTGTATTTCAGTGATGTTCTGAGCACGGGCTTGACAGAAAATGAACTTGTCAAAGACGTTACATCATTTTGATACATTGCATATTTGAGTAAAACAAAGAGAAACCAGAAATACGTTCTTCTAGAGTTATTCTCTTGGGTTGCTCTGTTGGTGCTATTGGTATTCATTGTGTTGTTCCATACAAGACAGGACCAATTCACAGAGCACCTACTCCAATAATAAAGTGAAGGCATTAGGATTGTCTGGAGCAGCTTACTAATCTCACATATTTTCTTTCATAAGAGGCAACAAAGACTGATCTGCTTTGACCCTCGGCCTTCACACTTCCTCAGTTGTGGCAGCAGACTGTCCCCACACCCCCATCACTGCAGCACTTCTGTCCACTACGGTCCTTATCCAAGTATCTGTGCTTCCTGGCTTGAGGCTTCTGTTACCAGTACACTGAATAGGAAGAAGTGCTGGGGAGTTGATATCTTAGGAGCAACCCTTAACCAATGACAAATGGGACCAAAAGTTAAGTACCTCAACATTCTTGCCCCTAGGTGGGGCAAGGTGTGAGTGTCTTCCCTACCATCTACAGAAGAACCCAGCGGAATTGACAGCCCTCCTTCCCTCTTGCCTGCAGAGGTAATCTGCTCATTAATGTCCTCTGTACTGGCCTTCTTCCCTTCTCTTCCTCACTCTGCTTCCAATGCTTCCTGGGATCACTTCCCAAATAAAATCACTTGCACTCAAATCCCTATCTCAGAGTCTGCTACTCAGGGGTGGGGAGAAGACCTGCCTAGGACACTAAAATGAGGACTTTTTAACTTTTGAATTGATACTAGAAAATTATGAGAATGTCCACTACTCTTTGTTACTGTTATTGCTAGTAAAACAGTAGTATAGGCCGGGTGCGGTGGCTCACGCCTGTAATCCCAGCACTTTGGGAGGCTGAGGCCAGTGGATCACGAGGTCAGGAGATTGAGACCATCCTGGCTAACATGGTGAAACCCTGTCTCTACTAAAAATACAAAAAAAAAAAAAAAAAAAAAAAAAAATTAGCCAGGTGTGGTGGCGCTGTCATCCCAGCTACTTGGGAGGCTGAGGTAGGAGAATGGCGTGAATCTGGAAGGCGGAGCTTGCAGTGAGCTGAGATCCCACCACCGTACTCCAGCCTGTGCAATGGAGAGAGACTCCGTCTCAAAATATATATATATATACACACACACACACGTATTATTAAATATACATACTGATACTTCCTGAGCCATTTGAGAGTAAATTGGATACTTGTTCCTCTTTACCCTTTAATATTTTAGTGCATATTTCTGAACAAAGATATTCTGTTTTATAAGCTCAGTACAGATATAAAAACGGTTTCCACTGTTTCTTCTTACCTCATCTTTATGCTTCATGGAGTCAGAGCTATGCTTAGTCACACAGTGCCAGATGACATTAAGTCACCAATTCTTCCTACTTGAGAAAAATATCATTTCCAGAATGAAATTACAAAGACAGTGATAGATAAGCCTTTACTGTCAATAGAAGCAGTGAAGACATGTCACAGCCACAGAAGGATGTCCAGGTTTTTGCAGTCTGCACTGTCGACCTGCCTTTATTTGTACTTTCTGAGTATGAGACTCTGTGGCTTATGACACCATCACCCCGATATGCCCTGGGGTCTTTTGCTCAGTTTTCGTGAATACACATTTGTCTAATATCCTGGATCAGCCACTGCAATTCCCATCCATGTTGAGACATCTCTACACATTTCAGTGGTCTCCAGGAAGTCTGAAAGGTACCTCAAATCTGACATGTCCCAAAGCTTAATCATGATCTCTCCCCGCCAAACCTAGTCCTCTCTTTGCCTTGTCTCCTGGAAAGTGGGACCAGCACCCATGCTGCTGTGTGTGGATCCATTTTTAACACCTGGCTTCACTTACCCTTCAAACCCCCACATGCAATCCATCATTGAGGTTCATCAGCTCCTCCCACTTTTCTCCAATTCTGCTTTCATCACCATCACCCTTGTACGCACTATCAACATCTGTCCCTGGAACGACAGCAAAATCCTCTGGCTGGTCTGCTTCACTCCAGCATCTCTCCAAATGATTCTCTACCTTGCAGCTAGACAAACATTCTGGATCACAAATCCGACCATATCATCTTTCTGCTTAAAACCCCGCAAAGGTTTCTAGTCTTTGAATAAGTTCACATGTCCTTCACTTGACCACTCATGGTCTGACTGCTATCTCCCTTTCCTGCTCAATTCCCACAGTCTTTGTTCCAGTCACACAGCTTTCTATCAGTCTGTTCATTATGTGTTCTACATAAGGCCTCTGCACATGCTGTTCTCTTTCTGGAATATTCCTTATTTATTGTCTCAAATCTCCGTCAGATCATAACTGATGTCTCCCTCCCTTCTTGATTTGGTGCAATTTCACATTCTATTTTCTGGAATCACATATCTCTCTCTTTTTTTTGTAATGGGCAGTTACAATTTTATGTTTTGTTTGTGACTGCTGAATTACTATCTTCTCCACTAGAGTATGAACTTCACAGGACAGAAACTGTGTCTGTGGGGCTTACCATGGTATCCTCAGGGCCTACAGAGTGTATTGAACTTAGTAGGTCATGAATAAATAGCTGTTAAATGCAGGAATAAGGAGAGTCGATGACTTTCCTAGCCCATCTGTTTGGGCTAATAAGTTGTGCACATTGCTCTGACTGAACTGTTTCACTTTTTTTAATTGGATAAGAAGTAACCAGAAAAAGGACTAACTGAGGAATTCAAGTTGTTGACAAGATGGTAACATAAGTGACTTGTCTATAACCGACCCACAGAAGGCAGAGTCATCATATTATCTTGGCCACATTACAGATACCACATCCGGAAATCACTCCTATAAAACACTGGCTAGAAATTCTGTCTTATATATGGACCTGATTTTGATGTTGGACAAAGCTGTAAAAGGGTGTTTGTTGCACATTTAACATAAATTGTCAAAGGCACCAACATATCAATGGAAAGTGACCAAGAAGTCTGATACTAACTCCATCCTGATTTTATATGACTGTTTCTAGGAAAAAAACTTCACTGTGGCAAATTCCTTCTCAAAATAGCTCAACATGCTTATTTTCCATCTTAAACCTCTGCTGTAACAATTATAGCTCTTTCCAGTGCCTTGTAAAACCCAGGCTGTCAGACACTATCATTTCTGGAAAAGGGTCTGTGTTTGCCTCAGCCACATGTAAGCAGTTAGTGGGCAGAAGTCTTATCTGAGCAGTCACCACCCTGTCTTCACTTTCAAGCAATGACCAAGTTGAAAGGGTACTAATGATGCCCCAGAGTGTACTCTTGGTGGAGAATGGCCAGTGAGAATTGCCAGGTTCCTACCTAGTTAACATGTCATTCCATGTTCGGCCATAAGGGTCAGTTCTGATTGCAGAGTGGGGCAACCCTCTGTTGAGACAAGCCCTGGCTACTTCTGTCTAGGCTTAATTAGAGACTTGGAATAGAAGCAGGAACACGTTCTGGAGGCTGCTGTTTTTGTACCAACCCCTCTCACATTTGTATCACAAATGTTTGCCTTTGCTGGAAATAATGGAGCTGGACCAAGGTGTTTCCTGGCAGAATGACTGAGGTCGTGGGACCTGTGTCACATGAGATCCAGGGCACAGATGGGTTCGGGTGGCACCACCATGGTAATTGACTGCCAAAGCTCTCTTCTCTGGACTTGAGGCAGCAGAGTCAGTAGAAGCCATGCTTCCGCAGTTGTCTGGCATTTGCGTCTCAGCCATGTCCCTTAAGGATGTGCCAGAACTACACTGTGAAAGAACCAACAATAGTTTCCTGGCTGCAAAAACTGCTGAAGTGGAACCAACTGGTTTATATGTATATATATTTAACTCACTAGCATAACACAGAGGCAGTCTTTAAGCAAAAAAGCACCATTTAAAAGATTTTGGCTAGAAGGAAGTGGGTGTTTGAATTTGCTAAGGAGAGTTCTGTGATTCAGTGGTTGCTGTTCTTAGTCATTCTCAATGCCTATTAGGGTTTTTTTCATTGAAATGCTCATTGTAATATACACTGCAGTGATTTAGGGTGGGATCAGAGCAGTGAGGGCTGCCTCAGGAAAGGATGGTCATGTAATGTGTCTCTCCTACCTGTTTACAACCAGCCTAGTACCAGACACCTTGAAGCAGCACAAAGCCCAGAGATTTCAGAGGTAGAAGGTACTGAACTGACTCCAAAACCGATCACTAGTTCTGTGTGCAATCTTAGCCACACCTCTTTGCATCTCCCAGCCTTGGTTTCTTCATCCATAAAATTGGGATGATAATATTTATATCAGGATTGTTACAGGAAATAAATGAGGTGACATATTTAAAGTACTTGCCAGAGTTCTTGGAGCATAATATGGGCTCAACAAATGTTAACTCCTTCCCCTTGCCCTGTTCTGAGTGTTCTGTGGAGGAGCGGTGCAGACTGCAATCTAAGGGCTGGGGACCTGGTCCATGCACATGGTCTGTGCAGCCCTAGGGGGCGCCACTCACATCTCTATTTATGTTCCCAACAGGGACAGAATAATTGTAAGGAAGAGGCAGCTATCTTGTTTCTACTTTGGGAAAACTTAGCATAGTGATACAAAAATAATAACTGTGTGATTCAAAAGTGTTTTTTTTCTCTATTTTCCATAAATTCCCTACTATTTTCTTGTATTTTATTACTTTTTTTAAATAACCTGTAGATTTTGATATTTTCCATTTTCTCTGGAACCTTAGAAGATGTTCACAATGGTTTTTTGTCCTTGCAATAGTTTTCTGAGAATGATGGTTTATGTTCTCACTTATAGGTGGGAATTGAACAATAAGAGCACTTGGATACAGTAAGGGGAACATCACTCACTGGGGCCTGTCGTGGGGTAGGGGATTGGGGGGAGGGATAGCATTAGGAGATATACCTAATGAAAATGACGAGTTAATGGGTGCAGCACACCAACATGGCACATGTATACATATATAACAAACCTGCACATTGTGCACATGTACCCTAGAACTTAAAGTATAATAATAATTTTAAAAAAAGATGTTCACAATGAACACGGGCTATTCGTCATATGGTCTAAGATATCTCCCATCTCATGAACTCACATGACTTATGAAAACAGATGATGTAAGCATTCCAACCTCTCCTTAAATTGCCAACGTTAGTCATGTGGGGTCAAGTGAAATTAAAAAGGCCTTGGAAACCAGAGTCCTGGGTTTGAATTCTGATTCTGATTCTGTGACTTTAAGGATACATTTTTTTCTTTTATTAAAGAAGCATCATGTGACTCCTGCCCAGCTGGACAGCGAGGATAAAATGAGACAAGGCATGTAAAATGCACAGACATAGCAGGCACGCAATATGTTTTACAACCTCTGCCTTGCCTTGATTATTCTTAGTTTTATTTTCTTTTTAAATACAATCAACTAGTTTAGGAATAAACATGACACCTTTGAAACAATTTGCATGCAGATCTTGGTATATAAAAATGGAAAATAAATGTAGTGATTTTACTGTTAATTATTCCTGTTGAATAATATCATGTATTCATGCATTTGGTGAGGCACTAACGTTTTATCCAAGATGCTTGTGTATTTCAGTGATATAATGTCATTTTAAATAATCATAAAGCACAGGCCTCACACACATACAAATCAGATGTTGTAATAAATTAATATACTTCATTTATTCATAGTGTCTATGTCTATAGTAGGTTGATACTAGGACACATATATACAGCAAACCCAGGAACTTGAATCAAGGGACAGTGCAAATGGCTGGAGTCAGAGAAGACAGGAGGAGGTAGGTACAGAATGACAGTGTGCATCGTGCAAAACGGTACAGCACTGTCAAGAAAATCACCACCATAATTCCAGGGCAATGAGCATTTGGAGGCAGATGGCGGAATGGCAATAAGATAGGAAAACATCAAGAACTACCAAGGATTATGAGAAATGAGATATAGAGCAATACTCTAAGCAGATGCCTAGGCACAAAACAACCTTCTTTTCTTTTGGCTGGAGAAGTAGGAAATAAATGCTAAAACTCCCTTTAATATGTGCAGGAGGGAAAACATGCAAGCCAGCTTACCAAGCTTAATAGATTTCATGTCCAAGGTAATGTCAGATTTGGCACTCTTGAAAGAGCAGGCATATACTCTTCCTCTCGAAAGAGTACTTAGTTAACAAATGTGGAGCAGTTTGGAATTTTCTACGGAAAATGAGAGAAAAAGTAAAAATCTATATAATTTAATGTATGTGGTTCAAGATTCAGTTTAAACTACTTTGGGGACATCACTACTGTAATGGGTCTTAACATGTTTTAAATCACTAATATTCAGTTAAACTCATAATGGAGGCCTTCGACTGAATAATTAATATCAAATATTCTAACTGGCATCAAGGATATATTGGCTACAAGGAAATGATGAAAAGTTTGATTAAAATGGACTTTTATCTGAGGAACTAAGTGACATAAAAATGAGGTGGCAGTAGCATTAACCCCCTGATCTCAGCTGTTTGGCATCTTAAAGTGATATTACATGCTAGGGCTTTCTGCATTTTCAGGAAGTTTGAGTTGACAATGGAGACATCTTAATCTCACAAAGAATTAAATCGCTGCTAATTCATCATTTTGTCCTCGGCATTAAGACTGAGGTGGTATCACGGGGCCATTCAAACAGGCAGCTGATTCTACTGGGAAGGGGAAGTAGACACTAGATTTTTCAGCATAGGGAATCTTAAGAGAAAGGATGAAAAAGCTTAATTTGGTGGCGTAAAAGAGCTTCACTGATTTTCAAAAGGCAGTAAACCCCATCACATGCAGATGTGGAAGATATGATCTAGATAAGTTCTTCAGCTCATCTTAGTATTCCTGCAAAGTCAGAGCAGCAATCTCAGGGACAAACACTGCAAGGTAGCTTTGCACAGTGAGGAAGGCTCTTCAGGTAGGATTGCACCACCAGGAAAGTGTCAAAATCACTGGCCATGATTCACAGTGTCTATTAATAAATGAAGTGTGACAGCCTCAAACTCTGGTAGAACATTCCAACCACTGGCATGACTGCAGGGAGCAGTACATATATGCTCATGAAGCATCTTATTTGACAAGCTGGCCTTGTCGCCAGAGACGTACTTGTCATACAGAGAAGTTGGGCAGCATGGAGACTTTGTCAACTTTTACACACCCACTCAAACCTCTACCCACACCCAGACAAGCACTTACACACCTATTGACCTAATGTTCTGATTGCTCAACTTTTCATTGAACTCTCTGGAGTACTATCTAGATTAGCTTCAGCCAAAGCCCAGTACTGTGGCATTGCTGGAAGTCTGCAGAACTTGAATGTCACCGCCAGTGATTTAGCAAGCTCGATAAAATAGTGCAACGCTGGCAAAGGAAGATTCAGTAACAGTGAGTGAAGCAGAAGTTCACTGGAGAAGAGAACAAGAGAAATCTGAGAGGGAAACCATCTTTAAGGAGTGAGGTAAATGACAGAAAAGGATGTTGAGGACACCCAGCCAAAATGCTTTTGGGATAACCAAAGATAGTAGACAGCATGCTTGTTGCAAGTTTCAAAGTTACCCGTGGTTGGAGTCTTCCTGATGGGCATAAGTAGACAAGAAGACTGAGACCAATAAAATGAACCAACTGAAACATTAAAGTGGAAGCATGCTCTTATGGCGTATTTCTTCTGAAATGAATACAATCGTACCCAATGTGAAAACACCGGGAAGGTACTTAGAAAGCAAATTCATTATGGGTTCCTAGGAAGCAAGCATTTAGCTGCTTGCTCCTTCTAAAGTTGCTCTTTCTCTTCAAACTCTGCTTTAGTATATTGCTTCCCATTGCACAGCCAAGTTGAAAGCTGCTTGAGATGTTCAGAGAGAGCTTTTTTTCTCCCAAGTAACTTATATAATACAAGTTATAGAAATATCAAGGACTAGAGGCGAACGTGGCCCGAGCAGGCCTTTGTCTCTCATCAGCCTCAGGAAAGGGAGTCTTTCTCTCCACAGGACTGCTCATGCAGCACTCACTAGGAAATTTATTGTCATCTTTTTTCTTCTGGGGAGATATTTCTAATCTTAAAGAACTAAAGTACCAATTTGCAGACACTGTTTTTTCATCTCTCAGGAGTGTTCTAACAAAACAGGATTCTCTTTTTGGTAGGCCAAGTATATTGCTTAATGTTCATCTAGCAATTACACATTAAACTGTTCATATTTCAAACAAAGGGCCCAAGGGAACTGATAAAAGAATTGATTTTTATGACAGCATTACAGAGACGGTTGAAAGGCATTACTTAACCTGTATATTAGGAATGTTCTGTGTCATATACAAAGATGAAGAAGTCACAGTCCCTGTCCTCAAAGGCACTTACATTTTAGTAAGAAATACAAACAGGTGAGCAAATAACGTAAGGGAATATGATAGGTGCAGAGTACGGATTAAACTCTGAACTTCATAACCTTAGCCAAAATGCTTAAAATGAATACACTCGCAGCCAGACTGTTTGGGTTCAAATCCCAACTCTGCCATATTTTAGCTGTTGAACTTGGGCAAGTTTATTTAACCTCTCTCTGCCTGTGACCTTCCCTATGAAATGGGGATAATTATCAGGTTGCTGCTGAGTCACAGGGTTGCTGTGAGCATTGTCAGTCAGAAGATGCAAAGCATTTAGAACTGTGCCTTGTACATAGTAAGTGCTCACTAGGGATGAACTATTTAGAAGTCTGGGCTCGGTGTGGTGGCTCCCTCCTGTAAGCCCAGCACTTTGGGAGGCCAAGGCAGGTGGATCACTTGAGGTCAGAAGTTCAAGACCAGCCTGGCCAACATGGTGAAACCCTGCCTCTACTAAAAATACAAAAATTAGCCGGGCGTGGTGGTGCATGCCGTAATCCTAGCTACTTGGGAGTCTGAGGCACAAGAATTGCTTGAACCCAGGAGGTGGAGGTTGCAGTGAGCCGAGATCGTACCACTGCACTCCAGCCTGGGCGACAGAGTGAGACTCCATCTCAAAAAAAAACAAAGAAGTCTGGACTTCTATTGATTTCAGAGAAAAGATACATTCTTACGAAACATCATTACTTATATTGGAAAACAGCACTCTAAAACAAACTGTCAAAAAAGCTTTGGTGAATTTCTTTCTCATAACTTCCTTGTATATATAAAGAAAATCTATTCTTGGCTAGGTGTAGTGGTTCATGCCTATAATCCCAGCACTTTGGGAGGCTGAGGCAAGCTGATTGTTTAAACTCAGGAGTTTGAGACCAGCCTGGGCAACTTGGCAAAACCTTGCCTTTACAAAAAAATGCAAAATTTAGCTGGGTGTGGTGGTATGTGCCTGTAGTCCCAGCTACTCTGGAGGCTGAGGTTGGAAAATGCTTGAGCCTGGGAGGCAGATGTTGCAGTGAGCCGAGATTGTACCACTGTACTCCAGCATGGGCAACAGATGAGATCAGACCGTCCAGCAAGACTTGGGTATAGGAGTAGGTATTGCTCCAGTGGTGGGGCCCATACTTAGGCCTCCACCTGGGTAGAGGAAACAAAACAAAAACCAAAAAAAACTATTCTCATCTGCATAGCAATGTATTGACTCTACTGTATACATGGCTTTATGTTAGGTTCTGGGTGTAACAAGTGATGGGTATAAAACAAAGTCTCTTATTTCAAGGAATTTATAGTTCAATGGGGTGGAAAGGGGCAGTGGAGAATAATAACCTAATTCAGGGTGTTTTTAGGGTACTGGGAAGGTGCTAACCAAATGTTATGGAAGTTTAAAGGAAGAAGAGCCAAGGAAGATGGCATGGGTTTTGGCAGGGGGACTCGGAGGCGTCTTAGAGGCAGAAGGAGAGGTATATCAAACAGGTGGCTGTAACTGGAGTCACAACAGTGGGATATGAATGTCAGGCACTTTTGGAATCATCATCATAGAGATGGGTCTTGAATTGGCAGGAATGGAGGAGATGGCACAGAGAGAATCCACATGGAGCAAAAGGTGGGAAGCAGAATCTGGTGGAAGTATCAGTGGTGTGGTCAGAAGCCTGGGGCAAGAGGCTATAGTGTGAGTGTGTTGAGTGGAAATAGAACCAACAGGTATAGGCCACTTTTTCTTAGGAAATGTGGGAAAAGGAGGGTTGACCAAGGGTCTTTGTTTTTCTCTGACATACAAGAGTCAATTTATTGGGGTAGTCCTGCCACCTGAGTCCTGCTGAGGTATAAGTCCTGGTAGTTGCATGTTCAACACTGCCCGGACCTGAGATAATAGGATTATCTTAGTAGTATCTCTGGATCTCTCCCACCAGCAAATAGGGTGCTGCTGTCATGCCATGTCTGCCCTGGGAGCCAAAGCATCACGCTCCACCTTCCTAGTTAACTCGCCCTGGGTATGGCCTCCACTACTGGAGCAGTGCCTACTCCTGCACCCAAGTCTTGCTGGACAGGAGCCCTGGCCTCTTGCCTAGAGCTGAGTCAGCATCCTGTATCCGTTATAATCCCCTTCTCCATAGCACTGCTGTCTACTATCATGCCCATTAGCTCAGCTTATCGCTCAAATCACAGTAGATTGCTATGTTCTCTTGCACTTGACCATCCAGACCACTGGTCTTTCCTGAGTCGGCGAATCCTTCAGCTTCAGTGAGTTCCCCCGGCATATCCCTATGCAGGTGCTCCTTCCTCTTCTCCATACAGTAGGGACTCCTGGCAAACTGTGCTGCTGAGGTTGTGCATCTACAATGTAGGCAGGGGAAGGATAAGAACTGCCAAGAGGATTTAAGATGCTACTGAGAGAGGGTAGTTGGTGGCTCAAGGTCCTCAAGAAGCCAGGGAGAATGAGCTCTGGTGTGTGGGTGTGCCTCATTACAGGAAGGCACACTTTGTCCCCAGAAATAAAAAAGAGCTAACAATAAAAAATCCTTCAATGCACTACACAGGCTTTTTGCTGAGGGTTTTGCTTGTATTATTATATTTAATACTCATACCAGCACTATACGGAGGCTCTATTATCATCCCCAATTTGCAGATTAGAAAACAGAGTCTGGAGCAATTCCATCACTGCCCAAGGCCACACGGGTGGTAAGTGATGAAGGTGGGGCTATAACCATGGCCTGACTCCGAGCTCAGGCCCTCAGTGCGTCCCCTTGGGAAGTGTGTGTGAGCGAAGAAGCAGGAGTCTGAACTGCGGGAGCAGAAGTTGAGGGGCTAATGTTGAATGCCTCAAGGTCGTAAAGGAAAGGAAGTGAGGTCACCTCCAGAGACTGGGCTTGGGGAGTTTAGTCATCTTTGTAGAACTTAACGGGAGTAGAAAGGGTTGGAATGGCCACTGTGGGATAGTCAGGGGAGTTGACAACATGACTACAAACAATGCTGGACGCCAGCAGGGACCCAGCTGCGCTGCATAATGTGAATTTTGTAGTGGAACCCATGAATGCACTTTTACAAGTCTCTCCAGCAACCTTTCGCCGCCCACGCACATAGGACCACAGAAGAGCTGCAGTGCCTTTTGCTCACTCCCTAGGATTCCACACTTGATTCTAAGTCCGGAAGAGCAACATCATGTGCTGATGCACGGAGCCATCTGCAGAGAGGGGGATAATGGGATCCCACGGGGCCAGGGATGGGCCAGGTGGGAATGATGGAGGCTTGAGATGGGAAGGGTGGAGAGTTCACTGCTGAAGGGACTGACTGCAAGGAGGCCTGCGAAATCAGAATGGGACCTGGGAGAATTGTGAGCGGCTGGCAGGCTGGAGTGAAAAAGGAGCCATTTGCAAAAACACAGACTTCGATGTTCGCACATCATAGCAGCCTAGGAAACAGCCATTTCCCTGCTTACCTAGGGTGAGCAATAATTTGTGTCAGGCAAGAATAAAGGAATGCTGATTTCATTCTGTTTACTATCAAGAAAACTGGGGGCTGTTCAGGCTGGTAAAACATTGGCCCCTGTACAGGTCTGGTGTTTACGAACGAGGTTGTATTACAACCACACTCTGCTTTCCAAAACAGCACCCTCAGGAGAAAAGAAGTGAAGTCATTTTTCTTAGGAGGCAGAAGATTTAACATTGCTTAACAATAACACTTAACATCGCTTAGCCCTTAGCCTTAGGCAACCTCATAACTACCAAGTGCTGGGAATTGTCTTTTTCCTGTGCTGGCCAGCGTTCTGGCTTTATTTTGTGAAATGTCATTGAGCCTGGCAGCGGGCTGCATGGTCCCGCTTTAAAGATGACAAGAGTTCCATGAAAGCACTTGAGGGTGCCCCTTGACCAGAGCTGCTCACCTACGCCATGCGCTGTGGGGCATTTTCTCTCTGTGTCGATGACTCCAAATTTGGCATAGAAATCAATGTTATTGAATTGTTTCTAAAAACTACTGTGAAGCATTGCACAAACAACATAGGAACCCAATCAGTCAGTAGCATATTAAGTTCCCTATAAGGTTGGCCACCGACTTCCTATAGATGGATTTATTCCTATTTTTAATTAAAAATTTAACTCCATAAATATTTCAAAGCTCCCTGCCTCTGTGATGAAGAGGGATCCGGTGCCTACCGAGATGTGCTCGCCTCACTCTCCTGGCAGAAGGAGACAGCAGTGGAGCTGGTGTGATTCAATTAAGTGGACAGTAAAATCTCCAGGGGGAAAGACAAGAAACCCAGGGTAAATGTCACTGGCACTCAGAGCAGCATCTGCATACCTTTTCAGAAGTCAGCAGTGCGTCTCTGGCCTCTGCTTTCTGCATCTCATTAGTTGAATTTGGAGCCCCCACCCATGGACCAGGGCACAGTGCCTGGGAGGGAGCTTCACATCTCCTCTTTAGATGTTGTGTTGCAGCGTCCCCATTTAAAAGCCACTGCTAGGGGTCCCCCTCGCATTTAGCGGAGCCTTATTTATTCTCCACCACGGCTGCCTCTGGTTGCCAGGTAGCTGCAAAGGTTTTTTGCACGTGCAACTAATTGTTCTCACTATTGTGTATGTGGGTGAGTGAACTTTTTGCCAAAATTATTTCCAGTTTGAGATGCTTCCCCTTCAGCTACAGTTTTATTCTGGGGCTGGCAGGATTTTGTCAATTCATACATTCATAAAGAGCCATAAACAGCATAAATGTATTACCTTTCTCAGAAAACCCCCACCACAGTGTTTAATCCTAAAATATACTTGTTTAGAGTCAGTCATGAGTGAGCATTTCAGGGATTAGTGAAAATAAACAAGACTTGGAAATTCAGAAGACTTTACGTTAACAATTACACACAGAAGCATGGCTGCACTACCGCAAAAGGCTGATTTGCTTGACTCCTTTACTCTAACAGTAGAGTCCTGAGGATGGACTGGGACTGTGCCTCCAGTTTCCATATTCTCAGGGCCTGGCACATACTAGGTGATCACCAGATACATGGTGAATGAATGAATGAGTGACATTTATAGAATTTTAAATGCTATTTCTGTGCCTTTGAATTGTACCCAAAACTCCATTTCT
The DNA here is from genome assembly GCF_003255815.1 of Theropithecus gelada. NCBI lineage: Eukaryota > Metazoa > Chordata > Mammalia > Primates > Cercopithecidae > Theropithecus > Theropithecus gelada. The sequence goes on along the minus strand of NC_037680.1, from coordinate 82,300,009 downwards.
ACACTCTGAGTGCAGATTGGTCAGGAAGATTTTAAACTATTTCCAGTTTTCCTTTTTTTATTCTCTCTCATAAGAACATTCTATTTTCCATCTGCCTTAACCACAATTTCCATATACTTCAACAGTGAAAGCCGGAAATCTTATATGTAAAACAAATTTTTGGAAACCACTTCCATTTTTAAAATGAAAGAAAATGTAACCGTCCCTCGGGGATGATTCCCCATTCCTTGGGGGAATGGTTCTAGGACTGCACCTCCCCCACCCCAGCCCCCGACCTCAGATACCAGAATCCACAGATGCTCAAGTCCTTGATATAAAATGGAATCGTATTACTATATAACCTATGCACATCTTTCCATACACGTTATATCATCCCTAGATTACTTATAATACTGAGTACAATGTAAAGGCTATGCAAATAGTTGTTATACTGTACGGTTTAGGGAATAATGACATGGGAAAAAAGTTTGTACATGATCAGTACCATTGTAACTGTGTTTTTTTCTTGGATATTTTCCATCTGAGGTTGATTGAATCCATGAATGTGAAACCCATAGATACGGAAGGCCAATTGTACTAAGCCAAGGAAAATAGAAACAGGAAGCTACTTACAAATGAGGAAAACTTATTAGACAACATCTCTTAAAGAAAAAACAGGAAGATAAATAAAATATAACTTTATAAAAGCTTTAAAAATATTGTATTTTTGGTGTCCTGCCTAATCAGGACAAAACTGCTTCTCTTCTAGATTTGAGATTTCATGACTTTTGAAAATAACGTACTATTTATAAGAGCAGATGGTCACTTTGGCTTTGCTCACTGTAATGTTCAGGGTGTTCGTTTTGTAAGATCACACACAGAGGTACAGTCAACATACAATGTCAAACAGTCACTCCATCTCTGAGCTGGCACTTTAATAGCTCAGCTTTGATGAAAAAGAAGCTCTACTTGGGGTCTTTCCCCCACCCCTTTAAAAGGCAATATTTGAAAACATTGCAGCTTTCAGCCTGGCATTAACCTGTCTTTGTTTCTCTTTTGGATGCATTAATTCTCACACTCTCCTCACCTAACTCCCATTGTAGCTGGACTGCATGCACTCTCGGAAAAGCTGTTTCTTTGTCATGTGCTACTGATAGCAAACTAAAATTCCCCTTCATCTCACCAATAACAGCACAAGCTTTCGAGAACCATATCTCATTTTCAAGGGTGTCTAGTTACAGTATGAGTGGATCATGTCAGGCCAGGGTGGCCCAGCAAACTTTCCCCACGCAGTTGTTTCTTTCCCCCACTGGGTCTGTGCCTCTCAGCAATATTTGCTTACTGCCCTGAGAACAAGGTCAGATTCTAAACCAGGCACAGAACACCTTCCCAAGTTCACATTTCTCTCCTGCTTCTTAACACCCACATGAAACTTCAAGGTTAAGACTGGTCCGCCATTCCTCGTGGGTAACTCTTAGGACAGAGGATTTACTATTTGATTGTCTCTAAGCTTGGTGCAGGATGTTCGATACCATTTTTATAGCAATGGCTTAGGATTTCCATTTAGTATCCAGTATTCTTGCTGACATGTTCAATGGCAATGATATACTATTTTCTCCCCTTAAAAATAACCCACAAGTATTTCAATTATTAGCACATTTGTGAAGATGGAACTAGGGCTGCAGCAGACGGCAGCAAGGCAAAATTATAACATATTCCCTATTTCAAAGCCAGATTTCTATTTCATGTAGACTTCTCTAAAGACTTCATTTGTAGGTGAGCTGGAGATGGGAGACCCCTCCGTGATCTACCTGGGTAAGGATGCGTACTGCCTCTCCATCCCTTCAAAGCGGAGGTTGTGTGCATTCCCATCTGGACCCTTTCCAGGCACCTGTGGAGAGAAAAGTAATTAGAGATGAAGATCCATTATACACCCTGGTTACTGACAATGCATCTCGAAATTATAATCAGTGCACAAATGCTGTTGCCACCTGCCAAAAATCAACCACGGAGAAGCAAGCAAGAACTCTGCATTGCTATAGGAATTGATGATCAAGCCACAAACATGGTATTTAACAACAAAGTCACTTCTTTCAAAAAAGGGTCACTGTCAAACTGATTCCCTCATGTCCCCATGCCAGGAATATTCTGTAGGCTGCTAGACCATTTTCTTCTTCTTCTTTTTTTTTTTAAACTGAATTTACTTTTAAAAATAGTTTTAGGTTTACAGAAACATTGAACAGGTAGTATAGAGACTTCCCATACGTCCTGTACCCAGTTTCCCTCCTACTGCTAGCTGACATTACTTTGGCACATTTCTTACAATTAATGAATCAATATTGATATATTGTTAACTAAAGTCTATAGTTTATTTAGATTTTTAACTAATGCTATTTTTCTGTCCCTGGATCCCATCCAGTATGTTACATTTAGTTTTCACGCCATTATAGTTCCTCTTGGCTGTGAAAAGACCGTATTTTTAAAAGCACCTTTTCTGGCTGGGTGCGGTGGCTCACACCTGCAATCCCAGCACTTTGTTGGGAGGTCAAGGGGGGGCGCGGATCACCTGAGGTCAGGAGTTTGAGACCAGACTGGCCAACATGGTGAAACCCTGTCTCTGCTAAAAAGAGAAAAATTAGCCGGGTGTGGTGGTGCACACCTGTAGTCTCAGTTACTCAGGAGGCTGAGGCAGGAGAATCGCTTGAACCCGGAAGGCAGAGGTTGTAGTGAGCCCACGTAGTGCTACTGCACTTCAGTCTGGGTGACATAACGAGACTTTGTCTCAAATAATAAATAAACAAACAAACAAATAAATAAAAGTACCTTTTCCATAAAACCCTTCTTTACTAACCGGGGTTGCTGACAATCAACTGTCTACTCCACAGCATCTATGATGCCCCCTCGGACCACCCTGAACCTCAGTCCTCTGTCTTACGAATGGCCACACATAAGTGATGAACTGTTTTCTATCTAGTGTTGGTCTTTATTGTTTTTGTCTCTTCCTCTGTACTTCCTGTGTTTACCTTTCTTGGAGTCTTTTCCATCAGCCTCTGAGATCCTAAAGGGCAGTGACTGGCCCCAGTAGGTTTTCAATACTGTGTGTTAGCTTCTTGAATGAAAAGATACTATATCTCATCCCTCTGTAGCTATCATACCAACTAAAATCAGGATGAACACGGAACAGGCATTTAAAAGTACTTGTTGACTGATTGATTCCCCATCTGTTCACCTCAAAACACCCGGCATCACATGGACCACTCATGTGCTTGCTTTTGTTCTTGGGTATCCCTCACACAGGGGCATGGAAGGAGTAAATAGAAAACTTGGACTATCAGGTGGGAAGGAAGAGATTTTGCCAGTAAGCACAGGAAGTAACTAACAGTGTCAAGGTGAGTAGGGAAAATTTTTCTAGCTGGTACTCAACCACCTGGAAGTTATTTAGCTCTCCATAAAACCACCATTCCATCCCAGCTTGTGCAGACTGTGTATATGGGGTTGGGGATATGGGGAGAGATGTTGCAAAGCAAGTACACACGTGCACTTAGATTAAGAAAGACTATTCTTGGCGTTTAATTATTGTGGGAGGACCTTTAGAGTGTGTCCTGTAAAACCTCTTTATATTTCATCAATAGGTGGAACAGGAGACACTGGGGTTATCTGAGAGGGCAAGAGTCCAGTGAGCTACTACGTAGGTAGGGATGAAGACTGTACATCTTTAAAGCAATCACAGACAGAGAGATTGAGAATTCTCTGCACTAGGATAAAAGTCTTGGTTTAAATTTCTGAACTTTCTACCAAAACCAGAGGCATGGATGATGACAGACAGGGGATAAAAACAATAGAAAAGGAAGAAGTGAAGGACAAACATTGTCCTCACCCATTCCTACCTAAGGTTTGCTTTCTTGTGTTTTTAAACTGTTTCTTACGGAAAGAGAATTCCTGCAAGTATCAATACTATGCTGAGGTTATTAATTGTGGTTGTTGGAAAATCACTATGCTTAAGTATCTATAGTATAGCTCTGGATATTCCAACGGAGCTTTTTCTTGTAGCTATAAAGTTCCAAGTTAATAGTTTTAGCACTGTTATCCAGAACTGTCCTGGCATAATGATAATAGCAGTCAGTATTCTGTTGCCTTGAGGAGACCACATGCCTGTTACTGTTCTGGTGCCTCAAGGAACAGATTATGTGTGTGTATATATATACACACATATATAATTATATGTATTTATAATATATGATTATGTATATATACATACAAATATACATATATACATACAAATATACATATAAATATTAAAATATACATAAAATATACATATATAAATATGCATATATGTATATTTGCATGTATATACATATATATGTTTATATATAGTATACATACACACATCTATTAAATATACCCAATAGCATATAACATTGTAAGAAACGTAAGGTGATCCTTATTCTTAAGGAATTTTCCGTCTTGTTGGGAAAACAGCATTCAAAATGAAATAACCAAAGAATGAAAGAGGACAATGTAACATCAAGTGCCATTCAGGATGTTAGCAGCAGCAGCACAGGTGAGGCCTGGAGGTGTCAGGAAAAACTTCACAGAAGTACCAGAACTTGGACCAGGCTTCAAAAGATAGGCAGCATGCTTGTACATAAAAAATTATTCTGTCCTTCACTAATCGTGTGTATCTTTGTATGTTTCTCCATTGAAACTGCAACATCATTAATGCAGTCATTCACTGTATTCAAAGCAATGAAGAAATCCAGCGGGTCTTCTCATGGAAACAGGCCTGCAAACAAGTATGGTACAATGAGATCACTGTGGAAATCTGAGGAAGGAGGCAGTGGGAGTCTGCAGGAACAAATTCCAAAGTCCACCTGGGAGAGTTGAAGACAGGGTCATACGGGTGTTGAAGCGTCATCTCAAACCTGAAGATGAATGAGGAGGAATTTTTCTGAGGCAGAAGGGTGTAGGAGTAGTAGGATAAGCCATTCAAGTAAAGAGCACAGAAGTGAAAAACCATGGAGGCATAACAAAAGGACTGTATCTTCAGGGAATTTGAAGATTTTGCAAAGGTGGAAACGGTGTGAAGAAAAGAAAACTATTAGCTGGTAACTATACTACTGTTGCTACTACTGTTACCGCCACCACTGCAATTTTTAAAAAGCAACTAGTTTTTAGATCAGTTTTAGGTTCACAAAAAAATTAAGAAGGTGGTATATAGATTTCCATATAGTCCCACCCCTATGCATGCATAGCCTCCTTCATTACCCGCATGCCCACCAGTGTGCTACAACTGTTGCAACTCACTAACCTACACTGATACATTATAATCACTCATAGCCCATAGTTTACATTAGGGCTCTCTCTAGGTGTTACTCTTTCTATGGGTTTGGACAAATGTATAATGGCATGCATTCATCATTACAGTACCATACAGAGAATTTTCAAGGCCCTAAACATCTTAAGTGCTCTGCCTATTCATCACTCCTTCCCCCAAGTCCTGGTAACCAATGATCTTTTTACTCTCTTCATAGTCAATTCCAGAGTGTGATATAGTTGGTATCATACACTATGCAGTCTTTTCAGATCGGCTTCTTTTACTTAGTAATATGCATTTAAGTTTCCTCCATGCTTTTTCATGGCTTGATAGCTCATTTCTTTCCAAGGCTAAGTAATATTCCAGGGTCCAGATGTAGCACTGTTTATTTAGTCATTCACCTACTAAAATACATCTTGGTTGCCTCCAACTTTTGGCAATTATGAATAAAGATGTAAACATTTATGTGCAGGTTTTTGTATGGATGTCAGTTTTCAACTCCTTTGGGTAAATACTAAGGGAGGTGACTGCTGCATCATATCGTGAGACTATGTTTAGTTTTGCAAGAAACCACCTAACTGTCTTCCAAAGTGGTGATACCATTTTGAATTCCTACCAGAATTCAATGAATAAGAGTTCCTGGTGTTCCACTTCCTTGTCAGCATTTGGTATGGTCAGTGTTCCCAGCTGTAGCCATTCTAACAGGTGTGTAGTCACATCTCATTGTTGTTTTGCCATTTCCTTGATGACATGTGATGTGGAACATCTTTTCACATGATTATTTGCCATATGTATATCTTCTTTGGTGAGGGATCCGCTGAAGTCGTTGGCCCTTTTTTTATTTCGGTTGTTTTCTTATTGTTGAGTTTTAAGATTTCTTTCTATATTTTGGATACTTCATTATCAGATGTGTCTTTTGCAAACTTTTTCTCTCAATCTGTAGCTTCTCTCATTCTCTTGAAGTGTCTTCCACAGAGCAAAAATTTTTAATTTTAATAAAGTTCAACATATTTTATCTTCCACAGATCATGCCTTTGGTCTTGTATCTAAAAAATCATCATCAAACCCTAGGTCACCTAGATTTTCTTGTATATTATCTTCTGAGAATTTATAGTTTTTAAGATTATTCTTGCCATAACTTGGAGGGTTCAGTGAAGGTCTGAGCCAGAGATTGTAAGAGCATAAACTAGAGGCTTTTTCAAAGGATGAAGACAAGAGAGTGTCATTAGGATTTCAAAGAGGTAAGATCAATAGGATTGACTGTGGATTAAAGGGACTGATGTATTTAGGATAATGCCCAAGTTTCTGAGCTTAACAACTATATGGTTTTGGTAATATTCACCAAAACAGGAATAAATGAAGAACAGATTTTGGAGTAGAGGTAGGAGGGAATATTTAGACATATTAAACTTGACTTGGGACATTCAATGGAGATGTCTGATAGTTGAGTATAATGGTTTGCAACTTAGAGAAGTCTGGACTAGAGATGTAGCATTGGAAAATGTTCAGCATACAGATGGTACCTGAAAGCTTGGAAAAGAATGCCCAGGAAGAGTCTATAGGGACCAAATAAAGGACAAGACATGCAATGAGGAGAGAGAGGAACACTAATACTATTCTTAGGAACACCGTCATTTAAGGGGCAGGCCAAAAACACTGAATCCAGGAGGAAGTCTGAGAAAAAGTAGTTGGTTCAGAAGAAAACCAGGAAAATGTTTTATGGTTGAAACCAAGAAAGGAATTCCATTAAGGGAGTGGTCAACAGTGTCAAAACAGTCAAGAGCTTCAGTAAGACAGGGACTGTGTGTTCATGCACTTCACCCAATCCACCCTTCTTGTGGAGTGTCACCTTGAATTACAGAGCCTGGAAAGCTACAAACTACCTTTCTCTGGATTCCCTTGCAGCCAATGTACTGGCATGATTTAAGTTAGGCCATAACATTTGGGAAATAGAATTGAGGCAGTGGCCATATTTCCAGTTTATTATGGCAAGAATGACTAAATAAGAGAGATGCTTGGTTTTCCTGTGGCAGCTTTAGCAGCTGTAATGTTGCTAGTTTTGGGGGTGAAATGTAACTTTTATAGTTGGTCTTAGAATTGGTGGCAGGAGAGGTGGCTTTCTGATGGTGGCATCTTCCTAATCATGGTGGCTCCCGATATGCGACCCTGCAGTCTAAAACCTCCTACATAGAAATAGCAACAGCTCCCCCGGTAGCTCAGTTCTGGAGTGTGGCTTGGAAAATTATTCCTGAAAGCTTATCCAAGAATTTTTCTCTTTAACCTCCCTTATGGTTCTATAAGCTCATTACTATGGTGTAATAAATGTATTCTTTCTTAAGCTACAGTAGACGTTGTTCTCTGCAACTGAACAGAGACCACTATAAAATCTGCAAAAATATTTTTTGGAATCGGCAATGAGATGGTGATTGGTGCTTTACTGGGAGTGATTTCAGTGGATTGATGGGGAGAGAAAGCTAGACTCTACGGTGCTGAAAACCCTTCTAGTTTTCTAATAAATAAACAAGCACTGATTGTACTGTCTTACGCTGTCACGCTTATGGAATGGGATTAATACTTTCAAATATGGAAACATGTGTTAGTGTCTCATAGGTGGAGTAACATGTGAAGTACCATAAGACAGAGGTGAGAAACAGTCCTCTCCCTCGGGGATTCAATGTTAGTTAATGAAAATGATGGGGATACATTTCTGTTCCATTATTTAAAAAAAATAGATTTAATCATTTTTTTCTCCCTTATATGATTATTGTGGAAAACCACCCCAAAATGTTCTCTGTTAACATTTACAAACACATACGTATTTTATTATTTATTTATTTATTTTGAGAGGGAGTCTCGCTCTGTCGCCCAGGCAGGAGTGCAGTGGCGCCATCTGGGCTCACTGCAAGCTCCGCTTCCCGGGTTCACTCCATTCTCCTGCCTCAGCCTCCCAAGTAGCTGCAACTACAGGCACTCACCACCATGCCCAGCTAATTATTTTGTATTTTCAGTAGAGACAGGGTTTCACCATGTTAGCCAGGATGGTCTTGATCTCCTGACCTTGTGATCCGCCTGCCTCGGCCTCCCAAAGTGCTGGGATTACAGGCGTGAGCCACCGCGCCGGCCCCACATATATATTTTAATAGCATGTAGAGCTGTTTTCTTATCTGTTTATTATTGACAGTTTTGTATGTCATTGAATATATTTTAAAACATGATTTTTAACGGCCATATAATATCCCATTATATGGATAAATCATAATTCATGTAATCTCCTATAATCTGATGAATTTTTAATATTCTAGTTAGAACTGGTGGCAATATAGATTAGCGTGTTGGGTACAAATATTCTTGCAAAGAGCTGCAAATGGAGGATAGGAAATTGGAGATAGAGGGTTGCTAAAGGGAAGCCAGTTTTAAGAAGTTGTGGTTAAGTCCTTAGGAAGTCAGACGACTTGAAGAGGGAGTGAGGGAGAGAAAACAGACACAGGCATTTATAAGCTCACTTCTCATTTTTCTCTGTGCTCAACAAGGCTCAGAAATATTCCTGCTTGAAGAACTCCTTATTAGGTAATTTCCCTCATCACAAAAAAATAAGGTCAGCAGCTTTGATCCAGTTAATTTTTCTTTAATCCCTTTATCTTACTTGGTATCATGCAGGGTTTTTTCTTCTTCTTTTTAATGTAATGACCTAAATATATATCTGATAGAAACAATCTTGACTTAAGCCATAACAGAAATCTAGCCTTTTACACAACAGTGTAACGTTAGAACTTACGCCTGGATTTGGGGCATGTTTATCTTTCTTTTACTGATATAGCTCAGGAAGTGAAACTTCAGAGAGCTTATTCAAAACAACTTAAAGCGCTCATACCTCGCTGCGCCTTGCACGTGGTGACCCTCTTTGGCTGGATTATGACAGCCTGTGACAAGCCTATCAGGAGGGCTTGGTGTTTGGAAGGAACGTTGAATTAAGGTGCTTTTAGTCCATGGGAGTTCCCCCAATTTCATTCACTCAGTGCCTGCTGCCGGCTGGGGTGTTAAGAGCCTTGTTAAAATAAAGCTATTAGTCTTTTCTCTACAAAAGTAAAGAGCTTGCTGCTTACATTCAGGGTTCCTTAAATTAGTATGTATTTGTAGCCTGGCATTGCTAGAATCAGCAGTTTCATCAAGCAATATCCTAAAGAGGCCATTTAACCTCCCAATATTCCCCATTTATAGATTAATGGCAGAGGAGAAGATATAATGCCTTTTCAAACAGTTTTAAACAATTCATTAAAAATAGAAGAATAAAGTACACAAGATTTTTCTGCAAATGTCTGCTGATGAAAAGCGGAAACAATTCAAAATTAACATGTTTTCCAGTTTCTACAGGTTAGGACACATTTTTGCCAATGTTGTAATTTATGTCCTCTAAGCCAATTTTCCTCAGGAAATTTAAAAGCTGCTGTGCTGGGAGAGGCCAAAGTTGCAATATGGCTTATTCACCTATATATAACATCCTCATTTACAAATATGTCTTAGATCCATTACAAAAAAATGAGTTTCATGCTGCCAGACACATCATAAGATTAAGATGCAAAGTATAAAAATTTAGATGCCATTTTAGGAAACGTGCCTTTCATTTCAAGTTGGTATCATGACAGATATTTTGGAGCAGTGTTCCACATATCCAAAAGCTTTCTTCTAATTCCATTGCTCTTACCTAGTTATAGATTTGGCTGGAAGATGTTTAAAGGAATCAATACAATAAAAACTTCTAAAAAGTTATAAACTTGGATTTCAGCATCTTCTAATATTAAGACATTTTGCTAAAATGCTATATGTTTCTAGGGGAACTAAGGGAAATGCTCTATTTAAACAAAAGGAAGCTCATCAAAATAGGATGTTTAATTATTTGTCTTCGGCAATATGTGGTATATTATGCTGAGCTACGTATTTACAAATGTGTTATCCAGAGAGGCGAAAGAACACACACTCATTCAAACTATTGTTTCTGATGTGTTTGTTTTCTGTAATTTGATTTCAGTAATTTTGTCAAATAACTGGGTATTCAGCTTATAGACTAGTCTAGAACATCTGTTAGTTTAAAAAATACAGCAAGTAAAATATTTTAAAAATAATTCTTGGATAAGTCTTTTAACGATTCTGTGCCTACATTTTCCTTCCTTGTAACATGTCAGGGTTAAAACAGACATCCTGGAAGTCCCTTCTAACCTGTGCACATTTATAAAAATTATCTTGCATCATTTCCACATTTATGTTGACCACTAACACCTCATTAATATAGTAACTGTGTGTAGACACATGATGATTTTATAGCAGAATGACAAAGAGAGCAAAGCAATCTGCAAAGTATGAAATTATAAAGTATTTATTGGGATTTAAGCATGAAATCTTATGGCAGCACCATCCAAGTACTAGCTGCATGTACACTGGGCTATGGCATCTTAATAACCTGAACTGTCTCTGTTATGATTGTCTTAGCAGAAAATAAAATCAGACATCTCCTTCCAGCTCTGTTTGTGTCTGGGCCTAAGATACAGTTACCATAGAAACTATGATTGTGGATACAATTTTACAAATTTGGCTTCATCCATCAGATGCACTTTGTGTGTGTATGTGTGTGTATGTGCACGTGTGCGTATGTGCCTTGCCAGTAAGCTCGAAGAGCAAACTCTGGTTCTATGTCTTTAATTAAAGAGCCAGACACCATTCCTCATTTCCTATCCCCCATCTGTCTACCTACAAATAGAGAGATTGTAACACTGGCTAAAATGTAAACTCATACTTGAAAAAAGACAAAGGTCTGATGAAAAGAAAAAGGCATTGGGAAAAGCATTTCCTAAGAAATCTGTCACCTGTCCTATATTCTCCAGGAGCAGAGTAAACAGGAATTTGATATAATCTTAGTGACTTTAATCACTAGATGCTAATATCTAGTACTTACTAAATTTGGTTTCTAATTGTTCCATGGATGTATTCCATGAGTCATTCACTCCTTGCTGTTTTGTTTTATTGTACACTCTGTGACAGTGTTATTCACTCATCCCAAAAGAGACAATGCTAACCCTCAAAATAGATTCAATTCTTAAATGATATACTAGTTCATATTATTTCTTATACTGTCCCTTTTAGCTGATAAACTCTATAAAGCATATTCATTGACCAAGCTCTCTAGCATATTTTAGGTATACTTCCATTTATAAAGATTAAACATAGATATAAAATATTCAGCTTTTCCAAATGTTTCTTTTTTCCATTTCAGCCAGTGGGCAAGTTCTGGTCACTTCCATTTACAATTACTAGAAAGAACGGACTCTCTAGGACACTCCACTATCAGTATCATGAGTTGCAATCAATGCCACTGTTTCCATCTCTGCCTCATTTCACACATGAGGAAATGAGAGTTCAGAGATCATCAAGAGACTTGCCTAAGGGTCACACAGTGGCAAAGTCAGGATTTGAACTGAGATGTGTCTGACCCCAAAGCAACATTTTGTCCCCCACAATGCTGCTCATATATTGGCGGTGATCATTATAGTTATTGTCACTCTGTTTCCTAAATGAAGAACTGAGATGAAGGACTAGAAAGTTCAAACGAACCCATGGTGGTGATGCGATGGGACATGTGAAAGTGTCTCTGACTGTCTGCAAGTATTCTCAATGTGTTTGTGGTCTTCCTAGCCATATCACTGAACTCCAATGGCCTAGTAATATTTATTTCTTATAGCTGGAGGCATTAATATTTGTGTAGATACTAATTTTTTGGTATAGCAAAAGTGTTTCCTAATAAAGAGATATGTGTTATGAAAATAGCCTGGTTTGGCCGGGCGCGGTGGCTCACGCCTGTAATCCCAGCACTTTGAGAGGCTTAGACGGGCGGATCACGATGTCAGGAGATCCAGACTATCCTGGCTAACATGGTGAAACCTCGTCTCTACTAAATATACAAAAATTAGCTGGGCGTAATGGCGGGCACCTGTAGTCCAGCTACTAGGAAGGCTGAGGCAGGAGAATGGCGTGAGCCCAGGAGGCGGAGCTTGCAGTGAGCCGAGATCATGTCACTGCACTCCAGCCTGGGCGACAGAGCAAGACTCTGTCTCAAAAAAAAAAAAAAAAAAAAAAAAAAAAAAAAAGCCTGGTTTATGTGGAGTTTTTTTTTCAGTTATTCATACATGGTGTCAGTCTATTAATTTGGTTAACATAAGATCTCAGATTGTAAGCTTCCTGAGTGCTAAGACAATGCCTCCTTTTGGCACCATTGCATTCTCAAGGCCTGGCATATCATCTTTGTATCATTCTGCTCATTAATATTTACTGAGTCAATGAAACAGACGTCTCAAACATCTATTCAGTGGAAGTTACCAGAAAGAATGAATCAGATTTCGTGCTAGATTTTTGGTCCAAACCTGTTGAATCATAGAAAACATATTATCAAAATGTTTTCAAGGGAGCTTTACCCTCATGACATCTGTTTTATGGTTATGCCTTATTAAGACTGCCACATTTCTTTTGTTTACATAGTCCTGGCTTTTCATATTCCTTACAAAATAAAAAAAAACCTATAAATAGTCTAATAATTTAGATTTGAACTTGGATCTGGAGTATAAATCAAAACTGTTTGGAATCTAAATTATGTAATTGCTTAGCGTGAGGAAAGATTCCTATGAGCTCAAAGTAGCAGTGGACTAGGAGAGGAACCGTGTACAATAGGATGAATTACTGAGCACATAACTACTGTTGGACGGAATGGCTACCTCATTATGCAGTGCTTACTGGAGTCACAACATTATCAGACCTGTTCTACCATTCATGCTGGAATCAGACAGGCATTTTCCCCAAATTTGTATTAACCAAATGATTTTGTGATGACTGCAGCAGCTGAGTTCAAGTTCTAGGAAGATGAATAAAGACAAGTTGAGGAGAAAGGAAGAACTGAACAGAAAACCTTCTGAAAACTGATGTTCTTATGTCAAAACCTGGTTTGGAAAACCAAGCCAAATATGCATACATACATACACACACACACACAACTGAACAGTTTCCTGTTAACTAGAGAAAAAAACTCAGCCTGTTAGTCTGGTATGCAAGGCCTTTAGTAACCCATAGCAACCTAACTTTCCAGCTTTATCTTGTCCTTCTTACGCGTGCTCAATGATCTTATTGATCTTATTAAGAATTTTATGGATCCCAAACATGTACTTTTTTTTTTTTTTCCCCCTTTGGAGACAGAGTTTCACTTTTGTTGCCCAGGCTGGAGTGCAATGGTGCGACCTCAGCTCACTGCAACCTCCGCCTCCCAGGTTCAAGCTATTCTCTTGCCTCAGCCTCCCAAGTAGCCGGGATTATAGGCATGTGCCATCACGCCTAGCTAATTTTATGTTTTTAGTAGAGATGGGGTTTCACCATGTTGGTCACGCTGGCCTGGAACTCCTGACCTCCAGTGATCCACCCACCTTGGCCTCCCAAAGTACTGGGATTACAAGTGTGAGCCACCATGTCTGGCCAGCCAAACATGTGCTTTTTTGCCTATGGCAGGATATCCATTCAGTTTTGGTAGCTCTGCCTGTCATCAGGTTAGTGCCATAAACATGGCAGGGGTTTAGTAAACGCTGATTGACTGAATGAATGAAACAAAGAATATTGTTCTGATTGGCTGTATTCATTGCCACGAAGGGAAAAAATAGGTGGATAAAGTAGTAGATTAAAAAAATAGGGGCGGGCACGGTGGCTCACGCCTGTAATACCAGCATTTTGGGAGGCTGAGGTGGGTGATCACTTGAGGCCAGGAGTTTGAGACCAGCCTGGACAACATGGCAAAACCCTGTCTCTACTAAAAATACAAAAACTATCTGGGTGTGGTGGTACACGCTCCAAGTAATTCCAGCTACTTGGGAGGCTGAGACAGGAGAATTGCTTGAAGCCAGGAGGTGGACGTTTTAGTGAACCAAGATCACACCATTGCATTCCAGCCTGGGCAACAAGAGTGAAACTCCATCTCAAAAAACAAACAAAAAACAGATTATGTGAGCATTAAAACACTCAAACAGAGAAGAGCCTGGAAGAAGGGGTATAGATAGGGAAAGAGGAAAAAATCCAGAGAAACAGAGAAAAGTTGCAAAAGAGAATGGAAACTATGAAAACAAGCTAGATTATGACAATCTACTCTAAATCTTAGCATACAGATAATTCCTGTCCTAAATTTCTTTCCATTAATCAAATTCATGGATCAATCAGAACACATCACTCCTCTACCAGCATGGGTAACACAGACTTTGCTCTTCTGATTACATGTATACATAGCATCTTACTTTCAATGTCTTTAAAATATGATTATTTTAAGTCAACATTTAAAGGTAGATTTGATAGAATCATTTAATTGGGCATTGATTCATCTACACAGAACTCATTACTGAATTCTTCAATTTCACCAACATAATTTCCTTCCAAATTATCTTTTATCTAGATGCTGGAAGTGCAAGTCCTGTGAAAACTTTGCCAAAATTAAAAGCTTTTAGATTTCTAATGCTGGCTGAACACAAACCCATGGAAGATTGTTGAAGAACACTGCATGCTTGCCAACTGCCAGATATGACTGCTTTTCACATAATTAATGTCATTCTTGCTGCTCAAGTACCATTTCCATCCTCTAATAATTTGCACTAATAGAGGAAGTTTCTGCAATAATTTTTGCATCCTGCAAAACCACCCTGGCTTCTACACACCTTTTTAATCAAAATAACGACAATGGACAAAGGGGGCTGGTTAGAAATGTTACTGCAACCCTGGGTAGAATTTGCTTTGTCACTGTTTTCAAGCTCAAAAACCTGTCCAAAGGGCTCACTGCATTGACTATTATTAAGTCAATTAGACCTTGGTGCTTTGATTTCAATAGCATTGAACCATATGAATTTACACCCAGAGGAGAAAAATATATAAAATGAATGTGTTGGACAATTCTTCTACCAAAAGAAAGTGAAAAGAGAGTATTTTTTAAAAAGCAAAACCAAAAGATGAGCAGATGCAAATATAGGCCCAGGTCCCGTGAAATATGATAATTGTAAAATACTTTAAGCTGCAGCTTCCAGTAAGAGGAAGTGATAGACCAGCTGCAAATCATAACCTCAAACCTGCCAATTCACAGTGTTTTTTTTTTTTTTTTTTTTTTTTGAGACAGAGTCTCGCTCTGTCGCCCAGGCTGGAGTGCAGTGGCGCGATCTCGGCTCACTGTAAGCTCCGCCTCCCGGGTTCACGCCATTCTCCTGCCTCAGCCTCCCGAGTAGCTGGGACTACAGGCGCCCACAACCGCGCCCGGCTAATTTTTTGTATTTTTAGTAGAGACGGGGTTTCACCGTGGTCTCGATCTCCTGACCTTGTGATCCGCCTGTCTCGGCCTCCCAAAGTGCTGGGATTACAGGCGTGAGCCACCGCGCCCGGCCTTTTTTTTTTTTTTTTTTATTATGCTCTTGCAAAATCAAGAACTCTGCTCGGGATATAAAATTATGCAAATATACAGCAAGCAACAACAACAACAAAAAATCAGCCCAAGTGTCTCACATGAGCCAAGAAATGGATGTAGCACGATGGTGCTGCACACCTCACATGCCGTGGAGGAGGACACAGAGTCCGTGGTTAGTGGGTTTCTAGGAACCCTGTCCCTGACTTCCCTGTAAGCTGAGTAGTGATACTAAAATGAGGAAAGTTTGGGTATAAGGAGAGAACTGCTGAGTCTTTTCCCCTCTGTTCCTGAGTTACTTTCGAACTAGTGAAAGGCTACATCAAAGCCGCATACTTCTTTGGCTAAGATGGCTTTGAAAAAACTTCACCTGAGTCACAGCTAACGGTACTTGGCCGCTCTGTGAAGTCCACCTAGCGGAGATCTGAGGATGCCACTTGAGCAGAACACGTTTGCTCTGTGCAATGACCTGGGGGAGGGGTGGGGTTCGGATCTGGAGACTGTTCAGTCATCTGATCAAAGCTTCAGAACCGGATATCTAAGCTACTGAGGAAATAATACAAAGGATACTTCAGTGTGGGTTTTAGTGGCCATTGTTAAAATAAAAAACAGCTGGTCATCAGTTGTGACAGTTGTGCTGCTACTTCGTGAACAGTCTGGCAGGCCCTGGGGAAAGGACAGAGTGACCAGCAACGGCTGGCTTGGAAGCGTGGATGCTGATGGGCCCCTGACCATGGCCTTGGAGGGGCTGTGCACATACGTGCTCTAGAGGGTGATACCTAAAAGGTTAAACCGATTTTCAAACTACCTGTCCTGTTTTTAAAATGTGCTTGCTGTCTAGTTCCTGCATACATATTAAATGAGTGATATATCATCAGATACTTCATACAGGGTTTTGCAATGATCAAAGCATGTTCTCAGATATCATCTGACTCAATCCCCAACACTACCCTGACCAGGACAAAGGCAGGTGTTGTGAATTCCTCATAAGACTACTTCACTCAAAGAGAATGACACGGCAGGGAGGACAGGTCAGACAATCCTAAACGCACCATCATTCCCAATGCATGTCTGATTCCAGCATTAATTACTTCTTTTTTAAAATTATGTTCTAGGCTACATGTGCACAATGTGCAGTTTTGTTACATATGTATACATAAGCCATGTTGGTGTGCTGCACCCATTAACTCATCATTTACATTAGGTATATCTCCTAATGCTATCCCTCCCCTCTCCCCCGACCCCACAGTAGGACCCGGTGTATGATGTTCCCCTTCCTGTGTCCAAGTGATCTCATTGTTCAGTTCCGACCTATGAGTGAGAACATGCGGTGTTTGGTTTTCTGTTCTTGTGATAGTTTGCTGAGAATGATGGTTTCCAGCTGCATCCATGTCCCTACAAAGGACATGAACTCATCCTTTTTTATGGCTGCATAGTATTCCATGGTGAATATGTGCCACATTTTCTTAATTCAGTCTATCATTGATGGACATTTGGGTTGGTTCCAAGTCTTTGCTATTGTGAATAGTGCTGCAATAAACATACGTGTGCATGTGTCTTTATAGCAGCATGATTTATAATCCTTTGGGTATATAACCAGTAATGGGATGGCTGGGTCGAATGGTATTTCTAGTTCTAGATCCTTGAGGAATCGCCACACTGTCTTCCACAATGGTTGAACTAGTTTACAGTCCCACCAACAGTGTAAAAGTGTTCCTATTTCTCCACCTCCTCTCTAGCACCTGTTGTTTCCTGACTTTTTAATGATTGCCATTCTAACTGGTTTGAGATGGTACCTCATTGTGGTTTTGATTTGCATTTCTCCGATGGCCAGTGATGATGAACATTTTTTCATGTGTCTGTTTGCTGCATAAATGTCTTCTTTTGAGAAGTGTCTGTTCATATCCTTTGCCCACTTTTTGATGGGGTTGTTTTTTTCTTGTAAATTTGTTTGAGTTCTTTGTAGGTTCTGGATATTAGCCCTTTGTCAGCATTAATTAATTCTATCTGGAAACGGCATGAAGAGTCTCTAGTTGAACACCCAGAGGCAGTGGTCTCAGGCCTGCACACAGTGTGGTATAGTGGTTGGGTTTGAATTCTGGCTCTACCACTTACTGACTTTGTGATCTTGGGCAAGTTAACTTTTGAGCCTCATTTCTCTCACCTGTAAATGCGATTAATAATAATACCTACTCAGATGAGGATTAAATTATATGATGAATATAAATCACATAGTACATCTCACACATAGTCTACTACATGCCAGTAAATCTTCATTCTTACTATTGTAGTTACATTGAATCTGACCTTTCTATTGGTTAAAAAACAAAACATAATAAACAAAAACACTTGGGGAGAATTTCTTCCCTGCCCTATAGAATTCATTTCCATGAACGCTCTGAGCAGATCTGGCTTACAGAGCTAATGGAAGCTTCTTCACCGATACTATTCCGAAAACGGTATTGGGAAAGAGAGTGAGGAGGAGAAAGAGACAGACAGAAAGGGAGGGCATTATAGAGAGAGAACTCTTACTTTCTCTTATGAAAGTGCCTCTTTTTTATACTATATGTATACAAGATGAGTGGCTGGAATAATATGACACATTCAGAAGGATGATGTGTGTGTTGTGTGTGTGTGTGTGTACACACATATGTAACCATCTTATTGTTGCTTACAGAAACTACTCAATGCCTAGAGAAAAGTCTAATTCTTAAGCATGGCATCCAAGCCTTTCACAATCTACTGTCATCATTGTCATCCTCATCAGTATCACCATCCTTCATCCCTATACACTCTCACATTTCCTTACGTTGGTTCAAGCTTTTTCCTTTCCCCCTCTCTTCTATCACCAGGTCCTCTGGGAAGCCTGTCAGACAGAACTATTCTTTTTGTTTTCTGAGAGCCTACAGTATGTCTTTGTAAATAATACTTACCTAGACTGTTATAAGGAGGTGGTTTGTGTTTTTGTTTTTCCTTCTCCGTTGGATCATCAGTGCTTTGAGGACAAATAATCACGCTTTATTCATCTTTGTAATACTTCTTATCTCACACATATGCTCAATAAATGATTAAAAGAATAAAGCATCAACTAAATGAAAAAAGTAATATTGAAGGCGAGACGTAACATAGGCAGGCAGAGAAAAAAGTAATCCTCAACTACCCACGGAAAACAGACTTGGATTATCCTAGCTGGGCTACCTCAAGGTGCTATTAGCAACTGAATGCAATACTCCAATTCATGTGGGAACATGAATTCTACCAAATGAAATCAAGAAACAGCATTTGTGATTTAGGCATTTAACAGTGCAAATATGAAATATGTGTTTTATTACATTATTGAACAGTTTGGGATCACACATAAACACCAGGACCATGTGTGTATAGTCCTAATGACTGGATGAGGAGAGAATGACAGCTGGCTTCCTTCCCAGGGTACAACAGGTTGTGTGCACAGGTAGAGAGTGAGTCCACCTCCAACTGCTGACCTCAGACATTTTACTATAGGGTCCATTGGTGTGTTTTCCTAAATTAGTGCAACCCCCAGATTTAGCCCTGCAGTCTGGCAGAAGGCCCCTTCATTGCGTTTTCAAGTCTGAAAGCATCCTCAGTGTCTGTGTTCAGAGAGATGCTCATCCAAGTGCAGTTCTTCCAGAGAAGCAAAGGTACAGAGTCTGAAGGGGAAGCATTGCATAGCAAGGGGTCAGCAGACGGGAGAAACAAAGAGAAAATAAGAAACCAACACTCGTCATGACTATTTCTATGCAAAGAAGCCAAATTCCAACTTTGGCAGCTAAGCCATTGAAATTCTGGTTGAGTGCCATTTATATGATTTCCCATCTTTAAGGAGAAGAATGTTTATCTACTTACTTAAGGGTCTATTCATTATGTCCCAGTATGGCATGAATGTTGAGCGTAAGCAACACCTATTTATTATCTAGTACTGTTTTGCACTGCTTTAGTGGGCTCAGTTGGAGAATTGTGAGGTGATTTACAAACATTAGCCTAATACTTTAACACCCCTAAGAGGTAGGCAAAAGAATACGTAAGGCTCTCTACTCATCAATATAATGAAATTAAGAAAAGTGAAAATTTAGGATGAATATTGCAAAGAACTTCTTATGGTATAATCCATTAGGATGAAGGATAATTTCCCAGGGGGAGTTGATTTATATGTTAGAAAATGTACAGCACCCATTCATAATGTATTTGTGACAGATGTAATGCCATGTCCATCTATAAATCAGATTTACCTTCTGTTTGAAGCCCCAGAACCCTTCCTACTGAAGGCTATCCCCAGGGGCACTGACCTAAGATGTTTCACATCCAAAGGGCCCAATTACTAAAAATCTTCCATCTTGTAATTGGGTTTTGGTATGGAAAATAGCACCAACATTAATCCAAGTCACTTGGAAGTAGAGAGAGTTATATTCCTGAATTTGTCCATTGGTCCAATGTAGCTTTAGGGACAGGTCTCTCCAAGTATCTTCCTGAAGGGTCACGTGAAACTTACTTTTACTTTGCAGACAAGCAACAATGCATAAATTACCCTAACAACCCACAAGTGAGTTACTGATCAGGCGATGATCCCTGAATTTAAATTTACAACGTTCACAAGGGAAACATCACTTTCAATTTGAGGGTCAACTGTGGGGAACAACTCATCCAAAGAGTGGGTAGAATCATCTTTCCTTAGGAACAGAGATCAAATACCATAATTCACAGGGTGACAAAACTCAAGTGAGCGGGAGCAGGAGAATGCAATGCTGTGGAAGAAACAGGAATAGAGCCTCTTTCACCATACTCCTGGGGGACACAGGGACATGTGGTTCAAGTGTTAATCGAATCATTTCTTAAAAAATCAAAATTCAATTCAGCCTGCATCATTTTCAATAGCACACAACTCAGCTAAAAGACACCCCACGCTTGTTCCACCTCACAATTCTCAGTCAATGAGAATTCAAATACCTCCTCATAGCTAATACCTTTAATGGACTACACTCCCCACCATTTCCCAGGTACTCCTGAAAACCAAACTGCAAGAACCTATAAAAAGAGAGTGAGCTTATTCAAGGTTTTTAGATCCACTCCAGTTTTCATTAGGCCTGCTGCCACATTTTCATTAGACTCACCTTGATTACTTCTCAATCCTACCCTGGGTGAATGCAATATAGCACCATTGGCATGTTTATAATCAGAAAGGAGAAAACACCAGGAAATGCAATTTGGGGTATAATTCTCTCCTAGTAAGGCCCCTAAGAAAAATGATCCAACACTTTAATGTGTTTCTAATTACTAATTTCTGTGAGTTATTGAAATCAGGGATCCTCAAAATGGGAGAGCTTGGCTATTGCCTGAGGAATTGCAGCAAAGCAGAGAGCACAGAGCCACCTAGCACAGGAGGAGGAAATTATAAAGGTGACAGAATGAACTCACTACCTCATAGGGAAGAGAAACCTTTTACTGGATAATGTCCTCCAATACCTTGTTCTTTGAGTGGGCTATTATTTAAATACTATGATTTAAAGAGATCCATTACATCAATATTTTCAGAAGGAAATATACTTCTTATTATGCTACAAACAAATATCCTATTAATGGTATTATTACTGTGTGCAGTTTGAACCAGAATATTCACATGCAGATTACAATGAAGAATACTGGTCCTGCTGTTATGTGTATCCCATAACAGAGTTGCAAACTGCTGTTAGTACACATCTCTAAGGATGGTTTAGTTTTGAAATGTCCTATGACATCTTTTGGCATGGAGAAAGGACCCAAATAAAGAGTCTGAGGACCACCACTCTGCTCCCTCCCTACCTATTGACTGGGGCCAACTCTGGGGCACAGCTGCACAAGGACGGAGTATGTGTTAAAGGAAAGACCGGGCTTGGATGTCTGTGATGTACATGATTAGTGGCTGTTGTTACTTCCTCTTTCCATTAATGCAGAGCTCGCAGGTGGGAATAAGCCATGATATTCTCTGGTGGGAACATGAGAAGGGGGCAGAGCAGATTTGATTATGGGGGCAATATGTCTACATGGTAGATGTGGAGCTAAGGGAGATGCAAAAAAGAACTCCATTTTACTCTGTATACACTCCTCTGTAGACTGGAAACTCATGTGTCCCAATTTTGAACACATTTGTGAATATAATAGCCTCTGGTTTTGGCAGTCTGGAATGAAATCATTGGCCATCTCTCCCGAAAATCACTCTCTAGAGCTGGACTGTGAGAAGAACGTAGCAAGTTAGACCAATGCCAATCGTTTTTATTGTTTTCTAAGCACGAGGAATACATATCATCTATGCATCTTAGAAAATTAGAAATAACCACTATGGGGAAGAATGGTTAGGCTGGGTGCAGTGGCTCAAGCCTGCAATTCCAGCACTTTGGGAGGCCAAGGTAGGTGGATCACTTGAGGTCAGGAGTTCAAGACCAGCTTGAATGGTGAAACCCTGTTTCTACTAACAATACAAAAATTAACCGGGTGTAGTTGCGGGCACCTGTAATCCCAGTTTCTTGGGAGGCTGAGGCAGAAGAATAGCTTGAATCCAAGAGGTGGAGACTGCAGTGAGCCGAGATCATGCCACTACACTCTAGCACTCTAGCCTAGGCGACACAGCAAGACTGTCTCAAAAAAAAAAAAAAAAAAAAGGGGGGGACTCCATAAGACTCCATAGTTCTGATCCAGCCACCTTTCTGGCCTCTGTCCACTCTCCCTCTCACTCACTCTCCTCTCTACTCCTCCAGCTTCCCAAGCATCTTGCTCCCTTACCCTTCTCTGACCACTTCGTACAAAACAGCATGCCTTGCCCAGCCCCTTAGCCCAGCTTGATATTTCTTCCTGGTCATTATCATGGCCTGATATTTACTCTTTACTTGTTTATTGTCTACCTGTTTTTACAAACATAAACTCTATGAGAACAAGGACGTTGTTTTCTTTCCCTAGCACTAGGACCAGTCCCTTGAAAATATTCAACAAATCAATATTTGATCAAGTGAAATGGTTATAAACCACTTTCCTAAACATGCACGTCTCTTCTTCTTTCTTTTTTTTTTTTTTGGCTTTTTCACTTTTTCTCTTTTATCCCTTTTCCTTCTCAGAGACAAAAAAATTAATGCACAAAGTAACCCAGTATGGGAAGTCTTTGTAAATGCTTTTACTAGACTCTATTAGAGGTGACTTTTTTCATCTCTTAAAACACTGAACGATTAGCCCCATGTGGTGGCGTGCGCCTGTAGTTCCAGCTACTTGGGAGGCCGAGGTGGAAGGATTGCTTGAGCCCTGGAGGTTGAGGCTGAAGTGACCTGTTTGCACCCCTGCACTCTAGCCTGGGTGACAAAGCAAGACCTTGTCTCAAAAAAACAAAAACAAAAACAAAAAAACACCCAAAAAACATTGAATGTTAAAATCTATATCTTTTTGTAAGTTTAGTATTTATTTTCATAAATTTGAAAATAATTCTGGTTACAGAGGGGTGATTTCATTATTTAATTAACACTTATGTTTCCTGTTACTGATGTTTACACTGGATGATAAAAAATCTTTTTAAAAATTAGCCTGAAAAAATACACCTTGATTCAAATGTAATTGTTATGAATAAAGGTATAGGGGTAAGAAAATGGATTTTTATTTTCCAAATTCAATTAACCCATGAAAATTTTCACACAAAAGAACATCTGGTGGATAGGAGAATAAAATAAGCCATCTTCAAGTTCTGTACAGAATATGAACTTCATTTATTTGTCTTCTGTCATCAAGGTATAAAACAGCTTATCTGGGCACTGGGGTGTTCTTCCTACCAGTCTCGCTGCTAAATTGTTTTATTTATGATCATTATTTTCCTTCTGCCTTCCTTTGGGAGAAGAGAATACAAAAATTAAAATTTATAAATTCAAAACATCCACATCTTAAAGAAAATATGTCTAATATTTTCCTTGAGTGAAAAAAGAGGGATGGCCATATTTTGCTTTCTTTTCTTTGCAATGAAAGTTGAAACAGTGATTTTGTGTTATTATAACACTCATCATTTCTCCCTCTAATTTGGATGGTTTTTAATAAAGCTCCATTGATTCCACTGAAAGGAATTCCTCCTGGCAAAAGCAGAACACACACACTGATTGCTAAATATGCAGCAATTATCATATTCAGCAGCATACTTTAATATCTTATTTATAGATGTATCTATCTATAATTTGCTTTAATTAAGTTGCATTGATTTTAATGACAGGAGCGATTCTCACAGAAGGGGCTGGTGTCATATGCTCCCATGAGTCCTGGTCTAAAGATGTGGTCTGATGCCTTAGTGATCTTCCTTAGGCTCTGGATAAACTCATCCTAACTTAGCGAAGTTTAAGGGAACTTTCCAGTGTGCTGACACCTCAGATTTTGCCCTCCTGATCACAGGATGGTGTGAATTAATACGTAACTTTGTGCAATGAGAGTGGCAACCAAATTTCAAAATAGTTTCATTGTGTATAACTGCATCACTAGGAAAATGTTGCAGTATTAATTTAGACAACTACCCTCTGTAAGGTGTGGCTAAAACAGTGTTTTGCCACTCTAGTAACTCTGAACCATTTCCCCCCCTGCATTGCCAATAACAATAGTTGGCTCTGAGAAGGATACTGAGACTTGAGCTATTTTTAAATTCTTAATTATTTTCCATACCCCTTCTGGTGTAAGTCTGAGAAAACTGAAACCAAGAACTTACAACAGTTTTGCCTTTTATGACACCTGTGTTCAAAAGTGATGGGACTAGGTGGCTAAACATAACACAAAGAAACATGACAATATCAAGTATGTTTTTAAAACCTCTAAAATATGACTCATCATGACCAGAAACGATTTCTTTTCCTTTTCTAATGGATGAAGAAGTAAGCACTGCTTCTATAAATCTTTGCACCTCAGAAGGTGCCAACATTAATTTTGTATAAATTATCCATGTTCGAATGCCAAGGCATGATCACAAAGGAACACTCAGAAGACAGTTATGCCAGAGCATTCGCAGATTCTGGTCACCATTTTTCACTCACTGATTATTGCTACAAGTGTTGATTAATAGTGGTGTTCATGCTGCTAGAATGCATTTCCCTGGAGGTGAAGAAAACATTCAAGGAAAAAAAACAGAAGGAAAGATAATAATCAACCCATCCTTCCGCTTCTCTGTAATAACTCTGCAGAGAGCGTGCAAATCATGGTTCCTGATGATCTGTTAGCAGCTTCTGAACCATTTCACTAAAAAGATCATCCATATGCATCAGATCACCAATTTGTCAATCAGTTTATAAGGCAATTAAATGTTCCTTAATCTCCTCCCTCTCTCTCTGGAAGAGGATAAAATGATATAAGCAGCAGGGGTCTGAGAGTGGTGTTAGGACATTTCATATCCAGTCTCTCTCCTGTGTCTCGGTGCCCTGTCTGAATGCTAGATAAAGCTTCAATGACAATAATGTGCAAGACTGGAATTTACCAAGGCTGATTAGCTTAGTACTTATTTTTCTCTCATCAGTAATGTCATCCCTCTTATCCATGGAGGGAAACTAATGAATTGGATTTAGAGAGCAAGAACATTTCTTAATAAATGCAATATGACAGGAGATATGAAAAATACAGATGAGAATACAGCAGGGGAAGGCTTGCATGCCCAGGCGATTCTACTTTAGACTGTTTAGATCTCAACTCCAAGAGCCTCTGATCTTGAAGGCTATCAGTTTCCTTTGTCCAGCTCAATAAGATCATTTCCTGCTTCATGTTTCTCTCTCTGGGTGGCTTTTCTCATCATTAATCCTATGATGTGTTTTTGTTCTTCTAACTCTTAATTGTCTCTAATGAGGAGCAGACCATCAATGGCCACATTTGCAGTTCCCCTCTTGATTTAAGTGGAAAGACTAATTAGTATAAATTATGGTGAAAAAAACCTGAGTCCCTCCCATAAGTTGGAAGAAGAAAAAGCAAGTGAATTTACAATATTATATCTTCTTGCAGAGAGTATACAATTTAGTTCTTCCACAGCAATCAGGTTTAGGCTCGTGTTGGCTTTTCCGTAAATTCTTTTGCAAAGGTCACAGTCTACAAACAGATATTGAAATTTAACCTTTCAGATCACAACCCCTCTCCTTGGACATCTCATCTTTCACTCACCTCTCACTCTGGCGTTTTCTAATGGTCCTGCACTACATAATTCCTTTACAACAATTCTTATCCAGGTGGGTTATGCCTCTAGAGTCATCCTTTCTTTCTTCCCCATTTCATCTTCTTGAATTGTCCAGCATGAGTATCTGTGCGGCCAGTCCAGGAAGATATTTTCCATTGCTTTATTCCTCAGTGGAAGCATGTGCAACATTTTGTAGGGATTATGAAAGAAAGGAATCCAAGTCAGCTCTTACCCTGCTAACCATATACACACCAGAGACATTTTGCCCCTCTCTGAACCTCAGATTCTCTATCTCTAGTTCCTCAGGAGGGAAGGGTGTTGCCTGAAGAGGGCAAATCTCTGGCAGCTGAAGTAATAGATTCTGAACCCTTAGCTGTTGTACTAACTAAAGCACACTGCATTCTGGAAGAAAGCCGACAAAGCAGAAAGGAGAAAATAAAAACAAAAAGACAGTAATGAATCAGCAAACATTTAAATTATTTTCCAGTAACCATACAACCCTTATTTTTGCTACAATTGAACTGACTACTGGAAAGTGGCATTACATGTAAATTACATCAACATCCTTATGATATTGGCATCTACTCCTCATCCAAAAGTCTTCAAGTCTTGTTTAACCCTTCTGTGGGTAGCAAAAGACAGGTCTCAAGCATAGAATAATACATTTTTCTCCAAACTTCACTAGCAACATAAATGTGGCGGAGAGAACTTGGTTTACTATTTCACGAGTTGCAGCTGTAAGGTTAGATGTGCACAGCATTTCCTTTCCACACGCTCCTGTGTGCCACTCTTTTGCATCTTGTGGTGGGAATGTGCATAACCTATGGATAGCATTTCTTATTCTTCACAGTGTTGTTGGGTGGCACCTTTCTTTGCCTGCCTATACCAAGGTGGCAGTTGGTATAGTTTCTCTGTGATCTGTTATTATTTTTCTTTTTTTTTTTTTTTTTTTGAGACGGAGTCTCACTCTGTCACCCAGGCTGGAGTGCAGTGGCGCGATCTCGGCTCCCTGCAAGCTCCGCCTCCCGGGTTCACGCCATTCTCCCGCCTCAGCCTCCGAGTAGCTGGGACTACAGCCGCCCGCCACCGCGCCCGGCTAGTTTTTTGTATTTTTAGTAGAGACAGGGTTTCACCATGTTAGCCAGGATGGTCTCGATCTCCTGACCTCGTGATCCACCCGCCTCGGCCTCCCAAAGTGCTGGGATTACAGGCTTGAGCCACCGCGCCCGGCCTTATTTTTCATTTATGCTACCAGATGGATACCAGATGGGTAATTGTAGCCAGTGCCTCTGCTCTAAGTCCACACCAGAGCCCATGGGCATGGACCTGTCAGTGAGCTGACTCTAAAATGGCGCTTCAAAGAAATACTCCTCAAAACTGTATGCATCTGTTCTCTACTCAAATGACCCTTAAAAAATGAAAAAAAGAAAATCCTTGTAGACCAGCTTTTCTTTAAGTAGATATTACATCCATAAGAAAAAGGGAAAATAACCAGCGGATAACCAGATAGTGGCTTGTGGATGTCAAACTCATTTCTACCTAATGGCACATCCAAAAAGCTACTAATTCAAATAGCCATGTCAGTAAAGAAAGTGAAGTATAATCAATAGGTTTCTTTTTGGTGATAGCCTCACAATGTAGAGTCCAATTCCCAAAGGGCAGCTTTTACATAACATTTTCTGAAGTTAAAAAGGAAAAAAAGTAAGTGAAGAAAAAATCTAAGAGCTTTGAAAGGCCTAGTGATTCCTACAGAAGAACACAGACTACAGAAAAAAAAAAAAGTGAAATGGTGGCAAAGACCTGTTGTAAGAACTCTTCCCTAATCTGTTTCTCTTAAACTGAGCCTTGGTTGTCACGCCCGACAAATTACATTTAAAAAAATATCCTGATGGATCATCTGGTTGTTTCAAGTGTGTATTTCAGCAGTTCATTATGAAAGTTTATTTTCTAAATTAACTACAAATAAAGTGGGATCTTCTAGCCATTTTCTCACACAATGCTGTCAGCTATTTTCTTTCAGCAGACATCAAAGCAGATCCCCAGTCCATGCCAAGCTCTTTTCCTGGAGAAGTTCTGACAAACAGTTATGTGTTCCCGTAGGTTACTATGGAAACACTTACTTTTCAGGTCTTCCACTTACAAAGGTAACATCTGCATTAAAATATGTTGGAAGTTAATTATTTTTAATGCTCAAGTAGAGTCATGCCACTATAGCCATATCCATTATTTCAAAATTCATAAACATAAATTGACTTAATCTATAAAAATACTTAAATGAGGTGCTCACCCTATAGGTGTAATTGCCAGCCTGTTAGGTAGCCACTTGGAACATTGTCAAAGACACCAAAAGAGATGTTAGCAATGACCTACTTGCTGGCATTCCTCGTTATGCTAGCTTGTTGAGTATTTAAGATTGTGTCATGTCTGACATGAAGAGAAGAGGCTAGAGATGAGAATACAGGGCAGGTCTCAATTGATACGTGCTTTCCCTTTGGAGACTCATAGATGATTCTGCCTCCGTTACTCATCTGGGCCATCAAGAATTCAAACATTTGTTGAGGGGCAGCAAAGTACTCAGCATGAGGTTGGGCACAACATAGGGCTCAAATGTGCATGAGTTATTAAATAAGTTGCTTGCTGGTACCAGGCAGAATGTGGTTAAGTTTTACTTCCCAGTGCAGACCGGAAGTGGTAGAGAAGTACTGTCAGGGAGAGGGAGATGAGGCTGGAGCAGCTGGAGAAGGCTTCATGAGAGGCTACTGTGACTGTATAGATGCATGAAATGTGAGCACAACCTCTTACCAGGAAGACCAATGGGATGCTGTCTAACCTAGCTTCCGGATCACTCACACAGACCATTGGCTGCTGACTATAATAGCTAGCTGTTTGCAGGGGACTGTGGATGAGTAAGAATCTTGATGCATGATGGGCCATGAGTAACTTCTCAAAAGCAGTCAATCCATCTCTGATGCATCATGTAGGTGTCATCAGCTACTTGAAAAAGGTAGTGAGATGAGGACTAGGCTTTACAGTAGAGAGAATTGGACTTTGTATCTGGAGAAACTTCTGTGTTACTCCTAAGATGAGTATGGTAGGTCTCGATCCTCCTCCTTTTCCTGAGAGAGACCTAGAAACAATGCTGCCCAATGCAACAAGCATTTATCAAGTATGTACTCTCTATGATCTAAGAATGGAAAGGAGGCTGCAGGGAAGGTTGAGACAGATTCTGATGAAGGCTATTGCCTTATTGCCTTTGCCTGGCCTTATACACTGACACAGAAACAGTAGGGGTCTAATGGTTGACCTCTGGGAGGTTTTCTGTGGCAGAGGAGTACTTGAGATAGCCACATCTTTAACTGCCCCTTGTCAGTTGTCACCACAGAAAAGACTACTTAGTATACTGTAGTCAACCAAAACTCAAACATTAATGATTTGTTTTGTCATCATCCTCAAACCACAGTTCACCCATATAAAAGAAGTAAGAGCTAAGCTCTTTTCTCCTTTACTGATGTTGGTCACGTACCACAGAATTTTTACAAAAAAGCCTTACTGCAGTAAAAAAAAAATGACTTTTTCTATTTTTTTCCCCTTGTCAAAGGCCTGTTCTACAGAAGGTCATTAGGTTGTACTGACAAGATTTGTGCTAACCCACACTCCCTCCAGTATGTATGTGTGTGTGTGTTTATGTTTCCAAATAGATTGTTTATCTACTCCATTATCTTTCTGGAAGCCATACTTCATTGCATCAAGCATATTTATCAATAAGAAATGAATGCTATCCTGGGAACTGATTTGTTCAAGGTAACTTTCATTATAGTTATACTTGCTGTGTCTGATGATGCTTCTACACTTGTGCTATTTTATTTATAGCTGCAGACCTCTCATTTGACTTCTTCACCGTCTAAAAGCCAAGTGGTATCTCACTGACCACTTGTGTCCCCAAACAGAATTTACCTGGAAAGGGGGTTTGAATATATGAGTACAGAAATCATTTTAAATGATTTTAAAGTTACTACCCATTATTGATAAAGATTGGTCTCCCCTACTCCCTGCCACCCCCAGAGGCCAAAATAAAGGCAATAAAATTGTGCTTTGGGCATTGCATACCTTAAGAGTTAACTATACAAAAATGCAATAATTACTAAAGACAAAGCACTAAGCAGAAGTGGTAATCTTGTGCATTTAGTTTTCTTCCATGTCAATTCAGCATCTTACATTATTTTCTTCACTAGAACTAAAAAAGGTAGTGGTATGGAATGTGGCATCTGTCTTGTTTGTTTCCAAGTCAAAAATGAAAATGTGGCCAGGCAGTAAGTGCCGTAAACAGTAGACGAGCAGTTGGAGATCAAGGTTGAGCTTGCTATCAAGTTAGAGTCATGCTTACATTACTGAGGCCCCAGAGCTGCTGCAGACTTTCTAGCTGGCATACTTCTGGGCATACCTGCTTACTAAAATTTTAGAAAACAGGGCCACAAAGGCAAGTACTCGTTGTAAAACTCTACCTGGCAATACTGGAATCACCTTTGTAGTTTTGATTTTGAAAGCAAGGTTCTGTCACTACCATATATCAGGGGAGCAGTAGAATGGGCTGGACCTGTGATAGCTGCTTACAGTGGGTAGAAGTGCACATCCACAATCCCACTACAGACACCCAGATGTGACTACGGGTACACAGAGGGACAAGGATAAAAAGACGGATCTGAGAAGAAAGGACAGATTAGGACAAAGTGTGAAACAATCTATGTTCAAGATTGTCCATGACGAGTTGGCAAGCATTTGGGCCAAGTCGAAATGGGTGAGCAATGTAGGTTAAGGAATTCCAGCAGAAACTATAATCC
Organism: Theropithecus gelada; assembly: GCF_003255815.1. Taxonomy (NCBI): domain Eukaryota; kingdom Metazoa; phylum Chordata; class Mammalia; order Primates; family Cercopithecidae; genus Theropithecus; species Theropithecus gelada. Next base: position 82,269,263 of record NC_037680.1, on the reverse strand, counting down.
TAGTGTTCTGGGGGTACTGGAGATAGCAGCCTCAGTGGAAGTCTGATACTGATAAGGACATGGAGCCCCAGACCTTGAGAGAAGCAAGGGCAGGGTGGGGAGTATCATGAAAATCAGAGTAAGACTGGTTTGATTCTAAGATGATTTCTGAAAAAGGATCAGATTTTCCTGCGCCTTCCCGGGACTGGGTACGCATCAGGGACCCATAGGCAGAATCCAAGTAATCATATCTGCTGGAGCGAAGGGGCTGGAAGGGGCGAGAGTCAGGCCCTTTGTTGAAATTCTCATTGAGCTGGAGTTGTCACCAAAATGAAGGGTGAGTATTAGTTCAGTGTGAGAAAGGATAAGCCTTCGATAATGCTGGGTCTCATGTGTACTGTTCTGAATCTGCAGAGAGAATTTCCTACTGTATTCTAAATATGATTCTGTTATTAGGTTAGCATCCACACTATAGACCTCAGTCTAGGAGCTAATAAAGTCATGCAACAAATATCTCTATGTCTACAGCAGGAACTTTGATTTTTATCTTTAACAATTACAACAATGCACCTTGACAGACAAAATAAAACCTTTTTGTGTTAGAAGGTAATTGTGAATACATAACACCCAGCATTATATTATAATTATTTTTTACATCTTTAATGTTAAAACAAAAACCTCTTAATTCTCTGAATTTCTTTGGCCTTTCAGCTTAGCCCTACTGAAGTTATGGTGACATGTAACTAGAAAACCAGCTTTGTTACTATATTTTCCAGAGACCCTACTCTTGGAGTGGTATGGAAACCAATGTGAAAGTTTTACATACCATGTCTCTTGTTTTCAGGACCATTTAAAGAAAAATTAGGAGTTAACCATGTAGGAGGGGAAAAAAGCCCTAGTATTTTCCAGTCATACCATAAGATATGCATTGCTTTACTGTGTGTGAATAAGAAAGTTGCAGCTAAGAAAATGGGCTTTGTGAGGCAATAAAACTGTCCTGGTTCTTGCCATGGTACATCACTAAGAAATCTCTTATTCTGAAGAGGTTTAAGTGTGTTGATGGGTATCAAATTCTGAATAAAAATGTCAATGTGAGCATAGGCAATCTACTACTGATCTCCCAGATTCTGGCTGAAATGACCAACCACATATGAAACAGGTGAAACATGCATCAGTGCAAGTCTTTGAGGAGTATGTATTGGAAATAGTGCCATGGGTTGGGCAGAAAGGAGGGCATGGTGCCAGCTCAAAACCAACCCTTCCTGGGGAGCAGGCAGAGGAGGCTAAGCCTTTCATTAGAAGGGTGAGGCTGGAGGAGAGGTTATGAGACTGAGGAGATTAACATGGGGCTTTCTGTTATGTTGGAAGTGGCAGCATTCCGAACAGCACACCTGGAAAGTCTTGGATTCCCCAAGTAGCTCTAACCGTGGAAAAAATCTAAAAGATAGAAAGTGCTCTCTCTTCTAATTAGATGGGAAATAGTATGAAGGTGAAGGGCAGACACAGCCACAGGCAATATAGGATGAGAGAGCTGGGCCAAACAGAAGTCAGGGCATGACTTCACCCTGGAAAGCTCACCCCTTATCCAGTGATTTCAGCAAAACCACCTGCAAAACTAGGCAGACGCAAAGTTCTCCTCCAAGTATTGTTGAGGGTTGTAGCTCCACTCCTGTTCTCTCAGCTGCTGAATTTCTAAACAGGAGGTGTGAAATAACATCAGACAGTCCTGGTGTTGAGGTTTGAGGAGACTCTTCTACAAATATTCAGATGTAAGGTGATGAGAATCAAGGAGACTTCAATCACTTCATTTAAGGTGCTTTCAAGCAAGAAAACAGCAGGAGACTAACATGAAGCCATCAATAAAATAGAACACAAAAAAGGTTTGGCAAAATGAATGCAGAGACCAAAACCCTGACAAATGTAGGCAAAAAATTGGAATATCGTGAACAAAGAAAGAAGCCCCTAAGATCCAGACAGAGAAAACAAGTTACTTAGAAGAAAGAAAAGTTAGATAAACCTCAGATTTCTCCTTCACCAATATTAAAAACCAAAAGCTAATAGAATTTTCAGGAAAAAAGCCGTGGGAAGCAGTCAAGTCATTCATGACAAAAAAAAATTTGTTATGTACTTCAAACTTCAACCCAGCAGACATTCTTATAAGTATTTAGATTTATATATAAAGAATATTATCAGATTTTAAGGATTTAAAAATATACTGCCTACATATTCTTCCTGAACTAAAATTACTCAAAAAAAAAAAAAAAAAAAAAAAGGCAGGTTATCCGAGAGATGAATCAAAATAAAGAACTGGGCAATGGAGCTGTCACAGCAAGGAAGGACTGGCATTAAACACTGCATATAATCCCTGGATAGTAGGATGTATGTCACATCAAAAATATTTTAAAAATAGAGATACACCTTCTTTAGAAACACAACTTTATCTTAAATGCCACAGGTTAAAAAGTATAAAGGAAAGTTGTGATAACACAGTCATGTTACTTTGTTTCTTTAACATGGAAGGGACTCAAAAGATTATTTTATTTTTGATGTTGATAGAGAAAATATGCTAAAGAATATTTATAAAGCCAGTATGATTGAAATTACTAAAAATCATCAAAGGAAATATGGTATGACCAGCCTGGCCAAGATGGTGAAACCTTGTCTCTACTAGTCAGGCATGGTAGCAGGTGCCTGTAATCCCAGGTACTCAGGAGGCTGAGGCAAAGAATTGCTAGAACCCGGGAGGCAGAGGTTGCAGTGAGGCAAGATTGCGCCACTGAACTCCAGCCTAGGCAACAGAGATAGACTCCATCTCAAAAAAGAAAAAAAGGAAAAAACATACACACACACACACATAGTACATGGGGTAAGAAAACAGAAAAGGGTATATAAAACAAAGCCTAAAACAAGATGACAGAAAGGACAAGAATCCCAGTTATCATAACAGATAGAAATGAGTTAAACATTTCTTTGGAAGAAAAAGCCTCAGAATGAATCAAATGACACAATTCAACTTTTAATAAGTGATAGACCTAAGAAAAAAGGGATACTGAAAGGCCTCAGAACCAAATAGTATATGGGAATTTTAACTTAATATCTGTGTTTAACAGATAAACAAAGTGATAAATAAGTATTTACAGTATCAAAAAGTATAATTAATAAGGTTGTTTTACTATATTTTCTCAATAGTAAGAAACACATTTCTCATACCTAAATATTTGTAAAACTGAAATGTCTTTTAATGTAAAAATTTACATTTAATGCGATGGTTTTCTCTTTTTTGTTCTCCTTTTGAAAAGCTGTTAGTAAAAATTTATTGTGTGTATAATAATCGGTGCTGACTTATATTTAAGGAAATATGGTATGCACATATTTATTACCTTCTAATGTGCCAGTACCACAAGCCAAGAGATTTTTGTCTATTTTGCTCTTTGCTATCCTCCAGCACCTTCATGGTGCCTGGAATATATAATAGGCACTCAATAAGTATTTATTAGAGAATACATACTTACAGAAAAATCATTATTTTGAATTTAATTAATTTTTTAAACGACAACAGTTACCATATATTATGCCGACTTTTAATAAATGCCACCAGGCAAAAATGGGAGAAGTCACTGTCCTTGACTACAGAGCTTAAAACCATACATTAGTAATAAAAACTTAAATAAAAAACCTAATAAAGATCATATAAATCATTCTTGATCAAAGGAAAACTAAAAAGTCTTTAATATTATAGAATACTTAGAAAAAAATAATAAGAATGCTAGCATATTATCACTTCCAGAAGTATACCTAAACTAAGTTCAAAAGCAAATTCATTGCCTTAAATTATATTGTTTTAAAATGATACTGAGACGTACGTAGAATAAATAGCTGAATAATTCAAAAAGTAGGTTTGTTTCATTTCTTTTTAAGGAAACAAAATAATTAATGAAGTAAAAATAATGAAGTAAAAAATGAAAACACAAAATAATAAAATACACTAAAAGGTTAAAAATCTCAAAGAAATATAGGTAATTTTACAGAAAAGACAGATTTCCAAAATTCAGTAAAGGAAAAGTATCTATCAATCAGAAAAGCTTAAAAAGGTGTCAAAGAATTACCCAGGAAAGAGGATCAAGGTAGATGTTTTTATGGATGAGTTATTTAAAATCTTTACAAAGAGATAATTCCTACATTATAGACGTTGTGACAAAGCACAGAAGCAGATGAAAAGCTAGCCAGATCATTTGGCAAAGGTAATGTAACCCTTCTGTATAAAACAGCTAAAGTTAGAAACAAACAAACAAAAAAACCTACTTATCAATTTCACTTACAAGTAAGATAAAAAATCAGTAATGAAATATTAATCCCTGCGCAGGTCTCTCTAAAGGAAAAAACAGACAGCATGTAAGTATAGACTTATTTTTTCAGAACTGCAAGGGCTATTCAACATTAGTATATTCATATAAACTCTCACATTAATAGAAAAAGGAGAAAAAAATCATATAATCAAATATCCCAAGTTTGTTTACCCAAAAATAAAAGTCCTTAAGCTCTAAGGTATCACAAAGTTAAATAATCTATTGACAAAGTTGGAAAAAAAAACCCTGAATGACATTTGACAGTAAAGGTTTAATACTCTTCTTTCCACATCAAGAACCTTAACAAGTTAGGAGTGACAAAGGCAAACATTGTAATAGAAAAAATAGAAAATTCATAAAAAGAAATATACATGGCCAATAAACCTATGAAATGTTTATTCTCAGTTGTAATTAAGAAATGAAAACAACATAATTGATATTTGTCATCAAATTGGTAAAACTAGGAAAAATACAAAAATTGTTTGTTTCAAACTCAATTTTAATAGGGTTACTCTAAAATCCATATAAAACAGACCATTAATATTTGTTCAGTGTATTAATGAATATGCTGCTGGCAAGAATATAAACTTAACAACTTTCATAGGAAAGATGAGTAATATGTGCCAAATTTTAAATAAATTTCATGGCCTCACACTAGATAAAGAACTAATAATACAAATACTTATGTATAAGGCTAATTATTATTTCACTACTTATAAGAAACAATGAATACAACTTAAATGTCTAATAATGGTAAAGTGATTAACTAATTACTTAATATCCTTTCTAGAAAATACTATGCATTAAACATTAAATTCACAGTTTTGAAGACTGTTTAATGTCATGAGAAATTTTCAAAATATAACAAAGTTAAAAAAGTGGCTTAAATATAGCATATTCAGAAGGATCCCAATTTAATTACTACGTAAGTTATACATACGTGTGTGTGTGTGTGTATGTATAGAAAGAAAACACTCCAAAACATAAACAGTGTTCATTTCTTGGGTGGTCAGATAATGAATAATTTACATTTTCATTTTAACACTTTTACCAATTACCTGAACATTTTAGAGCATGTATTACTTTTATGATAAAAACTTGTTGTCTTCCAGGCCTGAGCCTCCAGTCATCCCCAGCCAGAGCTATTGAGCCAGCAGCAACTCAGCAACTCCCTGGACAGAGAGCCTCCAGGGGCAACTGAAAGCCTCTCTGTCACTGCCTCTGCAGTGGAAGTGCCCTTGCAACCCTTGGACTGACAAAGGAGCAAAGAACCCAAGTGCTTTAGCACTTGTAGTCGACCCAAGGAGAGGAGGAGAGACCATCTCCCATGGTTCCCACATACCCACCACTACTCATCACCAGACAAGGAATCCCTGGCTTGGGCTTGCAGCACAGACCCTCCCCATCCCACTGAGGGATTACTGACCTGCATCTCTCTAGGGCAGAGGCTTCGGGAGACAAACAAAAGACCCTTGGCCACAATCACTGCTAAGGTCCCTTCCTTTTTTGCCTCTAAGTAAGTTAGGGGAGGAACATAAACACTCAGATCTCTCCAGAGCTGCAGTGGGCAGACCAGGAGTGCCAAGCCATTATCTACAGCCAGCACTGAAGAGGGAGAGAACCCAAACTTTCGGAGCATTGAGGGAGAACATAGTTGCAACTATGAGGAAACACAGGGGAGCCACAAAACCAAGCAAGAGTCTACCAACTGACTAATAAGCCTAAGTGCCATCTACTGGATCACACCCCAAAGCTTTAACACCAAAAATGCCTTGCTAACATACCCACCTCTGAAACCAGAGATAAGAAGTCAGCTTCAAATACCCTGCACAAAGCCTCAGTCCAGTGAAAACATCCAGAAAAGAAGTCTATTGACTGTACTCAATCTACAATGCAGTAAATGGAACCACCCACATGCAGAGATAAGAAAGAAGCAACACAAGAACTCTGGTAACTCAGATGGCCAGAGTACCATATGTCCTCCAAACAACCTCACCAGGTTGGCAGTAACACCAAAACTTTTTTTAGAAAAAAAAGTCTCTAACAAGAGTTCTTTAACCAGGCTGAACTGGCTAGAACAACACAAATAGAATTCAGAATATGGATAGGAATGAAGGTCATTGAGATTCAGTAGGCTGGCAATACCTAATTCAAGGAATGTAAGAATCACAACAAAGTGATACAGGAGCTGAAGGATGAAATAGCCAGTGTAAAAAAGAACATAATGGGTCTGACAGAGCTGAATAACACAATAGAAGAATTTCACAATGCAATCATAAGTATTAACAGCAGAATAAACCAAGCTGAGGAAAGAATCTTTAAATAAGACAGTCAGACAAATGAACAAAACCTCTGGAAAGAATGGGATTATGAAAAGAGACCAAATCAGTCTATGCCTGAAAGGGAGGGGGAGAAAGCAAACAACTTGGAACATGTATTTCAGGCCATTGTTCATGAAAACGTTCCCAACCTTCCTAGACAGGCCAACATTCAAATTCAGGAAATACAGATAACTCCTGCAAGATTCTCCATAAGAAGATCATCCCCAAGACACATGATCATCAGATTTTTCCAAGGTTGAAATGAAAGAAAGAATGTTAAAAGCAGCTAGAGAGAAAGGGCAGGTCACCCACAAAGGGAACACCATCAGGCTAACGGCAGACCTCTCAGTTGAAACCCTACAGGCCAGAAGAGTTTGGCAGCCTATATTCAACTTTCTGAAAGAAAAAAATCTTCAACCAAGAATTTTATATTTTATATCCAGCTAAACGAAGCTTCCTAAGCAAAGGAGAAATAAGATCCTTTTCCGATAAGCAAATGTTGAGGGAATTCACTATGACCAGACCTGCCTTACAAGAAATCTTGAAAGGAACATTAAATATAGAAAGGAAAGACTGCTACCAGCTAACACAAAAGCACACAGACCAGTGTCACTATACAGCAACCACACAGCCAACATAATAACCAGCTAACAACATGATGACAGGATCGAATCCACACATATCAATATTAACCTTGAATGTAAACCGGCTAAATGCCTCACTTAAAAGGCACAGAATGGCAAGCTGTATAAAAATGTAAGACCAAATGACTTGCTGTCTTCAAGAGATCCATCTCACATGAAATGACACCTGTAGGCTCAAAATAAAGGGACAGAGGAAAATCTACCAAGCACATGGAAAACAGTAGGGGTTGCAATCCTAATTTAACACAAAACAGACTTCAAACCAACAAAGATCAAAAAGATAAAGAAGGGCATTACATAATGGTACAGAGTTCAATTCAACAAGACCTGACTATCCTAAATATATATAAACCCAATACAGTAGCAGCCAGATTTGTAAAACAAGCTCTTAGAGACCTACAAAGGGACATAGACTCCCACACAATAATAATGGGAGACTCCTACACTCTACTGATATTATTGGATCATCGAGGCAGAAAATTTATAAGAAGATATTCAGGACCTGAACTCAACATTGGACCAAATGGAACTGACAGAACTCTATACAACTGTCCACCCAAAACCAACAGAATATACATTCTTCTTATCACCACATGGCACATACTGTAAAATTGTCCACATAATGGGACATGAATCAATCCTCAGCAAAATCATAACAAAAACACTCTCGGACCACAGTGCAATAAAAATACAAGTCAAGACTAAGAAATCACTCAAAAACGTGCAATTATATGGAAATTAAACAACATGCTCCTGAATGACTTTTTGGCAAATAATGAAATTAAGGCAGAAATAAAAAATTCTTTAAAACGAATGAGAACAAAGACACAACACACCAGAATCTCTGGAACACAGCAAAGGCAGTGTTAAAAGGGAAATTCACAGTAATATCTGCTCACATCCAAAAGTTAGAAGGATCTCAAATTAACAACCTAACATCACAATGAAAGAATTAGAATTAGAGAAGCAATAATGAATCAACCCCAAAGCTAGCAGAAGACAAGAAATAACAAAAATCAGAGCTGAAATGAAGGAAATTGAGACATGAAAAACCATTCACAAGATCAATGAATCCAGAAGTTAGTTTTTTGAAAAAAATTAGTAAGATAGATAGGCTGGTAGCTGGACTAATAAAGAAGAAATGAGAAGATCCAAATAAACACAATTAGGAATGATGAAGGGAATATTAGCACTGACTCCACAGAAATAAAAATAACCATCAGAAGCTACTATGAACACCTCTATGTACACAAACTAGAAAACCTAGAAGAGATGGATAGATTCCTGGACACATACACCTTCCCAAGAGAAACTCGTCCCCACTTCATTCTATGAGGCTGGCATCATTTTGATACTAAAACTAGGCAGAGACACAACAATAACAAAGCTTACAGCCAATATCCCTGATGAACATTGATGCAAAAATCCTCAACAAAATACTTGCAAACAGAATCCAGCAGCACACCAAAAAGCTTATCCATCATGATCAAGTAGGCTTCATCCCTGAGATGCAAGGTTGATTCAACATATGAAAATCAATATGAGATCACTTGGACACAGGAAGTGGAGCATCACACACCGGGTCCTATTGTGGGGAGGGGGTAAGGGGGAGGGATAGCATTAGGAGATATACCTAATGTAAATGATGAGTTAATGGGTGCAGCACACCAACATAGCACATGTATATATATGTAACCTGCACATTGTGCACATGTACCCTAGAACTTAAAGTATAATAAAAGAAAAAAAAAACCAATAAATGTGATTCATCACATAAACAGAATTAAAGACAAAAACCACATGATTATCTCAATAGATGCAGAAAAGGTTTTTGATAAACTTCAGTACCCCTTCATGTTAAAAACTCTCAATAAACTATGTATTGAAGGAACATACCTCAAAATAAGAGCCATCTATGACAAACATACAACCAATATTATACTGAATGGGCAAAAACTGGAAGCATTTCTCTTGAAATCTGGCACGAGACAAGGATGCTCTCTCTCACCACTCCTGATCAACAGAGTATTGGAAGTCCCAGCCAGAGCAATCGGGCAAAAGAAAGAAAGAAAGGGCATCCAAATAGAGAGGAAGTCAAACTGTCTCTGCTTGCAGATGATATGATTTTATATCTAGAGAACCCCATAGTCTCAACCCAAAAGCTCCTTCAGCTGATAAACTGCAGCAAAGTTTCAGTATACAAAAATCACTAGCATTCCTTTATGCCAACAACAGCTAAGCTGAGAGCCAAATCAGAAAGGCAATCCCATTCACAACTGCCACCAAAAGAATAAAATACCTAGAAATACAGCTAACCAAGGAGGTGAAAGATCTCTACAATGAGAATTACAAAACAGATTACAATTACAGTTACAAAGAAATCAGAGATGACACAAACAAATGGAAAAACATTTCATGTTCATGAATAGGAAGAATCAGTATCATTAAAATGGCCATACTACCCACAGCAATTTACAGATCCAATGCTATTCCTATCAAACTACCAATGACATTCTTCACAGAACTAGACTATTTTACAATTCATATGGAACCAAAAAGAGACCAAGTAGCAAAGGCAATCGTAAGCAAAAATAACAAGGCAGGAGGCATCATGTTACCTAACTACAAAGTATACTACATGGCAACGGTAACCAAAACAGCATGGTACTGGTACAAAACGAGACACACAGACCAATGGAACAGAATAGAGAGCCCAGAAATAAGGGTACACACCTATGACCACCTGATCTTTGATAAAGCTGACAAAAACAAGCAATGGAGAACAGACTCCCTATTCAATAAATGGTGCTGGGATAACTGGCTAGCCATGTGCAGAAGACTGAAGCTAGACCCTTTCCTTATATACAAAAATCAACTAAAAATGAATTAAAGGCTTAAACGTAAAACCTAAAACTATAAAAACCCTGGAGGACAACCCAGGCAATACCATCCTGGACACAGGAACAGTCCAAGGTTTCATGACAAAGACACCAAAAGCAATCACAACAAAAGCAAAAATTGAGAAATGAGATCTAATTAAACTTAAGAGCTTCTGCAGAGCAAAAGAAACTATCAACAGAGTAAACATACAACCTACAGAATGGGAGAAAATATTTGCAAAGTATGCATCTGACAAATGTTTAATATCCAGAATCTATGAGGAACTTAAATTTACAAGAGTAAAACAACCCCATTAAAAGGGACATGAACTGATACTTTTCAAAAAAAGACATACATGCAGCCAACAAGCACATGAAAAAAATCTCAATATCGCTGATCATTAGAGAAATGCAAATCAAAACCACAATGTGATACCATCTCACACCCATCAGAATGGCTATTGTTAAAAAATCTAAAACTAATAGATTGCTGGCAAAGTTGTGGAGAAAAGGGAACACCTATACACTGTTGGTAAGACTGTAAATTAGTTCAACCATTGTGGAAAGCAGTATGGTGATTCCTCAAGGAGCTAAAAGTAGAACCACCATTTGAAACAACAATCTCATTATGGGTATATACTCAAAGGAATAGAAATCATTCTACCATAAAGACACGTGCAAGCAAATGTTTACTGCAGCACTATTCACAATAGTAAAGACATGGAATCAAGCTAAATCTCCACCAATAACAGACTGGATAAAGCAAAGGTGGCACATGTACACCATGGAATACTATGCAGTCATAAAAAAGAATGAGATCATGTCTTTTGTGTGAACATGGATGGAGCTGGAGGCTATTATCCTCAACAAACTAATGCAGGAATAGAAAACCAAGTACTGTATGTTCTCACTTGTAAGTGGGAGCTAAATGATGAGCACTTATGAAAACGAAGAAACAAGAGACACTGGGGTCTATTTGAGGGTGGAAGGTCGGGGGAGGGAGAGGAGCAGAAAAGGTAAATTATTGGGTACTGGGCTTAATTCCTGGGTGATGAAATAATCTGTCCAACAAACCCCTGTGACATGAGTTTACTTATGTAACTAACCTTTGCATGTACCCTCAAACCTAAAATTAAAGTAAAAAAAAATATATATAGAACTGTAAGAAAGAAAAAATAATAGAAACATAAAAACGTGTTAAATATAAAAGAAAGACAGTAATTTTCAGGAGAATAAAGAAAGCCTGGAGTATGCCAAGTATATTCACGTATTTCTGACTTTATAGTTGTAACCTCTTTCAACATGTTTATTTAAGAGTTTTATAAATCATTGACTATTAAACTAAAATTCATTGAAATATATGCAACTTGTGTCTCTATCTTTATATTTCTATCCATATGTATCTATCTATATTGATACGCAGATATAAACAAGAAAAGCAAACTATGTGCCATTCATTATGTGTTTCAGATAAGATTTATTAATAATGTTTATTTAAACATTTTTAGTTCCTAATGTGAAATAGTACCATGTGGGTTCTCATAAGGGAAATAGTAAATAAGCAGATATGGAACATAAAGTCTAAACCAGAGTTTCTCAGCCTCCTAAAATCATAAGCCATAGGAAGACTTACAATTTACATCATGACCAAATGTAAGTGTGTGTGTTCCCACATTGGATGTGAAACAAAAACCACACCAACACCCATCTTTACTACCTGCCATGCCCTGTGATACATCCTATGCAAAATCATTTAGAAGTGATAAGAGTGACCAACTAATTGATGGTATGATCATTGAATAAGTTGCGACACACAGAAAAACTTCTCTAGGGCTGATCTTGGTTGGTAATTGGGACAGTATGATGCAGAAATGCTCAAATCCTCAAAAGGAGAGGTTGGGCATAAAGAAAAGTATCATCATGAAACGTGATAAAAGCCACTTTACATTTGTTTCAAAATTACAAAGGGCAATTGTTTAGATTTAGTAGCTTACTTTGGAGGCAGACAGCCCTAAATGCAGACAAAAGGCAAGGCTGAACACACAAGGGAAAACTTCACAGGGATAAAAGCAAATCTATCTCGTTAATTCTTGGTTAGTCTCTCTTTCCTATGCATTCACTTATCAATTTCTTCCTGCATAACTACTCCTAAATATCTCATTATATTTGAAATTATGTTTCCTGTCTGCCTTTCCCAGCAGACATGAACTCCTTATTCACTTTTGATTCCTCAGAGTCAAGTAAATGTCTGGCACAAGGTTGCCACTGAGTAAAGGTCTACCGCATTAATTAATAAATGAATGTATGACTAAGGAACCACACACTTTGAAATTCTGTTCTCCAATCCTGGGGCCAAAGTGACAGAACATAAGTGAAAATGACTATTCTTTTCCTTAATTGATGATAGGATAGTAACAAGTTTTCTTCTTATTTTGGAGATACAATCTGTAAGAAAGCCAGGAAACTCTTAAGTTTCTAAATGGGAAGGTACTCAAATTTTCTTATGAATCAACAAAGGGGAAGATTTGAATGCTTGATAAAAAATGTCAGTTCTTTCCTGTTTGCCTGTCGTCTGCTCCCCGCATCATCATGTATTTAGGGATCAGACTTTTTAACCTTATATATATACATCCTTACATAGAAAGGAGAAAGTTATCCATTTTCTGAAATTGGGAAGAGGCAAAATAGTTCTAGAACTGCACGAAAGCCACAACCTCCTAAAGCCCACAGTGTTTTTTTTCTTTTTTCTCCAATCATCAATTCAAGTACTACTTTACAGATTCCTTCCTGCTATCATTCACATTAATTGTGAGACCACGATTTCCTCCTCTGAAATGTGAGTCTCTGATTCCCTTATAACCACATACACGTATTGTGCATTGCTGCCGAAGCACGCCTGGCAATTTAAATCTGGGAAATTACTGCAAAGGGAATTGCACAGAAAACAGGAAACCTGGTTCATACAAAAAAAAAAAAAAAAGGAAAAAAAGTAGATGATAGATATAAAAACTTAAAACTAAAATAAATTTGCTCTTCAGAAACAGTCTGTGACTCTGGCAATTAGTGATGATGGGAAAACAAAAGAGAAAAATGGAGGTGTCTCCACATGGTTTAGGGGTATCTCATATTATAGAGTGAGCTAGAAGGTTCATTAAAGAAAAGACATCAGGTCAGGATGCGGGTTGTCTTTCTCCTACAACATTTCCTTCTGTTTCTGTAAAGGAGAAACTTCAAATCACACATCTTTATGCACACACCCCAATTAAGTTTTCTTTCCTTGTAGGTAAGTGTTGATGATACAATTGTCAGGCTCAATGTACACTTTCCTAGGCATTCATAAATTGCTGAGTATTCACTGAATGAAAAAAACCAACGAAGGAATGGAAAATTGCAGAAAATAAGTTTCTCTCATGTGCAACTTTGACTTTGCTGTTTAGGGAATGGAGCTATGTCTGTGAGTGAGAGATGACACGGAATGATCATTTGAAGAAAGCTTCATGGAGATAAAACCTAAATACTCCACTGCTTCACAAAAGCCTTATCTGGAAAGTAGAAAAGAGACTATTTCTCAATGGTTTATAATAGCAACATTATATCCCTTCTTCTTAGATCATTTACTAAAATAAATGGCAAGTTTTCCTGTTAGCCTTGCTAAAATTCAGTGGTATCAACTTTTGTACTCTTTCATAAACACTCCGAAAATTTAGCACTGTGATTTCAAGGCTCAGAATGAAATACAAAGACATTAATGAGATTCATAGGAGGGCTGGAAAGTCATAGACTTTAGTATGTGTCATTACAATTGCATTCAAAAGTGGTCATTTTTCTTGTGGAGAATGGCAATTCCAATACTACTGTAGTGACCATTCTCATTTTAGGGTTTTCTTTGATCCAAGTGTGCTTTCTGTCTTCCTTTCAGAGGTAAGCTTCCTGTGAATTTTCTTTTTCCCATCACAACACCAAACTAGTTACTACTTAATAAGAACCAAATGATGTTAAATCTCAGAATGACTGTCGGTCAAAAATTTCCTTAAACTGAAAGAACAAGATGGCCACTGTAGCGACCTGATTGGTTGGTTACAGTCAGGATGCTGTGTGAGGGGACATCCCAGGCCACAGGATCTGAACACAAACATGGCTTCCGTGGAGTTTTAATTGTTGTCAAATTTAAGTGATACATGTACTATAAATACCAGTTAGATAGATATTCCTATCTTTGACTCCAGACATCTTCATTTTTTAATTTAGTACCCAAAGTTTATTTTAGAACATTTAAGCACTGCTAAAATAAAATGTACCCAACTGATTTTAAACAGCTTTGAGAACAGTTTAAGAAATCTGGAATTCATAGGGGTTTCTGCTATAGTTTTTCTTATGTTACATAAAATGGTCATTTCTCCCATTGCAGTAGAAGAAAAGAATGTTATTATTGTAGAAGTTGGAATTTGAGGTTTTAACCATGATCCAATACAAACGGCTGTGGTTTGGGGGAAGTTAACCTATTCTAAACTCGACATCCTGAACTGGAATTAATTGCTCATTAAAAGCAGAAAGAGTTCTTTTTTCACTTTAATGGAAGTATAGCATAGGGTTTTTTGACATACTATGGAAAAATCATGTGTTCCTGAACTTTCTTTTTCTGCTTTTTGCTATTTAGGTTTGGGTTTGAGCCAGAGATGGGTAACTTACTTCATTACAGCATAAAAAGAATGATTTCATTTAGACTTTGAAAGAGGACTGATAACACCACACTTTGATTTTGGTTCAATATTATTGGGTTCAAAAACAAATTAAGAGCGATAATTCAAGAGTAGTTCAACAAAGGTAGAAGACAGTTTTCATAGTGCTTATGGATGAATATTCACACATCTTCTTTCTTTCAAACATCTTATATTAAGAAGTATCTCAACACCAGCAATAGGAGCTTTCCTTTCTCTTTTCACCGGGAGTCAGTAGAGATTTGAAAATCAGCTTTGCTAATGATTGTGTGGCCATGAGGCAAGGTCTTGGAACCTTTGTCTTCTCATCTATAAAACTGGATTAAAGATACCTACCTCACAGAGCTAGTATATGGAATAGCTTAAATAAGGTAGAGTCAGCACTGAGTAAATGATGCCATTTTTATTAACAATCTGGAGGTAGTATAATTTATTGAGTAAATAATTTGTATATATTCTCTTTGTATCTCACCCTCCTATTTTAAGGGCTTAACTGGACCCTGGTATTTCTTTGCTTCAGGGTTTTTGCAGAGCTGCAGGCAGAAGCTGCTAGAAGTCAACTGTCTTCTGGTCTTTGATTTTAGCATAAGCTCATTAAGGAGATTAGGTGTGCCCCCAGGGTCAGGGATGAAAGGAATGTACTTTTGAAGGAAAAGTATGCGTGTGGGAGAGAGGGAAATAGATATTGACCTTTGGACCAATGGAATTTGCTAAAAGTGCCTGATGACCGAGCTTGACAGTTACCACCTGAAGTGACTCTGGGCATCTCAGTGGTAACCAGAGGGAGCAGGATGTGAAGGCCACCCTCAAGGCTTTGTGTGCTGTATAATGTCCGAGAGCTCTGGAATAACCAAAGAGGTGCAGGAGCTCCAATAATGACTACGACAGAAGGGCTGTCTGGCCAATTGAATGTGTTACTTCAAATAACCTTGATAAGTGTACCATTTAAAAATTCCTCATGTTTATTGACACTTCCTACATGTTTAGACACTATTCTAAATACTTTACATGTAATCATGTATGTGTCATAGTACTTCAAGGAGATAGTACTATTATCTCACTTTTAAAGGAGACAGAGAGGTAAAATAAATTGCCCAAATTTACCTAGTGAGTAACGGGTACAGCCTGGATGTGAACTCAAGCAGCCTAGCTTCGGAGTCTCCTGTGCTAAAATGCTTCCCATATCTGCGAAATTACTAGTTCTAAAACTCTAGACATCTGTGTGTTTCGAAAGACAGGATGAGTGGACAGGAGTAGTTTAGAAGAGCTATCTTATCAGGGCAGATTTTCAAGCAGGGCTGAGGCATCATGGCCCATGTTAGTTGTAGTAACTGGCCCTTGGGCTGCAGAGGGCAGACCCAGAAACAAAAGGCTTCCTCTGGAGAAAGGGCCAGTTTGCTGGAGAAATCAGATCCACTCTCAGGATCAGGTCACTGGCCACAGGCAGTGTCAGACAGGGAGCTCTGTGGAAGCTTGGGCTCCATACATGGAAAGAGAAGTGCTGGAGAATCCAGCGGCTAGTGTAGTAGCAACAGAGCATCAGGAATAGCTCAACACTCCTGTTCCGGGAGTACATTCCATTAGCCTCTCTCCTGCTCCCTCTGCCTTCACTATCCCTACAACCTTTATGGATCAGTTTTGTCCCCCAGAGTATTGCTGAGACGATCTGTACTGAGAATGATAACTTTGTTGAGGGATGGGGCAGAGAAGTAACTCTAGATGCCTGAACGCTTTAGGGGAGGAGTGGGCTTAACTGGGGGTGCCATGATGCAGAGGTAGGGGAATTAAGAGTCAGGGAACCTGGGGAAACAGACTTAAAGACCAGTAGATGGGAAAGGCACAGAGAGTATCCTAAAAAATTGTGTCCAGAAAAGAAGGGAGGGGGAAAGAAAGTTTCCTATTCCTCCCTGGCTTAGACAGCTCCCTGTTTCTGCTTCAGGGTTATTGTTCTGTGATTAGCACAAGGTTATTGGCTTTTAGTGGGTTTTTGTAGACTGGTTTGGGACTCTAACAAACAATATATATATTTTTTCCCTATGGGAAAAATCCATTCCTACTTCTAAATTGCCAACTTCTAAATGGACTTCTGGAACACAGTTTATTTCTATGTTGGGGACTCCCTGTAAACATGTTGCTTCCTTTCAAAAATGATTTCTGCTATATTTAAAAGCTAGACATTCACTCACATGTTGTATAGTCCAGATCTTCTCCCATATAGCTTATATGTCAACAAATTCCTGCGAAAGACACACTGAAATATAAAAGGGCCAAAGCCACTAACCAAAAAAAAAAAAAAAAAAAAAATCCGTTTATTTTGTCCTCTTTTGTCGATTTTTTTTTCCTTTTTGTTTTACTACCTGCTGAGATCTAAGTGAGCAAAATCTCAACTCTTCCAGTGGCATTGATGTTTTACCCATACCAAGTTCAATAAAACTTCAGGCCTTTCTAAAACCCACATACTGTACAGACGTGGTTTTCTCTCTTCTTTTTCTCTGCCTTGGTATTGCTTCCAATCCTCAGTTCTACTGTTTTTGGAAATCAAAAGATGTGTTGATAAACTCAGCCATTGGGAGGGAACCATTGGGATGGAGCTCAAGAAGCCTCATCAACTGAGAAGGGATTGCCCATCGTGTGGCAGCAGTGCAACTGCAGCAGTCTATAGATATATACTTTTTTTTCTTTTAGGGATCTCTGCAGCCTCGACCTCCTGGACTCAAGCAGTCCTCCTGTCTCAGCCTCTCGTGTAGCTGGGATTGCAGATGCATGCCACCATACCCCAATAATTTTGGTATATTTTTGTAGAGACAGGTTTGACTATGTTGCCTGGGCTGGTCTCGAACTCTTGGGCTCAAGTGATCCTCTCACCTCGGCCTCCCAAAGTCCTGAAATTACAAGCATGAGCCACTGTGCCTGGCCTGGATACAAACATTTAATGGCTCTAATTCTTTACCCCATCTCACCTTTTAAAAGTTTTAAGAACAGAGTATGTGCTTGTCACAAGACAATAATCCATGAAGATATAAATAGAGCAACTCTATGTAAAGAAAGAGAGCAACTTTACTCCTTTCAAAGAATTCTACTGCTTCTCCTGGGGTGAACTGTTCCCTCCGCCTTCACTATCCCTACAACCTTTGGGGATCAGATTTGTCCCCCAGAGTATTGCTGAGACGATCTGTACTCAGATCGTCCTGGGGTGAACTGCCAGGTCTGAGGTGAACTAAAATGTCATTTGCCTATATAAATAAATTCCAGAGGTCTGACAATTTCTCATGAATAATTCAGTGACATCATCTGGGTTCCTGGGATAGTTGAAAGATACTGAACCAATAGACAAAATTTTCTTTCTCCTTTTACATAACAAATAATGGCAGCAAATTTAAGTTTGATAATAGATCTATTCTAATGAGAAAAATGAGAATACACAAAGGGAAGGCTTTTCTTTCTCTTTCCTTGAAAAATCTAAGAAGATGAAGAAAGTTTGTATCATTATTAGAACTCAAAGTTGTCGTAGACAATTTGTAATTGTGCCTACCATCTATTTTCCCTTTCCCTGTTGACAGCACCTTGATTTTCCTTTGAGGACTCTCTCTTCACCTATCCTTATTTATGGAGTCTGGGTGGACTTGACTTCACTGTCTAGTTCCAGGGGTGGTCTTATGGCCTAGTTTTAGTCTATAAGAATATTGCACCTGTCTGGCCATGAGGGTTGGTTCAGAAGTGGACACGTGATCCAGGCTGAGTCAATCAGCGCTATTGAGCATTGTGCTGAATATCAGCTTCAGGATGTTTCCTGATCTACACAGAGACTATCTCCTCCTACAGAGTTGTTATGTTGGAGCTGCAGATGGCTGTTTTTCTACCTCAGGTAGCCTGTTGAGAATGGCGCCTGCAGAGAGAATAGCAAAGCTGAGAGATGAAAAAAGAGACTCCTAATGGGCTGCCTGCAGGAGCTGGATCCAGCTTTGCCTGAAGCCAGGATATGATTATGGACTTCTTTTAAATAAGCCAACAAAATTTCCGCTAAGAATCAGGTTAGTTTGATTTAGGTCACCGTTCTTTGGAATATAAGAGCTATTGCCTAAGCTAGAATTGTTCATCAATGTACTTAGTTTTTATCAGATGCTTTTAAGGAGCAGACAAGGAAAATACATAGAAATCTCCACTTTGGTATTGGACCATTGATGGCATTCATCCTCTTCTCTCCTGGTGTTTACCAAAAACCTTCTGACGGCTTTTATACTTCTTTGGCTATAGAACATTCCATCTTTAAGCCTTTCCTTAAGATGGTTAGCATGATCTCACCATTGTGTTTTTTCTTTCCTCCAAGTGTGGAATTCATTGGATTTGTCTCTCGTTGTCCAGATCAGCGGTCAAGTACGTTTCTTCAAGTTGGCTTCTAGACCATCTTCACAATAGGGTGAACAAATCTTTCAGATGTTTATATTTATTCACCCAACCATCTCATTGTTCCAACTATGATCTACTTGAGTCAATCCCCTGTGCCAGAGAGATATAGCACAATTTTTGTTTGTTTGTTTTTGTTTTTTTTTGAGACGGAGTCTCGCTCTGTCACCAGGCTGGAGTGCAGTGGTGTGATCTTGGCTTGCTGCAACTTCCGCCTCCTGGGTTCAAGTGATTCTTCTGCCTCAGCCTCCCAAGTAGCTAGGACTACAGGTGTGCACCACCACACCCAGCTAATTTTTGTATTTTTAGGAGAGACTGGGTTTCACCATGTTGGCCAGGCTGGTCTCAATCTTTTGACCTCAAGATCTGCCCGCCTTGGCCTCCCAAAGTGCTGGGGTTACAGGCTTAAGCCACCATGCCTGGCAAGCACCATGTTTTTAATGACAATGGCAACAGGTATATCGTGCTAGTTTAAGATGCTTTAACTCCCACTTTTTTTTTCTATATATAAACAAATGTACTCCCTTCCCAACCATGTGTCTACAAACCTCTTTTATAAATAAACTTTCTTCTAATTTAGCCAAAGAATTTTTTTTTTAAAAGGTTGGGTGGTTGACAAACCTGACAAAAACAAGAAATGAGGAAAGGATTCCCTATTTAATAAATGGTGCTGGGAAAATTGGCTAGCCATAAGTAGAAAGCTGAAACTGGATCCTTTCCTTACTCCTTATATGAAAATTAATTCAAGATGGATTAGAGACTTAAATATTAGACCTAAAACCATAAAAACCCTAGAAGAAAACCTAGGTAATACCATTCAGGACATAGGCATGGGCAAGGACTTCATGTCTAAAACACCAAAAGCAATGGCAACAAAAGCCAAAATTGACAAATGGGATCTAATTAAACTAAAGAGCCTCTGCACAGTGAAAGAAACTACCATCAGAGTGAACAGGCAACCTACAGAATGGGAGAACATTTTTGCAATCTACTCATCTGACAAAGGGCTAATATCCAGAACCTACAAAGAACTCAAACAAATTTACAAGAAAAAAACAAACAACCCCAACAAAAAGTGGGCAAAGGATATGAACACACACTTCCCAAAAGAAGACATTCATACAGCCAACAGACACATGAAAAAATGCTCATCATCACTCACCATCAGAGAAATGCAAATCAAAACCACAATGAGATGTCATCTCACACCAGTTAGAATGGCAATCATTAAAAAATCAGGAAACAACAGGTGCTGGAGAGGATGTGGAGAAATAGGAACACTTTTACACTGTTGGTGGGACTGTAAACTAGTTCAACCACTGTGGAAAACAGTGTGGCGATTCCTCAGGGATCTAGAACTTGAAATACCATTTGACCCAGCCATCCCATTACTGGGGATATACCCAAAGGATTATAAGTCATGCTGCTATAAAGACACATGCACACGTATGTTTATTGCGGCACTATTCACAATAGCAGAGACTTGGAATCAACCCAAATGTCCATCAGTGACAGACTGGATTAAGAAAATGTGGCACATATACACCATGGACTACTATGCAGCCATAAAAAAAGGATGAGTTTGTGTCCTTTGTAGGGACACGGATGCAGCTGGAAACCATCATTCTCAGCAAACTATCGCAAGAACAGAAAACCAAATACCACATGTTCTCACTCATAGGTGGGAACTGAACAATGAGAACACTTGAACACAGGAAGGGGAACATCACACACCGGGTCCTACTGTGGGGAGGGGGGAGGGGGGAGGGATAGCATTAGGAGATATACTTAATGTAAATGATGAGTTAATGGGTGCAGCACACCAACATGGTTTATGTATACATATGTAACAAACCTGCACGTTGTGCACATGTACCCTAGAACTTAAAGTATTAAAAAAAAAAAAAAAAAGGTTGGGTGGGGGGATAATGATACTGCTATTCAGCTCTTGAAAAAGACAACAATAAAGGCACTAATATTTTTAGAAAACTTCAGAGGCATCTCATTGCTAGAATTATTTACAGGATATTCATGCTGCTGTTAAATAAGCAGAGCAGCTTTATCTGCTAAGAAAAAATCAGCCCGTTGTCAGAAGACTATCTTAAGTTTTATAAAAAATAAAATACCAGCAGATAACAGGTATTATGTTTTCTTCTGGCAAATATTAACACTTCACAGCTAGTATATCTTGCTTACTTAATTGGGCCTATAAAAACTCACCAGACTGTTTCACTTGCAGCCACTGAAATTTTTTCAACTTGTTCTTTACAGCTTTTCAGAGTAAGATGGGAAAACAATTACAAAACAGAGCAGTTGAAAAGATTTTAAGGTCTCAAGTTCATATTTACAAACCTTACAGTCTGTGTGTATTCATTTATTTTAAAACAAAGTGAATACATCAGGAGATCTCTTGGAAAAGGGAAAAAAAAATCCAACAAATTTGAGAATAAAAGAAGAAAGTATGTCAGCTGAGACAATTCCCAAAATGTCCCTATAGTTTTCCCAGCACTCTGTCTCCAACTATGCACCTCCAACAGAATTAACTACTCTCTCTTAGTACATATAGAAGCTAATACTTCTCTATACTATAGCATTTATCACATAAATTATTGTTCTATTTTGTTTGGGCTTAGATCTATTCCTGGCTAGATCCAGAGTTTCTCCAAGGTAGAAGTAATGTCATATTCTTATTACCAGCACCTGGTCTACACTAAGATTTAGCAAATATTTGTTAAAATGTAATAGGAGTCAGGGGAGAGGAGAGAGGGGAGAGGGGAGGGGATAAAGGAGAAGGAAGAGGGGAGAGAAGACAGGTATGAAAGTAAGTGAGAACCCAAGGGAGGAGTAAGAGAAATCTTAGACTCCAGGCCACTGGGCAGGTGCAATACTGGTAGAGAACTACATACAATTTGGTCTGCGAAGATCTAGAAAGCCCAGGGCCAGCCAAAGAAAAAGTATTAGTCATATATATTTACATATATATTTAAAAATATTCATAGACCCTAATAAACTTTCAACGGATTATTCTCATTATTTTGGCCTTGAAGACTTTTGTGAGCATACTTTCATTCTTGCTGGCCTATTTTTAAATGAGTTTACAAGTAGTTGTTAGGTAACTTATCTTTGTAATTTCCTTCTCGATAGTTCAGAAGTTCCCCAGTACAGAATGACTCCAGTAAACACCCATCAGGCCTCTCAACCAGAGGCTCTGGACTTGGGGAAGTTCTAAGTTCATAACAATATTTCTGATGATGCTGGTCCACACAGTGGTTTTGTTAGAGAAGTTGGACTGCTTTAGTGTTTACTCAAGGGATTGAAGTCAATGTCCTATTTTTAGAATTGTGGATCAGAATCCTTGATGACAACCTGACGCATCCCTTGGGGGTCTCTCCTGGCCCCAAGTCTTCCCCTTCGTGTGACTGTGGTCTGATTTTAGCAAGTGCCCTGGTGGTGATGCTGAAGACCTGCCTTTCTAGGAACCACAATCTCATAAAAGCTGCTTTGTTGGGTCTGGCCGCCTGACAGGAATGAAATGTTAACTTTCTAAACTTGCTTTCCTAGATCTCTCCAAAAGTGGCAAGACACCAGTATAATTTCTCAGGCCTACGCTGAACAAAAGACACTAGTGTTTTTCCTTGGCGTGGGGAGAGGAGAGGAAAGGATGCTGAGATTCTAATCCCTGGCTTGGAGTATCTCAGGCAGTAACAAAGAACACTCATCTTTTATGGCAGTGCATTTCCCAAGCATCCCTTTGGGAAGCCTCAGACCCCAATTGTCTGGGAAACATAAAATCAGTCACTTTTGGCAGAGCTCAACACACCGGAGCATGGGAACCACAAATTAAGCTAGAGATACGTCTTTACTCACTAGATGGTCTGGTTACACGTTTACTTGGCGTAAAAATAGAATCACTAAAAAAGGGAGCACCCAAGGGTCCAGTTATCTAGCTCAGGTTTGGTGAGGGTCAGAGGAAACTTCAAGTCTCATGAAAGTTAAGCACCTTCATCCTTTCAGCTTGATGTAAGGAAATCATATAAAATAAGGTCAAAACAACCAGGACTACTTTGTCTAAAATTATTTGTCTTATTTTGCTCATAGGAATTCACAGTGGTTTTGAGATAGAGCACTTTTCAATGCACTGGACATGGTGTTCTGTTTTGGGTACAGTGGAAATGACTTTCCTTTATTTTACTGCTTGTTTGGCTTATCGAGGGAGCTGAGCCTTACCTAACAAGTAGCTCACGTCTCTTGTCAGAGGCAGTAAATCGATCTTGATCAAGTTTGAAACTGAATTGTTATCTAATCTGTTATTCTGTGGAAATCTTTCTCTTCTGCTACAGAGAAGCTAACAGACAAGTTTTCCCATCACTCTGGGTGTCACTCTGTTTAATCCTAACATCTGTAATACAACCAATAAATAGCTGTTTGTTCTGATCCATAGTCTCTCAGACTGCCTCTCTCCCAAGAGGCTGAAGCCACTTGGCTTGAGATCGCCCATCTGCACTGTGCACTTCTGATTAGTGTTTTGAAACTCCATTATACACGTGCAATCTTCTGGGCTGAGGAGTTTCAGTTGCTCTGCCCAACAGTGGTGGATCCTGACGCTGATTTTCACATCCTAGTGTAGAGATGCACGCATGACAGGCCCCCCACACAGATAGAAGAACTAGAGGGAATCAGCTCAGTCGTCAGTCTCTATTCTCCCCACCCTGACCTTATGAGCATAAACATGAGTGTGAAACTCAGGAAAGGAAACCTGCCTTAATAGGTTTGCCTTTCCAAGGAGCCGGTGTCTTTCATGGGCACCACGGATAACAGAGTCCCCTACCTGGTTCTCAGAGCAGCACTATAAGGTGTAGTACAAGGCAGAAATCATTAGAGGGTGAGTGAGAACTGAACCCTAGCAAGGACACTGCTATTACCATGTTCAGCTCTGCTCTGATAATAATGCCAGTAACAAGAACTAACAATTACTGAGCCCAGCTCTATGTCAGGCACTGTTCTATGTATCTGATGAGCACATTTCATGCAATTCTAAGCACCCTCTTCCTGGGCATTTTTGTGGATGCTCAAGAGTTAAGTGCATTGTGTAGGCACAGACTTGCTTCTTAAAAATAACAAGAGAGGGAATCGTGCCACCCTGAAAAAACCCAGTGAGTTTTTCTTCAGCGGTCACTATATTCTTTTCTGTTCCCCGAATGTCAAAGGATTTAGCAAAAAGAATCCTCTAATACAAAAACTGCCCTTATTACAAAACGAATCCATCCTAGCATGCCGGTAAGATCAGCAGAATGTGAAGTCCTCAGATCCAATCAACAAACAACTGACATGTCTGACAATAACCCTTTTGAAATTTACTTCTAATCCCCATCTTCCAAAGGAGAGATGGCTTGTGTTGCAAGAATCAAAGCTCAGTAGATGGTGACCCAGATCCCTTGTCCTCTTTAAAGTAGCTAACTTATGCCTCCCCCAAATCAGTTGGCATATAACAGGAAGTATGAGAGCAATCAGAATGAACTACTGCACATTCACGGGGTTTGATTTCCATAAACAGTTTCGGTGGGAGAATACGCCTGTGGTTTGGGTAATGTTCCTATCTACGAAGCCCAAGAAACCTAAATATAATCGATATGTACAGAACAGTCTTGACCGTGTTCTTCTGCTCTAAACATTCTTAGAAAAGATGAATTCAGTGATTGAAATCATGCATGAGCTTACCCAGAGAAGGTCATACTCAGACGGCCTTGCTCTTCCTTCGCTGTCTTCATATAAAGGGAAACCTTCCCTCCGAGCCTGATAATACTCTTTCCGCAACTTCTGGATACGGTCAGTGCTTCCACCTGTGGGACGGCCACTACAGGATACAGAGAAATAATCAGAGTCACACAGTGTACATCATCCTTGAAGTCACTTTTGGATCTTCTTGTTAAAGGAGTTGACATCCAAATTTGGAAGATTCAATAATGTAATTCAAATATGCCAGGAAAATGGTGAAATCAGTCATAAATGTGAACAAAAAGTGGTCTTTACATGCCTACCTTTAGTTCCAAGGGTCAAATGTCTGACTTGGGATTAACAAATGCCTTTTGAATGAGAAGGTAAGATAGAGTCCTGACCTTTTAGAGCAATTAAAAGACTCACCGCTTTTTTCTTACAATCACACACACAGAGTTTTGTCACATGTTAATGTGGATATCTCATTTTCTCAGTAAGTGTTGCTGATTTGGGATAAAGCTCCAGTTGTTTGACCCGAAGGCTGGATATGAGACAGGGTTGGCATATGCCAGCATTCACTTCCCTGAGGCTCATGAATTGTGGGAGTCGGGGGTGGGGATGGGATACATGTCCATATCTGGGTACAGTTAGGGTATGTGTAAAAAAGGTAATAGTAAACAAACAAACAACCAACAGTAAAAAAGTGTTTTTTAAAACAAGGTGGGGGAAGTTGGTGTAGAGTAGAATGTGCTTATCCAGGGTTCTTCTCTCTGTACTTTAGCCAGTACTTCCTCTTAGGAATTATAGCTTTTCCAGTAACTCATCTGCCCAACCCCAAACTGCTCGGCTAGCAGTTCCCTTGGAGCTTAGATTAGGTTATTGTGGTTATTTTAGTGGAACCAATATCACATGATATTATACAGGGCTAGGGAGCAAAAGAATGACAGGCAGATCTGAACAGTCATTCTACTTATTTGGTTCATTTGAGGCATAACTGAGTGCCCCACTGCACCAGACCTCACGTTAAAATCTGGGAATGGAAAAAGGAACACTTCACAGTCCTTACCTGCAAAAACAAATAGTCTGGGAGGTAGGGGACAGAGAGGGATACAGAAGACTATAGTCCATTAGGACTGGTGCTCTTACAGAGATTTGCACTGGGGTCATGGGAATGCAGAGTGCTTAAACTTTGACAAGGTGAGAGCGGGGCCATTGAAGAAAATCACAGAAGGCTCCATGGAGGAGGTGACACTTCAGCTGAGCCTTGAAGGACACAAAGGTGCTCAACAGCTAGACAAGTGAGATGAGGATATTCCAGGTAGAGGGGAGGCAGTGAGTGCAAAGTAAAGCGATGAGAAAGCATCTTGCTTTAGAGACATGCAAGTTGATCGGTTTGGATAAGCAGTGGTCCTCAACTTCTTTTGTCCTGCCTTACACACATACCAGGTGTATGGCGCATGTTCCCTTTCCGCTCTCATTTACAAAGCAAATTTGAATAAAAGTGAGTTCTGGTGACTTTGGTTTAACTTTTTTTTCTTTTTTTTTTTAGTCAGAGTCTCACTCTGTCACCCAGGCTAGAGTGCAGTGGCTTGATCTCAGCTCACTGCAACCTCTGCCTCCTGGATTCAAGCGATTCTCCTGTCTCAGCATCCAAAATAGCTGGGATTACAGGCACCTGCCACCACGCCCGGCAAACTCTTTGTGTGTGTGTATATGTGTATTTTTAGTAGAGATGAGGTTTCACCATGTTGGCCAGGCTGGTCTAGTACTCCTGACCTCAAGTGATCTGCTTGACTCGGCCTCCCAAAGTGCTAGGATTATGGGCATGAGCCATCACACCCGGCCATAGCTTAGGGGTATTTTGAATTTACTCTAATAATGACAGAAGCATATCACTTACAAATTTTGGTACTTTAACTCAATTGTAACATCATGACACGTTTCATGGGTATGTGAGAATTGCGACTGTAGCATTTAGGGAATAATACAGGAAAAAATCCAGAAAGTCATGAACTAAGTGCAAAACATGCTGTATCTTCTCCCTTGTGTCAATATTTTAAAGAAATATAGGAGGGTCAAGAAAAAGAGGGACACATGAGGCCTGGAAAGGTAGGTAGAACCCCAGTGTGAAGAGCTTTGCATGTCAAAAAGATCCCTAAATATTTTTTTTTTTTTTTTTCTTGAGACGGAGTCTCGCTCTGTCGCCCAGGCTGGAGTGCAGTGGCCGGATCTCAGCTCACTGCAAGCTCCGCCTCCCGGGTTTGCGCCATTCTCCTGCCTCAACCTCCCGAGTAGCTGGGAGTACAGGCGCCCGCCACCTCGCCCGGCTAGTTTTTTTTTGTATTTTTTTAGTAGAGACAGGGTTTCACTGTGTTAGCCAGGATGGTCTCCATCTGCTGACCTCGTGATCCGCCCGTCTCGGCCTCCCAAAGTGCTGGGATTACAGGCTTGAGCCACCGCGCCCGGCCAAGATCCCTAAATATTACAGTTGGGTTCTAAGTTTAAATGAGATATCTGATAATATGAGGTATCTAAAAGCAACAGAAGGAGGTCATCTATTTAAAAAAAATATTTTAGAACTATGCTTGTAAATTATATTAATAAAAAGTGGTGAGTAAACACCTTTTGCAGGAAAAGCACTGTTCTCAAACTAGATGGTAAGTTAATTGCAAACTGGATGAGGTACTTCTGCCTTGTGGCTGCTCCCTGACAGTTTGCACAGGGTTCTGGGCTTCCTGGGTGCTCTACAGACACTCAGCAGCTGATGCCTTTCGTTCAAAACAGACAAACCCTTGGGAATCACGTACCTTTCTTTTTTTTCAATATGTATGTTAAAACTCTCATAATAGTTCTAATTCTCTTTCTTTACTATACTTAAAAATAGTTTTCTTTGAGCACTTGAAAAATATAGTAAGAACAAATTAAAAGTCTTGATAAGTTTTTCTGAACCATGGGCAGGCAGGAAAAGCAGCACAGTCTATGTTGAACAGCTTCCCTAGCTCTTGAGTAATACGAGATGACCATGGTGTCTGTATCCAATGCACAGGCTTCTGTCGATTATGGAAATTCATGAGCTGCGTTCAAACTCACCAGATGAGTTCAATCAACGTGGTGCAAACATCGCATACATAATCTATTAGTTTACCCCAAAGAAACTGAAGCCTTGAATTCAAGTAGAATGAAGTCATCAGTAATAAAGAAAAAAAAAGAAACTGATAAAGCACTGTTTTTTAAAAACACACTTTTCTTCCATTTGTGGTGGAAAAAATTTTTACTGAAACTGTAAACTATTCTTCCATATGCCTATAAATACATAAATTTAAAAATATGGGTTTGATCAGATTGCTGTTCTCAAATAAGGGAATGGGGCAGGAATACAAAATCAGTTGTTCAGGATTCAGAAAGTCCCCTGTGGCTGACAGGAACACGACTATTTACCCAGAAAAGAAATTTGGCCCAAGAGAAAAAACAGGAAAACAGCACAGAAGGTCATGGACCATCTAAGTGCAAAATATGCTGTATCTTCTCCCTTGTGTGAATATTTTTTAAAAATATGGAACACTGTGCAAACCTTTTGTGATAACCTGGGACTACGTCTCAATATCATCTCTGCTTTTTTCCTCTCAACCCTCATTCTACTTTTAGAAATGGTATCAGACTTTTCCCAAATACGTATTTCAGGTGGTAAGATTAGGGATAGCAAATGCCAATTTCTGATTTGTAGCTCTTCTCAGCAGATAGTACACATACGCTTACCACCAAATTAATAAAAATAATATATACCACTATTATAACCAAAGCAATTAATTGACTCTATGTTGCACTGAAGATGTAGAAACTTAGCAATTTTTAGAGGGACATACAAACACCTTTGTGAAAGCGGCAATCATCATAATAGTTATAATTTATAGAACACTTATATAGCAAATATATCTATATATACTTTTACTTACTCCACTCTCTGTCCACAGCAGACATCACGAATCAATTACAGCATTCTTTCCCAATGTTATAATTGGGAAAGAATTCTCAGAATTCTTTTAGCCTAGAACTTCAGAAAGCCACTACTAATCTATAGGAATTGGTACATGAGTTTATTTACAATTCCTGTGTAACAGGTGGTATCAATATCTCAAGACCTCAAAAAATATTGATGGATTTATTATTCTGCTCAATAAAGATGAACAATATGAAGCTCCTAGCAAATAGACGATTAACAAGTGTTGTCTGACTTCAAAGACTGCTCTTCCACTACGGCTTACTGTCTTCCAACCTACTTCCCTTCCTTCATCTATGTTTTAGAGACTGGGTCCTCTAGCAAGATACTGAACAAGAATGGAAGTGAAGGCTAGCCTACAGGATTTACTTTCTGAGGATTCCCATTTTCCTTCCCTATTTACATGTCATTTGTTCTATATTCCTTGTTTATGGAATTTAGCAGTACAGATTCTAGAAATAGCTTCAGAAGTGACATCAGATCATGATGTAACTCAAATACTATTGAAACCATGTAAACCTAGTAAAAGTGTCAATAACCTCATCTCCACATTGTTAGTTTAAAAATTAGGCTTTCCGTATTATTTATTCACTAAATGAAGTAAAGCCCCGGCCATCCTTACAAAAAGTTTCTATTACAGTTGTATCCCTATATAGGTGATCAATGACAATCTTACACTTTTGATGTGCTGGAATTTTATGTTAAATTAATTCAAGCAGTATAACAACACGATGTATATTGTAATGATTTTAAAAATAAATTATATTGCTTATGCCTTTAAAGGCAGATATATCATTAAACAGGCCCTTCTTATAACACTTTAGAGCTGGACAGAACTTAACATGGATTTCAGAAACCATGTTATTTTCTTCATAGCCACCTACAGCAACAAATTCCCACATGTCATAAACATCACACTAAGGCATTTGGAATCTAGCCTTATTCTTCCCAGTTTAAAATGACCTCAACTATAGTACTTTTAAAAATGAGTGTTCATCTGTGCATGCCTTCATCTCCTCCCATGACTGCTGCAGGCTAAAAAAAATTAACATTTATCGAGCTCCTGTGATGTCCTAAAGACAATATTTGTGCTTTATATACCTCATCTCATTTAAGCCTCAGTCAAATCTGTGAAGATGACATTGTTGTTGACATTTTACACACGAGCACACTGAGGCTCAGAGACGTTAAGTAACACAACTGGTGAATGGTGGGCCAGGAGATTTGTGTGACTCCCAACCAGTGCTATTTCTACTATATCATGTTGCCTCGCAAGGAAAGCATTAAAATGCAGCAGGCATTTTGTGGCTGCAGTTCACAGGCATTTCAAGGCAGAGGGAATTTAGCAGAGCACATTTATAGCTGTACCTTTTGATATTCTTTTATTTGCACAGCTCTTTGCAATAAAAATAGAAATAGAAGTAACCAAAGTAATAGAAATACATGCAATGAAGTCCATATTCATTAAAAAATGATTTTGGAGCCACTGCAGGCTGAGATTTCTGGGCAATTAATATTATATCGCTAACAGGCTTATGTAGAGAGCTGGTATAAAACTGAATAGGGTGCAAAAGAGAATCAACATATGACAAAGATCCTACATGAAAGACGCACTCTGGATCAGGACCAGGACTGAGAGGCAGACAGAACTGCTGGGGAAGTTCACCACTCACTGAATGAGAAGGAGGTGGTCACTACCACCAAACCCTGGCCGCTGTGGGACTTGTGAATTATCTGTGATTACACATGTATAAGTGGGCATCTACATAAATACATGCATCCTAACCAGGACTCAGTTGTATATAGCTGATTTCAAACAGCTATTTTTGTTTTCGTGTTGTTTTCATACAGCCTCAAGATGTAGCTCTTCATTTTGAAGGAGAGGTGTTGGCCTTTGGTGAGCACCGCCCTTATTTGTGGGTACCAGCCTGGTGTCCAGATTTGATGATGCAGTTAAGAAATGGTCTTTATAAGGTCGGGTGAGGTGGCTTATGCCTGTAATCCCAGCACTTGGGAGGCTGAGGTGGGCGGATCACCTGAGGTCAGGAGTTCAAGGCTAACCTGGTCAACATGGCGAAAACCCATCTCTACTAAAAATACAAAAAAAATTAGCTGGTTTGGTGGCATGCACCTGTAATTTCAGTTAGTAGGGAGGCTGAGGCAGGAGAATCACTTGAACTCAGGAGGTGGAGGCTGCCGTGAGCTGAGATCATGCCACTGCACTCCAGCCTGGGCAACAGAGCAAGACTCTGTCTCCAAAAAAAAAAAAAAAAAAAAAAGAAAAAAAAGAAAAGAAATGGCTTTTATAGCCTGGAACTTTAACAGAAGTATTCCTATCTGGAGGTGATAATCCCTACGAACTCTCTGAATAAAACCCTTTAAATTGGATGTATGTGCGTCAACAACAGTCAAGTGGGATAGAGAGAGTTTTTGAGTTTAGTGTTTGATAGATTCTTTAATTTTTTTTATGAAGTTACTGTAAAACATTATTTTGATGCTTCCTTTAAGATTGTTAATTATATAAATATGGTGTTAATTTTTGTATAGTTACAAAAGGGTGGAATTTCAATGGTTTTCTCAAAAAGGGTTTAAAGACATGGAATAAAGAAAAACACCTTGGTGCCCTTTAAGAACGCCAAGATACTATTATTTTCCTGACTTCTTCCCCGGGGGGAGGGTTGTTTGTTTTTGTCTTTTGGCATGTAAGAGGCTAAAAATCATCCTAGCTTTATTTTTAAACTTAAAATTTAACAATACCATAGTTCTGCCTTAGAAAACAGGGCAGTTTTTTTTTTTTTCCCCATGGTGGGAACAGAGCTTCTAAAACACCTGAGATTCTATGGCATTCGCACTCTCAATAACATAACTATCATAAAATCTAATGGGCTATATGCACTCTTATTTTGCTAATTTTCCTCAAATCCCAAGAAAAGATTCTGGAAGAGAATATTCAGCTGAAGACAGATAGTCATGGACACAAGTATTATTTATTTTCAGTTGGCGATAAAGATTTCTGTCAAATAAAATTTTGAGAGACTCTCATACATGCACTTAGGATTCTTAATTGAAGAGCATTTAAGATTTAAAGAAACTATACCTCCAATACCACTTACACTCATACTCTCCAGATTTAACATCCCATAATGAAAATACATTTATATAGTGTGCCCATATATACTAATTTAATAATAAATAATTGTTTTTTAATTCCATAGCATTCTTCAAATGATATTTTAGTTTAGAGCAGCTCTGAAAATTATCCAGTGTAAATATCCAGGTAAAGTTATGATTGTGTAAATCCTCTGCTTTCCCACTGTTCCCATTTCTTATAAAGAATCTCTATTTTTTCAAAGGTGCATTGACAAATAGGATTTTTCACTGTCTAGTCTGGTGAAATTTTAGGACTGATAGCTGACTATCCATGGACAACTTTGGGGATACTTCTTTCTAATTTATCGCCAAATTTACTGTCACTATTAAAGAAGGTAGCCCTCATTTCAAATTATTTTTGCCAAAAATTCCCCCCCAAATAATAAGAATATGTCTTTGCTTATATGGACATTTAATTTCCACCAGATTTAAGTTATCTTGTTGATGAAAACAATTACTCTAAATTAAGGGCTCTTGTTTACTATAATTGCCTATAATATTCTATATTAAGAATAATGAATTTAGAGAAAGGGTGAATAATATTAAACAGACAACACAAACTTTCCAAATGTAAAATCTGCTTTTATTTCTTTTTTTTTTTTTTTTTTTAAATTTATTTATTATTATTATACTGTAAGTTGTAGGGTACATGTGCATAACGTGCAGGTTTGTTACATATGTATACTTGTGCCTTGTTGGTGTGCTGCACCCATCAACTCGTCATTTACATCAGGTATAACTCCCAATGCAATCCCTCCCCCCGCCCCCCTCCCCATGATAGGCCCCGGTGTGTGATGTTCCCCTTCCCGAGTCCAAGTGATCTCATTGTTCAGTTCCCACCTATGAGTGAGAACATGCGGTGTTTGGTTTTCTGTTCTTGTGATAGTTTGCTAAGAATGATGGATTCCAGCTGCATCCATGTCCCTACAAAGGACACAAACTCATCCTTTTTTATGGCTGCATAGTATTCCATGGTGTATATATGCCACATTTTCTTAATCCAGTCTGTCACTGATGGACATTTGGGTTGATTCCAAGTCTTTGCTATTGTGAATAGTGCTGCAATAAACATACGTGTGCATGTGTCTTTATAGCAGCATAATTTATAATCCTTTGGGTATATACCCAGTAATGGGATGGCTGGGTCATATGGTACATCTAGTTCTAGATCCTTGAGGAATCGCCATACTGTTTTCCATAATGGTTGAACTAGTTTACAATCCCACCAACAGTGTAAAAGTGTTCCTATTTCTCCACATCCTCTCCAGCACCTGTTGTTTCCTGACTTTTGAATGATCGCCATTCTAACTGGTGTGAGATGGTATCTCATTGTGGTTTTGATTTGCATTTCTCTGATGGCCAGTGATGATGAGCATTTTTTCATGTGTTTGTTGGCTGTATGAATGTCTTCTTTTGAGAAATGTCTATTCATATCCTTTGCCCACTTTTTGATGGGGTTGTTTGTTTTTTTCTTGTAAATTTGTTGGAGTTCTTTGTAGGTTCTGGATATTAGCCCTTTGTCAGATGAGTAGATTGCAAAAATGTTCTCCCATTCTGTAGGTTGCCTGTTCACTCTGATGGTAGTTTCTTTTGCTGTGCAGAAGCTCTTTAGTTTAATGAGATCCCATTTGTCAATTTTGGCTTTTGCTGCCGTTGCTTTTGGTGTTTTAGACATGAAGTCTTTGCCCATGCCTATGTCCTGAATGGTACTACCTAGATTTTCCTCTAGGATTTTTATGGTATTAGGTCTAACATTTAAGTCTCTAATCCATCTTGAATTAATTTTCGTATAAGGAGTAAGGAAAGGATCCAGTTTCAGCTTTCTACTTATGGCTAGCCAATTTTCCCAGCACCATTTATTAAATAGGGAATCCTTTCCCCATTTCTTGTTTCTCTCAGGTTTGTCAAAGATCAGATGGCTGTAGATGTGTGGTATTATTTCTGCGGACTCTGTTCTGTTCCATTGGTCTATATCTCTGTTTTGGTACCAGTACCATGCTGTTTTGGTTACTGTAGCCTTGTAGTATAGTTTGAAGTCAGGTAGCGTGATGCCTCCAGCTTTGTTCTTTTGACTTAGGATTGTCTTGGAGATGCGGGCTCTTTTTTGGTTCCATATGAACTTTAAAGCAGTTTTTTCCAATTCTGTGAAGAAACTCATTGGTAGCTTGATGGGGATGGCATTGAATCTATAAATTACCTTGGGCAGTATGGCCATTTTCACGATATTGATTCTTCCTATCCATGAGCATGGTATGTTCTTCCATTTGTTTGTGTCCTCTTTTATTTCACTGAGCAGTGGTTTGTAGTTCTCCTTGAAGAGGTCCTTTACATCCCTTGTAAGTTGGATTCCTAGGTATTTGATTCTCTTTGAAGCAATTGTGAATGGAAGTTCATTCATGATTTGGCTCTCTGTTTGTCTGTTACTAGTGTATAAGAATGCTTGTGATTTTTGCACATTAATTTTGTATCCTGAGACTTTGCTGAAGTTGCTTATCAGCTTAAGGAGATTTTGGGCTGAGACAATGGGGTTTTCTAAATATACAATCATGTCATCTGCAAACAGGGACAATTTGACTTCTTCTTTTCCTAACTGAATACCCTTGATTTCTTTCTCTTGCCTGATTGCCCTAGCCAGAACTTCCAACACTATGTTGAATAGGAGTGGTGAGAGAGGGCATCCCTGTCTTGTGCCAGTTTTCAAAGGGAATTTTTCCAGTTTTTGCCCATTCAGTATGATATTGGCTGTGGGTTTGTCATAAATAGCTCTTATTATTTTGAGGTACGTTCCATCAATACCGAATTTATTGAGCGTTTTTAGCATGAAGGGCTGTTGAATTTTGTCAAAAGCCTTTTCTGCATCTATTGAAATAATCATGTGGTTCCTGTCTTTGGTTCTGTTTATATGCTGGATTATGTTTATTGATTTGCGAATGTTGAACCAGCCTTGCATCCCAGGGATGAAGCCCACTTGATCATGGTGGATAAGCTTTTTGATGTGTTGCTGAATCCGGTTTGCCAGTATTTTATTGAGGATTTTTGCATCGATGTTCATCAGGGATATTGGTCTAAAATTCTCTTTTTTTGTTGTATCTCTGCCAGGCTTTGGTATCAGGATGATGTTGGCCTCATAAAATGAGTTAGGGAGGATTCCCTCTTTTTCTATTGATTGGAATAGTTTCAGAAGGAATGGTACCAACTCCTCCTTGTACCTCTGGTAGAATTCAGCTGTGAATCCATCTGGTCCTGGACTTTTTTTGGTTGGTAGGCTATTAATTGTTGCCTCAATTTCAGAGCCTGCTATTGGTCTATTCAGGGATTCAACTTCTTCCTGGTTTAGTCTTGGAAGAGTGTAAGTGTCCAGGAAATTATCCATTTCTTCTAGATTTTCCAGTTTATTTGCGTAGAGGTGTTTATAGTATTCTCTGATGGTAGTTTGTATTTCTGTGGGGTCGGTGGTGATATCCCCTTTTTCATTTTTAATTGCGTCGATTTGATTCTTCTCTCTTTTCTTCTTTATTAGTCTTGCTAGTGGTCTGTCAATTTTGTTGATCTTTTCAAAAAACCAACTCCTGGATTCATTGATTTTTTGGAGGGTTTTTTGTGTCTCTATCTCCTTCAGTTCTGCTCTGATCTTAGTTATTTCTAGCCTTCTGCTAGCTTTCGAATGTGTTTGCTCTTGCTTCTCTAGTTCTTTTAATTGCGATGTTAGAGTGTCAATTTTAGATCTTTCCTGCTTTCTCTTGTGGGCATTTAGTGCTATAAATTTCCCTCTACACACTGCTTTAAATGTGTCCCAGAGATTCTGGTATGTTGTATCTTTGTTCTCATTGGTTTCAAAGAACATCTTTATTTCTGCCTTCATTTCGTTATGTACCCAGTAGTCATTCAGGAGCAGGTTGTTCAGTTTCCATGTAGTTGAGCGGTTTTGATTGAGTTTCTTAGTCCTGAGTTCTAGTTTGATTGCACTGTGGTCTGAGAGACAGTTTGTTATAATTTCTGTTCTTGTACATTTGCTGAGGAGTGCTTTACTTCCAATTACGTGGTCAATTTTGGAATAAGTACGATGTGGTGCTGAGAAGAATGTATATTCTGTTGATTTGGGGTGGAGAGTTCTATAGATGTCTATTAGGTCTGCTTGCTGCAGAGATGAGTTCAATTCCTGGATATCCTTGTTAACTTTCTGTCTCGTTGATCTGTCTAATGTTGACAATGGAGTGTTGAAGTCTCCCATTATTATTGTATGGGAGTCTAAGTCTCTTTGTAAGTCTCTAAGGACTTGCTTTATGAATCTGGGTGCTCCTGTATTGGGTGCATATATATTTAGGATAGTTAGCTCTTCCTGTTGAATTGATCCCTTTACCATTATGTAATGGCCTTCTTTGTCTCTTTTGATCTTTGATGGTTTAAAGTCTGTTTTATCAGAGACTAGTATTGCAACCCCCGCTTTTTTTTGTTCTCCATTTGCTTGGTAAATCTTCCTCCATTCCTTTATTTTGAGCCTATGTATGTCTCTGCGTGTGAGATGGGTCTCCTGAATACAGCAGACTGATGGGTCTTGACTCTTTATCCAGTTTGCCAGTCTGTGTCTCTTAATTGGAGCATTTAGTCCATTTATATTTAAGGTTAAGATTGTTATGTGTGAACTTGATCCTGCCATTATGATATTAACTGGTTATTTTGCTCATTAGTTGATGCAGTTTCTTCTTAGCCTCGATGGTCTTTACATTTTGGCATGTTTTTGAGATGGCTGGTACCGGTTGTTCCTTTCCATGTTGAGTGCTTCCTTCAGGGTCTCTTGTAAGGCAGGCCTAGTGGTGACAAAATCTCTAAGCATTTGCTTATCTGTAAAGGATTTTATTTCTCCTTCACTTATGAAACTTAGTTTGGCTGGATATGAAATTCTGGGTTTAAAATTCTTTTCTTGAAGAATGTTGAATATTGGCCCCCACTCTCTTCTGGCTTGGAGAGTTTCTGCCGAGAGATCTGCTGTGAGTCTGATGGGCTTCCCTTTGTGGGTAACCCGACCTTTCTCTCTGGCTGCCCTTAAGATTTTTTCCTTCATTTCAACTTTGGTGAATCTGGCAATTATGTGTCTTGGAGTTGCTCTTCTCGAGGAGTATCTTTGTGGCGTTCTCTGTATTTCCTGGATTTGAATGTTGGCCTGCTCTACTAGGTTGGGGAAGTTCTCCTGGATGATATCCTGAAGAGTGTTTTCCAACTTGGTTCCATTTTCCCCCTCACTTTCAGGCACCCCAATCAGACGTAGATTTGGTCTTTTTACATAATCCCATACTTCTTGCAGGCTTTGTTCATTTCTTTTTCTTCTTTTTTCTTTTGGTTTCTCTTCTCGCTTCATTTCATTCATTTGATCCTCAATTGCTGATACTCTTTCTTCCAGTTGATCGAGTCGGTTACTGAAGCTTGTGCATTTGTCACGTATTTCTCGTGTCATGGTTTTCATCTCTTTCATTTCGTTTATGACCTTCTCTGCATTAATTAGTCTAGCCGTCAATTCTTCCACTTTTTTTTCAAGATTTTTAGTTTCTTTGCGCTGGGTACGTAATTCCTCCTTTAGCTCTGAGAAATTTGATGGACTGAAGCCTTCTTCTCTCATCTCGTCAAAGTCATTCTCCGTCCAGCTTTGATCCGTTGCTGGCGATGAGCTGCGCTCCTTTGCCGGGGGAGATGCGCTCTTGTTTTTTGAATTTCCAGCTTTTCTGCCCTGCTTTTTCCCCATCTTTGTGGTTTTATCTGCCTCTGGTCTTTGATGATGGTGATGTACTGATGGGGTTTTGGTGTAGGTGTCCTTCCTGTTTGATAGTTTTCCTTCTAACAGTCAGGACCCTCAGCTGTAGGTCTGTTGGAGATTGCTTGAGGTCCACTCCAGACCCTGTTTGCCTGGGTAACAGCAGCAGAGGCTGCAGAAGATAGAATATTTCTGAACAGCAAGTGAACCTGTCTGATTCTTGCTTTGGAAGCTTCCTCTCAGGGGTGTACTCCACCCTGTGAGGTGTGGGGTGTCAGACTGCCCCTAGTGGGGGATGTCTCCCAGTTAGGCTACTCAGGGGTCAGGGACCCGCTTGAGCATGGAGTCTGTCCCTTCTCAGATCTCAACCTCCGTGTTGGGAGATCCACTGCTCTCTTCAAAGCTGTCAGACAGAGTCGTTTGCGTCTGCAGAGGTGTCTGCTGCTTTGTTATTGTTTTCTGTGCCCTGCCCCCAGAGGTGGAGTCTACAGAGACAGGCAGGTTTCCTTGAGCTGCTGTGAGCTCCACCCAGTTCGAGCTTCCCAGCAGCTTTGTTTACCTACTTAAGCCTCAGCAATGGCGGGCGCCCCTCCCCCAGCCTCGCTGCTGCCTTGCCGGTAGATCACAGACTGCTGTAATAGCAATGAGGGAGGCTCCGTGGGTGTGGGACCCTCCTGGCCAGGTGTGGGATATGATCTCCTGGTGTGCCTGTT
The DNA here is from genome assembly GCF_003255815.1 of Theropithecus gelada. Lineage (NCBI taxonomy): Eukaryota > Metazoa > Chordata > Mammalia > Primates > Cercopithecidae > Theropithecus > Theropithecus gelada. The sequence continues at coordinate 82,230,651 of NC_037680.1, read as the reverse complement.
TGCTCAAAGCGCAGTATTGGGGTGGGAGTTACCCGATTCTCCAGGTGTTGTGTGTCTCAGTTCCCCTGGCTAGGAAAAAGGGATTCCCTTCCCCCTTGGGCTTCTCAGGTGAGGCAATGCCTCGCCCTGCTTCAGCTCTCGCTGGTCGGGCTGCAGCAGCTGACCAGTACCGATCGTCCAGCACTCCCCAGTGAGATGAACCCAGTACCTCAGTTGAAAATGCCGAAATCACCGGTCTTCTGTGTTGCTGGCGCTGGGAGTTGAAGACTGGAGCTGCTCCTATTCGGCCATCTTGCTCCGCCCCCCAATCTGCTTTTATTTCTAAGGGCTTCTTTTGTCAATTATCTCTGACATTATACCTCTTCTTAGTAGGTGAGGAAACAATGCTTCGGCATCTTAAGAGAGTATTTAATGTCACATAAAACGGTAGCAGAATCTGATGAAAAACTATGCTCTACACTAACATAAAACTTTGAAATGTGTGTCTGTGCATGAATTCTCAAGGGTTCAACAAAATTACTCCTTATGTCAGGATCCTGTGGGCAATCTGAGAAACTGGTCCAGAGAGGTTAACATGCAAGTTAGGGTCATAAGGTAGAAGAAAACCTGAAAATCACAATAATACATCAGCTCAGACTATAATCCTGAACTGCGGTCCTCCCCGCAGCCATCCTGATGCTGCCTGTGGCATTCTGACCTGGATGCAACAATCTGACAACCTGGCTTGGCTTACCTAGGCTCCTGACCTCACCATGGCAACCTGAGGCTGACCCTTTGTCTTTCTCAATGTGTTTCCTGCTTTCAGCATCTGCCTCCTTTGAGATCCTTGTCTTGGTATTTCCATCCCTAGCTTGGTAAACTGACCCTTTGACTCCTACAGCTTGAAGATTTGTCTTGGAAATCTTAACCCTGGGCTGGACCTTGACCGAGTGAATCAAGCCATAGTGGTGAAGCATAAAGAAATAAAGGCCCACTTCCTTTGGCAATTTTGAAATGGTAAGCACTTCCATGCACACCATGAACCACAGCTACCATTTACCACTGAAAGGAATCCATTGATTCACGCAGGCAACTTCCTCTTATGTGATTGAGTGTTGTGACTGAGAACCATCACCAGATCAATGTCATCTCCTCTTCTGATAAAAGGCATTGCTCTCCCTTTGCTCTTTATTGCTTGGGACAATGCAAGGCTGGCTTCTAATCAGAACATTCTGCTTCTGTATCTCCATTTCTCACAAAGGGAGAAATACCTTAGGAGTGACCCTGACAGTGTTACTCAAAATTCAACAACATGCCAGTTATTATTTATGGCTTCAGTTCACCATAATAAGCCAGTAACAAATAACTGCCTTATTCTAATACTGACAATGACCTCCTGACTGTGTTCAAATTTTAGAAGTCAGTTTTGCCATTAGTCATAAAATACTCATTTGAGTTATTTATATTTTGAATAGTATTCTAATACAGTTCTTACAGTTCTTCCAACACAGTGCAAAATACACACACACACACACATATATAGAGACAGAGTCTTACACTGTTGCCCAGGCTGGAGTACAGTGGGGTGATAATAGCTCATTGTAACCTCGAATTCCTGAGCTCAACCTATCCTCCTGTCTCAGCCTCCTAAGGCACTGGGATTATAGGTGTGAGCCACTACAAACCATTGCACCCAGACCCCAGTGCAATATTTTTGAGCCTTAAGTAATTTACACAAATACTGGATACTTCAAAGTTATGTGTAAGTGTGTGATACATATTGTCTCAAGGCATTTTGCCAATTTTATTAGCAACACACAGTATGTGGGTGTCACAGAAGAAATTTATCAAGTGTTTAATACAGTAATTTTGGTTTCTTAAAAAAGAAAGATTTTTAAATATAGTTGAAAAGTTCACACTGAATGGCACCAATATTATCTCTTTCTTTCTACTCTACTTCTTTGTAAAACAAGCATACATAGATGCAAAGAAAAATAGATTTAGATTAATTTGCAACTGTGCATCCATTGTGTCTTCTGTTAAAAAATGATAAATAAGCAATGTCCTATATTATAATTCATATAGATATAGCTGTTCGAACATGGCTGGAGTATAGTGATAATGCATCACAGCTGCATTTAATTGACACCCAAATATTTGAGCTTAGACACAAACAGAGGCTTGGGGGCAGAATCGCAATTTAAGTAGTGATAGTGCTTCCAATGGCCATTCCATTTAATGAACATATGTCCCTGAACATGAACTGAGTTGATTTCCTTTGGTCAGTGTCAGCTCCTAGGCACCTTTCCTAATGTAAGTTTTCTGTTGTGCTGAACATCATTTCAGTATTTAAGGATGTATATTACTTGTACAACATGGCCTTCTATATGAAAGCCAACTACTTCAGCTGATGCTCAACCAAGGGAATAGCTGTCTAATGCAGTGCTAAAGAAACAGCAGTGAGTGGGTTTAGTGAGAGATCATAGGCAGTGTTCAATATAGCATCCTCCTAAAGCAGGGGTCACCAACCCCCAGGCCATAAACTGGTACCAGTCCATGGCCTGTTAGAAACCAGTGAGCTTACACAGGTGAGCATTACTGCCTGAGCTCTGCCTCCTGCCAGATCAGTGGTTGCATTAGATTCTCATAGGAGCATTAACCCTGTGGTGAACTGTGCATGCAAGAGATGTAGCTTGCATGGTCCTTATGAGAATCTAGTGCCCGGCCCCGTGTTCCCCAACCCCCGACACCGCCCACCCAGTGGAAAAATTGTCTTCCAGGAAACCAGTCCCTGCTGCCAAAAAGGTTGGGGACCACTGTCCTAAAGTGTTTCCCAAGATTAATTTTGTCAATACACAATTTTTGTCTCATGTAATGACTTTAGAAACTAACCTTGTTTAAGACATGACTCTACTTGGAATACTATAGGTTTTCCCAAAGGACTTGATGGTCCAAAACAAAATTAGCAAAATATTGATTAAAAGGTAAATAGAGGAAACCTACAAAACTTGTATTATTTTAATTATTGTTCACCTTCTTGAACTGAACAAAAGACAGTTTAAGGAGAAATAAAATGTTGTTTAGATGATACTTGAACAAATTAATGATTACCCCAATACGCACACACTCATGCCTTCTCAAAGAAATTCTCACCAACAACTGCAAGAACTGCAAAGATAAAATTATTATCTTTTAAGCTTAAATCAAACACAGCTTGAGTTTTAAGAATACATATCTGACATTTATATGTGGATTAAACTTTCAGGGTCAATTCTGGGAAAAATAAGCCTTTATGGGCTACAGGCCATGAAACCTTGGGAATTTCCTAGGCCTCCATGAAATTCCTTCTTCCTCAGAGAAAACAACATAGAAGTTCTCTCTTCTCCCAAGAGATCCTGGAATACCATCAAAGGCCACTGATTCCTAACAGCTGGGTACTTAACCTTTCCTTTCAGATAATAAGAAAGTAAGTTTTAATTGACTACACAATTTTAAGGAAAAATAAGGACGCTCTAAATAATTTAGTGCATGGATGGTAGCTTGTATTTTTTTCATTTAGAGGATTATATCAGTCAGAAGAGAACAGTCAGGATACTGCATAGTGAAAAGTGAAAAATATAACAAAATGTCAGTAGATTAATACAGCAGTTTCTTACTCACACAACAATGCTTTTGTTTTTCTTTCCTAATGGAGGGTTTTGGGAAAATAATAACTCTACAAAAGAAAAAAACGTTTTAAAAAAAGAGAAAACATTTTTCAATTGAAAGAAGCTAAAGATTGTGATTAGGAGCTCAACCCTCAGTGTTAAGAGTCAAAGTGTTCTAAATATATGTGACAAGTGAACTAGTCCTTACTTTTCTACTGTTAAAGGATATACATTCTCCAAATGCCCAGAAGGGATGCCTGGGTCACATAGGTAAGTGACCATGGGGCCGATCTTAATGATCACGTATGGTGTTAAATCATGCTATACAATAAACATAGAATACTCAGTATTCTAATATGATTAGCATAAAGCAATTAGGTCTAAGAGGTCCAGGAATTCATGAACATGTTTTGATATCACCTACATTCTTTTCATTCCTTTTACATCCATATCCTATTCTGAGATTTTTAAATAAGGTTATAACAATTAATCCAAATAGATTCTCAACTCATGATATGGTTTGGCTCTGTGTCCCCAACTCAAATCTCATGTTGAATTGTAATCTCCAATGCTGGAGGTGGGGCCTGGTGGGAGGTTACTGGATCATGGGGGTGGATCCTTCATGAATGGTTTAGCACCATCCCCTTGGTGCTGTTCTTGTGGCAGTGATTGAGTTATCATGAGATCCGGTTGTTTAAAAGTGTGTAGCACCTTTCCTCCCCCACCTTTACCCGCCCAACCCACTCTTTTCCTCCTGCTCCAGACACATAAGATGTGTCTGCTTTCCCTTTGCCTTCCCCCATAAGTAAAAGCTCCTTGAGGCCTCCCCAGAGGCAGATGCTGCCATGTTTCCTGTACAGCCCATGGAACCGTGAGCCAACTTGACCTCTTCTCTTTATACATTACCTAGCCTCAGGTATTTCTTCATATCAATGCTAGAATGGATTGATACAAATTGCATCAAAAGTTAGCATCTACTTAGCTCCCAAAGGGCATTAAATCCAAGAATATCCCACAGCTCTCATTAGCCTGGATGGAAAATGAGCTCTGTTAACCCTGGGCCTCATGACCTTCCAACATTAGGGGTGTACAGAATAGCAGACAGCTGACATTACCATCTCCTATGGATCATTTCAGTTGTTTTTCAAAGATGTTCAGATTCTTACAAATCCTTGCTAGGAGAATGCTGGCTTGCTCTTCAAAACAGAATGGAAAATAATAAACTGGTAGCAGACCTAAATCTTCAACTGCTTTTAAAAGCTCTCCAATAACCCTCTGAAAAATTTCTCATGTGTACATTTATTTAAGCTTTATTTATTCATAAATATTGCTGTGGCCTTAGGGATGCAAAGGTGATTAAGACCCTGACTTGACCCTCAGGGATTTCACAGTCTAGTGGGGGAGACAGAGATATAAATAAATAATGACAGTGCAATGTGGCAATTATTAAGAGGAAGTATCATGAAGTATAATGAACTCCCGCAGTAGCTCAGAGCAGAGGGTGTTAACCCTGCTTGGGGAGGTCAGGAAAGGCCTCTTAGAGAAGCGGGGACAAGGATAAGGAGAGGGTGGCTGGGGATGCCAGCTAGAAGGAACACCACTTGGAAAGGGGTGGCCACATGAAAGGGCACTGCAGAAGTGTGGAGAATGTGTGGAGAAACTGGGAAATTCAGCCAGTAAGACCTGAACAGCCCCATCCGCCAATCTTTCTAAAGGGGATGATACAGACCCATTGAAGGATTTCAAGTAGGGACAGTACCACCATCCTCAGAGTTCTGCTTCATATCAAGAGAACTGTGGGAGACCTAGCTCTCTGTAACCCCATATACCACAACCTATGGAAGGAACCAGCTGCCCTCTCTGAGCTTTTCTTGTACTTAGATTTGATGATTTCTCCTGTGTGCATACAGTGCATGCTAAATGGTTAACCAAATCATTGGCCAAAGTTCTCTATTTCCATCTCCCTACTTGTTGGCTACTGTGCCAGAGGGCTACTGGAGATGGGGGCAAGGGGACACTGAAACTTTCTTTCAATTTGAAAACTGATAATTTTCTATAACCAGAGCTCTTGTTTGACTAGTAACATTATCTGGTGATGAAGCACGATGCATCAGTAATATAGTGATAAATTTCCCATTAGGAATCTGGGTCTGGCTGCCAAACCAGACAGCAAAAAGTTAAAATGAAACAAAACAAAACAAATGAAACCGACCCATTATGGGTTGACAAAGACTTTTTTCCCCCACTGGCACTTAAAGGGAAAGTAGGCAGAGAATCTTAATTAATAAATAGCCATTGCCCCATTCAGGCGAGGTAATGGCAACGCCTGAGTATCTGCCATGGAGCAATTTGTAGCTGTCTTCTTGATCTGAAAAGTGAATGAGTTGTCGAATATCAAAGAAGAGGGAAAATTAGGCACTCTGCTGCTGACAATTGAACTCTATAAATAACCCACAGTGAAAACGAATAAAAAAAAATGCCCTTCCTCCAGCTTTCAGTAGCCTCTCATAGCCTCTCGACAGTGTGACAGTTGCTAGTTTTTTCAATAAACATGATGTCAATTATGCCTTTTATCCATCATGGTGAAGTCATGTGTGGGGAATAATTGAGTATCTTTTTTTCTGGCACTTCACATAACAATGCTTTTCCATTTTATTTATATCATACTGAGGTAAAGCAGCTGTCTGATCTGTAATCTATACGTTCCGTCAACACTATGCTTTCTGATTCCTTGCTTTGTTCCAACAGCTTTATTAGCAACAGTCTTTTAGTCAGCTCTCAATTATCTGCAGAAACAGGAGGTTTGGAAGAGCATGAAAAATAAAAACTACAGATGATTTTGAAAAAAATCTCATTTAAACCCGCAACTTTAGTTTCTTTCCCAACAAGTGTTTCCCCAGAGCTGTAAATAATACCCTAATTAATTGACTCGAGTTTCACATTCTTTTCCTTGCCCAGCCCCTTGTTTGGGAAAGATACTAATGAGAAGCAAAAAGGCCAAAGGCAGGCAGGACTGGAAAAGCAGAGGGGCGACGGAGGCTCACAGGAGGAAAACAGAATTCGGACAGTTGAGAGTTAATGACCCAAGAAACATTTCCCCAGAGGATTTATTGTGTTCCTACAGGAATGTAACTTTTTAGAAGAAAAGTACCAGGTATTAGTTTTCCAAATGAATAAACCGAAAGGAAAAAGTTACGCTGAACACAGTTACAGAATTAATGAGTACTCACATATCCACCTAATCAAAGGAGCTTTTGGGTGACTGTCCTTGTTTCCCAAATTCTGCTATTTGCCATGAACTTTTAATATTGTCTGTGGTATTTTTTCCCCCATTTGTAGCATTTAATATTGTCTGTGGTATTTTTCCCCCCATTTGTAGCATTACAGGACTGTGTTCTTAGGAAGTACAGGCGAGGAACACGTGGAATGGCGTTGCGTTATGTTGTACATTCCATATTAAGATGAAAGGAGGTAACATGTTTTATTCGAGATGGTTTCTAACAAATAATCTCTTATCCAAGTGTAAACAAGCCCACTGCCCCCTAGCTAGAAGCTTCCCCTGCTTCCAATTCTATGTAAAATATAAGCCACAAGGCTTAAATTGAATCACTATGTTATTTCTTTGTATATTTACTTTGGCATTTAAAAAAAAACTGAATACATATTGTATATCTAAGAAAGCATCTAAATTTATAACTCGAAAAAAAGGGAATCATTTCCTCTTCTTCAAAGATGCTTTTTAATACTGTGTCCAAAATATCTAGGGAATTGGAGGGAGAAAAAGCAGAGAGGGGAGGGAGAGTGAGGAAAGAAAAAGAGCTAATGGTCAAAATGCATCCTTATAATAAAATGAGCTGCTTAATGGATACTCACTACAGGAATAACATTAATTCAGTATTAGGACTTTCACTGGAAAAATATGAATGTAATTTATCTTTTTAACTGTCAGCTGCATTTCTAAAGCTCTGAAGTCTGTAGCTTCCAGGGGCCTTTTGTCTTTCTGCCATGGCAGGAATATCTTGGACAGCTGTAAGAGCTTTCTAAGCTATCTTTCTCAAAATCCATTAGCTAATTCAAGGAACCTAATTAGAGCTGCCATTTTGATGGAGCATACTGAACGCTCAGTACAGACTAGCAACACCATCAATGTTTATTAGAAATCACAAAACCCAAAGTGCTCCATTCCCTATGAATATTAATGGGAATACAGCAAACAAAATATTTATTAAAACATATGCTTAATCCCATCAAGGTTTACAGACAGATACTGAAAGGCAGAGAGAGAGGCACGCACTTGAATTTGAAGGCATGTGCCCATGGACACACAATGAACCGAGATTTACACTGAAGCAGCATGTAATCATTATTTGTATGCCCCTCCTACTTGTCTCCCTTGGTTTTGCACCCTGGAATTCAGCAGCGCACAGCTGGGAGGACAGATGTAAGTCCAGAGAAGTCTGAAGAAGGGGGTGGAGGGAGCTTTTAAAAAAAAAAAAAAAAAAAAACAAACAGCTGCTGAGTGCCACAAATCCTTGTCAGTGGAGAAATAAACTGTTTCTCTAAAATCAGCCGCATGGTGACGTCAGTACTTTCAACCCTCATTCTAAAAGATGGTGTCACTGAATTTATCCAAGTAGCTCTTATCTAATGTGCCTACCCTGGGAGAGTTTCTACCAGGGAAGAATCCAGTGGTGCCAGAGGCTGGTTTTTACCCTGCTGCTATGCAGATCGGGCCCCCGCTGCCCTTGTCAGCACAGGTGTGGATACATGCCCCCACACTGGGGAGGCCCCGAAGATGCTGTTCCTCCTTCTCTCTCTGGAGCAACTAGGGGCCCTTTGTGACGTAACACTGTCCAGTAGCCCCTAACCCCTCCCTTCAAGCTATTGCCTCCTGTCTCTCTCTTTTCCTTCTCCTTTCACTAAACTTTAAAATAAAACAGCCCTCTGCTGTCTACTTTTGTCATCTGCCACCCTTCCTTTTGGGCAGATGACAATCCGGTTTGTATCTTCACCGCTGCTAAAACTGCCCAGAAAAACTCTCCCTAATCTCTGCAGGACTGGACACGGCAGAGCAACCCTCGTGGCAAGTCTCTCTTCTTTGTTGCCTTCCTACTTCTCCAATCTCATTGTCTGTTTCTTTCATTGTCTCTTTCGCTATTTTCTAAAAGGATTCTCTAAACTTTAGAGTCTAAAGGCTCCTTGTGTATATTTTCACTCTTGGGGACACTATTTACACCCAGCACTTCGATTATCCTATTCCCTCGCATTTCATGTATTTACTTGTCCATCTATTCAACAAATGATCCCTGGAGTGGCTCGCCTGGGGCAGGTCCTCAACAGAACCCGCCTGCATGAGGACACACCTCTAGCTGCAACATCTCATGGCAGCTCCAAAAGCCATGCTCACCCTTGCTCCACACTTGAACCTGAAATGAGCCCATGTCTTACACTCAACTTGTCCAGAAAAAACCTTCTCACACTTTCATTAAAATCTTCTTTCCCTCCTATTTTCCGGGCTCCTAATTGTTTCTCCTTGCTCATTAGAGATGGAAACAATGATCAGCATTCAGAGCCCAGGCTCTGGAGCCAGACTCCTTGGGTTCTGGTTCCACCACTTTCCATCTCCCTATCTTAGAGTAGTTATGTAACCTCCTTCTCTCTGAAATAATAAGGATAATGACAGTAAAACCAAGTAGGGTAGTTTTGAGGAGCAAAGTGAGTTTTTATTTAGAGCAATTAGAATAGTGCCTGGTACACAGTGACTACTGGACTCTACTATGACATTATTTGATATTATTGTTGGCTTCTTTTCTCCCATGCATCCTACATTCAATTGGTTGTAATGACGAGCCTCTAGCACTGTGTCCCTCCTGCATTCCTTCTTCCACGAGCCTGGTTCAGAGTAACATGGCAGCTAGTCTCTCTGCTCCTGACTCCTTCACTCTAATACATTCCCACATTGGCCTTCCAAAGGTGCACCTCTGCTCATGGAATTCCCTGCAACAATAACCTCTCTGCTCTCTTTCCATTGCCGACACCACCCAGCCGCCTGCTTTCCTTCCACTTGCAGTCCAGTCTCCAGAAGCTCTGATGGTTCCCTAAACTTATCCTCAGTTTCACCCACATCCAGCTCCATGCCTTCGACCACACTGCCTCTTCCATCAGTAATTCTTGCCCCTCCTTTTAGAAACAACATAATCAAGATCATATCAATTGTTCAAAAACATCCACTGCCTTGTCACCACCTTTAGCCTAATTCTCAAACTATTCCCCAGGGTCTACATGGCCCTCCCATCACTGAACTGGCGTGTTCCCGTCTCCACCTCCTTGCTGACCTATTCTTCTCCTGTGCTCACACAGAACTTCTTCTCACTCTCCCCCGTTCCTTGATAGCCTAAGCTTGTCACAGCCCCAGGAGTCTGTCATTGCTGGGTCTTCCACCTAAAACACTCCATCTCCACGTTCTCAAGGCATATTCTCCCTTGTCAGAGGTGCCTCCTCTGGCAGTTTTGTTTTTTTTTGTTTTTGAGATGGAGTCTCGCCCTGTCGCCCAGGCTGGAGTACAGTGGCGCGATCTCAGCTCACTGCAAGCTCTGCCTCCCAGGTTCACGCCATTCTCCTACCTCAGCCTCCCGAGTAGCTAGGACTACAGGCGCCCACCACCACGCCCGGCTAATTTTTCTGTATTTTTAGCAGAGACGGGGTTTCACCATGCTAGCCAGGATGGTCTCCATCTCCTGACCTCGTGATCCACCCATCTTGGACTCCCAAAGTTCTGGGATTACAGGCATGAACCACTGTGCCCAGCCTGTTCTGGCAGTTTTATCTGTAGATCCTTCAAGACAATCCCTACCTAGTTAGCCTGTTTGTTTCTTTTGTAGCAATGATCACCCCTTGAATGGATCATCTTCATTATCTATCAATTGGCTCACTTCTCTATGTCTGCCTTCCTCCAAAAGAGCAGCCGCATGGTTACGTCAGTTACCAGAAGGTGTTGAGTGCAGGCAGCTACTAGGTCCTGTTCAGGCTGTTCTACCAGTGGCAGGGCCTGCCACACTAACTAAGGAATGACTCTCTACTGTGAAATCCTTCAAGATTCTTACAATCATTTTGCAAATATTTATTGAGCACCCAGTATTCACAATCAGCTGTTACAGGTCCTGGGGATATAGGAGGAGTACAAGATACACAAGGTCCTTAATCACATGGGCCTTACGTTTTAGTGGTGGTGAGGGTGGGGATGAAACAATACACAAACCAATGAAGAGAAATATCAAGCTGTGGTCAGTGCCACCAATGACTTAAAATACAATATGATGAGAAGACAGTGACTAGGTGCTACTTTAGATTGAATAGTCAAGGAAATCCTCTTTCTTTTAATCTAAGGTCTGAATTACAAATAGGAACCATCCAGAAGAATCTCCATGAAGAGAATTCTAGAGAGAGAAAACAGCTAGAGCCAAAGCCCTAAGAATGGAATGAGTGCAATCAATTACTGCAGGAGAAAGAAAGTGCGTGGCCGGGCGTAGTGGTTCATGCCTGTAATCCCAGTGCTCTGGGAGGCTGAGGTGGGCGGATCACCTGAGGTCAGGAGTTCATGACCAGCCTGGCCAACATGGTGAAACCCCATCTCTATTAAAAAATACAAAAAATTAGCTGGGCGTGGTGGAGGGCACCTATAATCCCAGTTACTCAGGAGGCTGAGGTAGGAGAATCGCTTGAACCCGGCAGGCAAAGGTTGCAATGGGCCGAGATTGCACCAGTGCACTCCAGGCTGGGTGACAGAGCAAGACTCCATCTCAAAAAAAAAAAAAAAAAGTGCGTATGGCCGGAGCTTAATGCTCATGGAACAAAGTGGCAAGTGATAAGGTTGAACAGATAGGCAAAACTGAGATCATATGGGCTTCATAGGACCTGGACAGATCTTTGGATTTGACTCTGAGTAAAATGAGTGGACATTAGGAGATTTTAAGCCAGGAAGTAACATGATCTAATTAAAATTTTTAGAACACAACTCTGGCTTTTCTGTGGAAGACAGAACACAAGTTGTTGCAGAAAGGCAAGTGAAAGGTGATGGTAGACTGGCCTAGGTAATGGTCACGAAGCTGGAGAAAAATAGATGAATTCAGGTGCATTTTGTCCTAAGCACGGGCTATTCCATGAATCCTTCCTGGCAGAAAGGAACCTTTTCTACATTGGAATTCCCTTGGTGTTTTGTACTTATATTATGGCTCTTAACTTCCACTTTGTGGCATGGTGATCATTCACAGGTTTTATATATTTTAAGTCTTCGTCTAGTCCCCCAATAGTGGCTAAGTGACAGGAGGAATTTAATCATTCTTGTATCTTCTGTAGAATTTGGCACAGGGCCCTCACCTAGGATGTGTTCAGTAAATGAGTTTTTGTGGGAGGTGATAGTAAGAAGAAAGTGTGCAATGAAGGAGAAGTGGGAAGGAGAAGGGAGGAAATGATGGCGCTATTTAAGGATAGGGAGGCCGTGTGCAGGGGCCAAAACCACTCAACAACACCTTCAGTGGCTGCCTGGAGAACGCTTTCTTTTTCCTATTTTTCTTTCCCAGGCACATAAGCTGAACACTACAAATATATCCTTCATGACTTTGTGAGAGTAACTCTGCCATTTACACATATTCCACAGACAGTTCCTTGTTTAAAGAAATGTCTACAAGTTTTTTAAATTCTTTCCACTGTAACATGTTCTCATGGCCTACTGTTTTCAGCCGGCAATCACTATAACACCTCAGTGCCATCAGCTCCTATAAGAATTGTCTAGCCAAGCAGTAATGTGCCTGGCTTATTAATTGCTCATGGAATATATGTGTGCTGAAATGGTGTGATTAGAAAACTTTTCCATGCTTTTTCATACTAAATATAGCATGCACATTTCTAGATGAAACTGTCCGGAAACTATGAGCACGTCCAAGCTCACACACTTTAAAAAAGGTAGGCTAGCACCATTTGCTGACCTTCAACTTTGAATTAAATTTAGCTCCTCATCCTCATTTGCTGGCTGCCAAATAGCACTCTGCTCTGATTAATAAAGTTTTCTAATAAGCATATCACTTTCTAGCACTCTGCCGAGGTAGCTGAAATCTTGAGCAGGACTAAAGGGAGAACTGCCAAATGCAAATGTTACATTCCACATACGGTAAAATCGAAAACATCTCCTTATTGTTAAATGAAGCCCAACTCTGGGCAAAAGGGAATAGACTATGATGTTAGGAATAAGATATGCTTGCTGCCCAGGAAGTCCATCCAGCAGACAATGTAGTAAGCCATGAAAACCCACTCAATATGATGCTCTAGGTTATTTTAAAATTCAACAACCCACATTTTGAAGTGCTCTCATTAATATTTTCAGGATAAACTGATTGGACCTAGTAAAGGGGCTTATGGACTAGAGAGGAGAGACCCACAGACAGGTTTTCAGGGTAATAGGGACGCCCCTAGTAACCACCCATTGCCTGCAGGCTGATGCCAGAAATTCAGCCTCAGTTTACTTCAAGGCTTTAATCTCCGTTAAAGTATAGACAGTGCTAGGTATCCATAGACACCATTCACTGCATGTGAATTAATGCTTTGTGGACAAGAGGTAATGCCAGGAGGGAAAGCTACAGATCATGAGGACCTTGATGTCCTGGTGGAAGGTTGGATGAGGTACAATGGGGCTTCCCCAATTAAACCTCTCCTTGCTCTGTGTCCTTCTCCGAGGCTAGCCCTGGGTTGGGATGTTGATGGTACTAAAGACCAATCACCCATCGCCAAAATAAATTTACGAAGTGTCTACTGCATGTAGACTGTTGGCCTTTGTGCCAAGGTTAGAGAAGAAAATTCAGAAACTTCACTAAAGAAATCAGAAAGTTTTCTCCAAGCACATAATTTCCGTTTCTGTCTATTTCACAAACACTCTCACCTTCTTGCAAATGCTCTCACAGTTGGACAATGGTAATTCAGGGTGATAAGCAAGATATTGTTTCTCATACTGTAGGGCTGGCTATATACTGAAATCTTGGGGACAATAAAAATCAAATTCCTTCCTTTTGACTTTCCTAGACACAAGAGCAAAAAAGAGAGGCTAAATCATGTGCTTATTTTTTTTTTTTTTTTTAACAGAGCAATGGTTCAGCAACAAGGACAGACGTCTGTTTACCTCCAGCATGCTTTTCAGCTGTAACTATTTTATTGCTTTTGTTAAAACCAATGCCTCCAATTTCTTCACAGGGGACATTTAGACATATTCCACAACTGCACACTTCAGGGCAACTGAACATTAAAGGAGAATTTGTACAGTTGAGGTATGACTCAAATTTTGTGGGAGACAGCAGCTAGAATGGCAAAGGGAGAGAATCTATAAAAAATTCAGGAGGAATGCTTCCACACACATCTCCACTCTGCACCAAAGAGAATATTCACAGAGTTGTTGTAAAAATATACAAGCCATATTCAGAGTCCTTGTGCTTATCTGCTCACAAAATATTTTAGATAATGAATTACATAATAACCGGAAGCATATTCCATGTTATATAAAGTGGGACCTGAGGTTGAAGTGCCAAAGGAAACATTTGCAGAGTTCAGGACTAAGTCCTGCATCAGGGCTTGATGTTAAGGGTTGAAACCCCACAATTTGAAAAACACAAAGCCAGACATGTAGTTAGTTACTGAATTTTGTTTGAAGTGCATCTTCACATAGAATCAACTTGGAATCTACCCACAAATATAAATAGATGTGAAAACATCATTGCCATACACAAGTAACAGATGTTTTCATTACATTAACAGAATGCCAAGGTGAAAGGTTAATCTTTTTGAATACAAAGTATCAATGCTGTAAATATACACACACGCATACACACACACACACAAAGAAACAAATCACATGATTGGGGATAAATTCTTCAGCAGGTGAAATTACTGTTAACAAGTGATTAACACTTATAAGTGATAAATGATTCCTGTGTAAAAGAGATAGAAATGGTTCATGTGGGAACCAAAACTTTACTTTCAAAGTCTTTTGCACACTGTAACTCTTATAAGAGGGTAATGCAAAATTCATTCATGCTAAAACAACAACAACAACAACAACAGAAAACAAAGGGCCACAGGTAAGATCAGCTAGCACGGAATAATCATGCTATGCATATAAAACATATTCAAACCCAATACAGACCCAATGGATACAGCATCAGAACTTTCCAATCCACATTCACTGCTACAGTTTAGGGCTTGGAAGAGTAACAGGCTACTCAGAAATTCATGCATTAAGGGGTGGTGATTGAAAACAAATGGAGTGAGAAGCCTACTTACTGTGGCTTTTTACTGGTGATTCTTTTAAGAAACAAATGAAAAAAAAAAGGAAACTTCACCGTTCTGCCTAATGTATTTGTTAGAAAAATGTTAAATTAAGTCATTTGCAGTCAAATGAACAAATTGGAGGTCTGCTTAGGTGCACTGGTGGCTCACCCTACATGCATTCCAACAACATGTAGTCTGGCTAAAGAGATAGCCAATTGACGATTGTTCTTCCCACTGCTTGTCCATTAGGATAAATCCAGCTTGTGGACACTGAACCTTTCAAAGACAAAGAACTGCATTAATTTTGTACTTCTAGAGCATTTAATAAATCTGACACTGTCTGGTGGTTTTCTTCATTTTTGACCACTTCACAGCTACTGTGATCACAAATTTCAGAGAATCTATTTTCCTGTGTAAAATTAACAGCAATAAAACAAGCTAAATGGAATATGACCAAATCACAGAGCTTGTCATATCATGGAGTTTCAAAAGGAATCCTGGAAGCATATTGGAGAGGACTTGTATTATAAGCATAAATTCAAACTGCTGCACCAAATCAGAGGTTTTCATTGACTATCACAACAAATATGATGTCCACTTCATTTACAGAAGCAAACAGTATGCCTATCACCAAAGAGCAGGCTTCTGGAGTCAATGCTCCTCACACTAAATGTGCAGGACTTTTTCTTTCTTAAGTTGACATTTGTATTGAATCAAGTAAGTTCTTCTTCATAATTTTTCTTTTCTAATGGCTCTCCCCCCGCTACCATATGTATTTGCAGGGAGGAGAAAAGCAAAGGGCAGCAAAACCAGCCTTAAGTGCTTGGCAAATGATCTTCCTGAATCTGGACCACATAAATCCTATAAAATGTGATATTTCAAACAATAGTCTAGAAAAGCTTTGCTCTCTGCGATGATGAAGCCCAGCTTCAAAATTTATAGTTTCATTTCAGAAATTGACTATAAAGAGACTGAGTTAGCTGTCTATCAAATAAGCCTGACAATAGCAAATAAGATGTGAGCTTTCAATGTCAAATATACATTTAATATTAAAATTCTCAGATTAAACACTGCAAAGGGGTTTCCTTTGCAACACATGCTGATGGGAGTGGTGATAGATGGGGCCTGGGTTGTCATAGCAATGTCCAGATTCTGATGTGACATTTCTTTCACAATCTACTGTGAGGCTCTTATTTTTCTAATACTGCCTATTCAAAGGGATGCTATTCTATCAGGGGGAAGGGTGAGTCAATTAAAACAAGATTCAAGTAGTTACGGCTTAGTTCAGTGCGTAGAAGACCTGGGTGTATAATCATTCATTTTTGGCAAGAGGGAGATAAAAGCCTGCACCCAAATATGTCTTGATAAATACACATAGATTTGTTGAGGGAGGAAACAGAAGTTGATTCAAAAAACTATTCCTCCTGGTAATGAATCACGGCTGATGTGAAATGAAAACTTCTAGTGGTAATTTGAAACAGGCGTGAGCTTCTGTAAAAATACTTAACCTCACTAGTAAGCTAAGATGTTCAAAGTAAAATGATACAGTACTATTTTTCATGAATCAAATTAGTAAAGGCTAAATAAAGGAAGGAAAGTGATAATACTCAACATTGTCAGGAATGGGGTGAAATGAGCTATTTTCTTATTACTGGTGGAAGCATTATTTCCTTTCATTTTTCAAGAAAATTGTGGGCAATATGTTTCAAGCCTTTGATGCATCATTTCCATCATAGGAATCTTAAGGAAATAATCCAAGCTGTGTAGCAAAATATTGTATAAAGGTGCTTATCAGAGGGTAATTTATAACACTGAAAACTCTGCAACACCCCAAATGTCCATCATTAAGGGAAAGGTTACATAAATTAAGGTACAGTTATTATGCAACCTTAAAAGTGATGGTTTTGAAGAGATTAATTGACACAGGAAAATATCACAATATCATTGCAAAAAGACAAAATACTCAAATGTGTATATGCATGTAAATATTATATGTATGTGAGCACTATATGCATACACAAATGGTATCTTTTATATGCAGTGATAAACACAAACAAACAAACAACCAGAAGAAACACTGGATGAAAATACTCTCAAAAGTTAATAGTAGCCAATTAAATTGTGGAATAATTGGTGATTTTATTTTTTTCTTCCTTAGCTTTTTGCTATTAAATTTAATATAGAATACTCAGAGAAAATTAAGAAAATAAAAGTATATCTTTAAATAATAAAAACATAAAAAGAAGGCAAGTAGCATTAGAACTGAACTAACCACACTGGGACAGAAACTTGGTGCCTGTATTTGTTAACTGAGTCGTTTTAGGAAAGCTTTCTCTTCTACCAGATTCAACTTCTCTATCTTCCCTTATTACCGGGTTGTGGTGAAGATGAAATAGGAACGTGTATATCACAGTGCTCTATGACCCATAATGAAACCCACCAATATGAATTATTCTACAATTCACATGGCAAGAAAGGTTTTCGTGGGAACGTAAGTGAGGTTGAAGATTAAGTTTGCAAAAATATAATTTGGTAGCTCAGGGTGAAGTTCATTTAAACGTCACAAAGAAAAGAATATCTCCCCTTTCATAAGACGACAGGTTGAAATTAAAAAATATATATACTATATATTTAAGGTTATACATATAAATATACATTTAGGGTTTTGTATATATGTGTGTGTGTATATATAGGCACATATATATGTATATACACACATATGTGTATATATATACACACACACACATATATATATATATATACACACACACACACATATACAACCTTCTGTTGGGAAACACAGAAGAAGCATTTCAGTTAGTGCATGCCACCTTCCTGTTTATTATTATTTCAGCTCTTTCCAACAATGTAAGATATTACCCACATTAATGAGTGAAACGTGCCCTACTGTCAGGCAGCAGAAAACCAGCAGTGTATAAACAATTTGGTATTGTAAAACCCTTTAATGGAGCTTAATAAGAGAGTTAACATTTAGACACAACGGGCTGAGACAAGATGTGACAGCTACCATAACACAGAATCTCATTACTTCGTTGGTCGTCTGAATCATAAATAGAATTTTAAGTTTGTTTATATTTTTCATAACGATCCATGAAAAATTAACCTATTATTTGAAAGGCAGAATGCTGCAATGGGTAATATGCTAAATTTCTGAAATCAGTCCCCTTTCTATTGATGGGAAAGGGAGAGTCTTCTGAGGTCTAGCAGTGGAGAATTATCATGGCAGATGTTTATGGTAGAAGACAATATTGGGACTGGATAGTGGGAAAACTATTAGAAGAAACTTCCTAACCCAGAACTCTCTTTTCAGAGCTTCTTAAGAAGTTGCTAGAATTTGTAAAATTGCCAAGCTTCTAGCTCAAATGGGCCACTTCAACTTATATTTTTGGTCATTCTCTTCACTATATTTACTTTTCTTTCCATTCATTCGTTCATTAATTAATTCACTTATTTATTCGTCCTCCATTGCCATTCCTTCTGTAATCCAAATGACTACTCATTGTTCTATTCCTTTCTGTCCATTTCCCCGCTCTGTACAACTTCCCATACTCTCATTTGTCTCCCTTCTCACTTCTCAGAACCACAGAATCCTAGGACTGGAACGGATGTCTAGAGCTTGCCTTTCCCTCTGTAATATACACTCAAGGTTGAAGACTACATAGCTTCAAATGGTGTTCTACAGAACCTGAGAGCTGTAAGAACCGTTACTGGGCATCTTGTTTTACCCTACTTGGCTTCTGTTTCTGGGAATTAAGCATAAAGTAAGTTTTAGGAACAAAGAAGTATTATTCCTTGGGAATTTAAGAGGAGGAGTCTTGAGAGGAACAAACATGTAGAAGCCAACAATTTTTTTCAGCCCTTCTTTAATGATATAAATTATTACATGTTATATATCATCGCATATTTATATGATACAAAATAGTATTTATTATCATAAAACTCAGTATGATGGCCCCTATGTACTCTAAAAAGAAAACTTCACTGTTTCAACAATGGACAAAAATTAACTTATTAATATTTTACTAATTATTGAAAAAGTATGTCTTGGGTTCTAATTGTAAGAAAACTAGGACAACTTTGAAAGACACTAAAGAGAAATTGTGTGTGTGTGTGCACGTGTGTGTGTGAGAGAGAAAGAGAGAGAGTGTGTGTGTGTATAAATCCAGAGACAGTTTAATTTTTCTTCTTGACTTTCCATGACTTCATTGGTCGAATAGACAATTCAGATGTATATGGTTTTACACATCCTACGTTACCTTCAGAGAGTAACAATATGCATTAACCTATTTACACTTTTCAAAAACC
Source organism: Theropithecus gelada (assembly GCF_003255815.1). Lineage (NCBI taxonomy): Eukaryota > Metazoa > Chordata > Mammalia > Primates > Cercopithecidae > Theropithecus > Theropithecus gelada. Next base: position 82,211,389 of record NC_037680.1, on the reverse strand, counting down.
AGTGCAGGAGAATGAAATCCAATTCCAAGACTGTAAAAGCATTGTTGGCTACAAGGAAGCCCAGCTAAACAAAAGAGCCCTCAAACACACTGAGTGCAGACAGAAGCCAGCCTTGCTCTTTTTTGTTCTAAGTAAGCCGAGTGGTGAGCACCTCTTCTCTAGGATCACTGGGTTACTGATGCTTTTGTAAAGAGGGTCTGACAACAATAAAGAATCTCTTGCCTGCTAAATGCAACATGACAACTCCATTTGAAAACCATCCCTAGATATATGTTACTGCAGAAATTATCTGTGACGGTCCCCATTAAAATAGAGTTTCATGTCATGTGGCACGTAAATGGACAATACAATAGGTTACTTTGAAAGTTACAGTTCTGACTAATTAATGGCCAAGGTATTTTCTAGTGAGTATCTCAGGTTACTGTTTTTTAGTTTAGAAAATAAAAATGAGGGCTGGGCGTGGTGGCTCATGCTTCTAATCCCAGCACTTTGGGAGGCCAAGGCAAGCAGATCACCTGAGGTCAGGAGTTTGAGATCAGCCTGGCCAACATGACAAAACCGTGTCTCTACTAAAAATACAAAAAATTAGCTGGGTGTGGTGGCGCATGCCTGTAATCCCAGCTACTCAGGAGGCTGAGGCAGGAGAATCTCTTGAAACTGGGGGGCAGAGGTTGCAGTGAGCTGAGATTGTGCCACTGCACTACAGCCTGGGCAAGAAGAGTGAAACTCTGTCTCCAAAAAAAAAAAAAAAAATAGAAAAGAAAAATGAGTTTTCATTGATAATGTCTTTTTTTTTTTTTTTAAAGCCAATGCATTTAACTTAAGAAAAGACATATAGATATAGAAAAAGATATATAGATATATCAATATGGAAAAGTAGTACTGGTTACATAAAAACAAATGGAAGATGTTAAGCTGTGTGTCTATCTATGGACCTATAATACATCTGGGAAACTGTGCCCGAGACTTTTCAGGTTACTCCCAATATTTGAAACCCACTTGGACAACAAACATCAACATGGATCCACCTACAAAGACACAGCTGAACAACACTGCCAGTCTCTGAATTAAAGGGTATGAACAAGGTCACAACTTGCAACTTGTCAAACATCAGACTGCAAGGATCGATTCTCCCTTCTGATGTCTGATTCACATCATTCCCGTTCTTGAAAACTCACAACACACTTTGTTTAAAAGTATACTTCCATGTCTGTAATGGGCCAGGTGCTGTTTAAGAGCTTCCCTATGATTCTATTGTAAACTCCACAGACTTTTTCCTAATATTTAATAGAGACTCAAACATGACTTTCTCTGCCCTGTCTCACAGAGGATCCTATTCAACTCCTAGGGGCAGTGGCCACATCTGTTTGAAACCTCATTATGTTTTACAGATCTTCAGTAGCTTCTAAGCTGGAGGATCTACGTGAGAGACAGGGTTGCCCTGGAAATGGTGATAGTGACCTGCCTGTATTCCTTTATTCCATGATTCTTATAAATCTTATAACTTAAATTCTCATTATCTGGACAGGACAACCTAAATGGACAAAAGAGATTTCTGATGTGAGTTTAGGGAGATTCAGGAGAAATGCTCCAACTCCTGAAATCTGGGGTTAAGGTTAAATACTCCTGCAGGGGTGAGCAGAGGGAGTCATCTGACAGTGGATACACGGGCACTGTGGTTAACAAAGAAATTGGTGAAGAGGTCTGAAGACAGTCAGAAAAGCTGAGTTCAACTGGAGCTAAGAGGATTGTGAAACAAATGATAATGACATTAAAGATGTATCTTCTGTTTAATTGTGAAAGCTACTTTGAAGAGGAATGAGAAAGGCTAGGGCACTGCTGGGAGGGGATGCTTTGACATGGTAACAGTGCCAAAGGAAAGGCAGAGCAACCTGAACTCCTATTTTGCTTCCATTAAAGAACTGCAGAACCATATAATTTTGGAGCTGGAAAAAAAATGCTGAGATCACTTAGTTCCACCCTCTGTGTCTGTAGGTGAGGAAGGATGCACACAGACATTAAGTGACTCACCTGACATCTCCATCAACGGAAAGCAGGAGAGAGGCTGTAAAGAAAAGGATAATGGGAGGAAGAAAGAAAATTCATGATCCAGGGTGCTTTAAAGTCACCCTGCTTGCTGGTACTTACAAATTATATTCAAGGTACTGAAAGAGCTGGAAGGTATACTTGTGGATGCGTAGTCAGCATGGTTGAGAAATTATAGACAATGGCAGATATTTCTTGATACTGGAGGCAAGCCAGTAATGGTCAAATTTTTTAAAATGGGGAAAGCAAATTCGAGAATAACCAGAGGACTTCTATTTGATGCTAATTTCTAAATTTTGCTAATGCAGCATTCTCTGGGATGTAACCGTAGAAATGGTTACAGAGCAACACCAGGAGTCTGTGTCAAACATAGGGTGTGAGGAAGAGATTTACAAAAAGGTAATTCCCAAGTAGAGCCTTTCCTCTTGAGGTAGCAGCCAAGATTGGGCTGACTATAGTTTCTAGACAGTACATACTACCTTGTTCCCCTTAAGAAGCTTCTGAAGCAGAGACTGGATGGGGTGAGAAAGTCACCTGCTATGCCCTGGGAAAGTCCTTCATCTAAGGGTACTTTAGTAGGAAGTGCTTCCTCCTACTGAAGAACAGGAAGAATACATTGCCCCAGTGGTGAGAACCAAGGACCAGGAGAAACATGTGGGATCACTAAAACCAAAGAATCATGGCATCGTGATTCAGAAGGAGAGGGCAATCAGAAAGAAGCCGTGCTGACTAGGAGGCAAGACAAGTCATAGTTTGGGGGTTGGCCAGTCCAAGAGTATGTCCAATAAGCTTGTGTCATCTTGAAGTCATGTAAGTAAGGGTAGAGTCACTTGGATTCATTCATTCATTCGATACATGTTTATTGACTACCCAATGCTTTAGGAACTATGCTAGGATCGGAAATATAGTGTCTGCTTCAAGATTTGATAGAGGAAACAAACAAGTAATAGTCAATTCCAATACACTGTGATCATTCTGTGCTAGAAGTCTACACAGAAAGCTTAGAGAGGATCACTAAGGATAGGATGTTTGAGCTGAATCCTGAATAACACAAAGGGCTTCATTAAGACCAAAAAAAAAAAAAAAAAAAAAAAGATAGAGGGAAAAATGGTACTGTGGTCACCAGTACAATGATATTGAATCATGCGGCTAAGGTTAGTCTCCTCAGAAAATTGGGAGGATGGAAGAGCTTCAGCAAGAAGAGAGCCATATAGACATAAATTTTGAGAGGCATTTGTTAAAGGAAATGCATGTAGGGAGCATGAGGCCTTGTCCAGATGACTGCAGCATGCCAGAGGGAAAGTACAATGGATCAAATGAAAGTTTGAGGGACATTGGACCCAACAGTGAGGAGTACCTGATGCTCACCATGAAAACGCAGTGCAGAGACATAAGAACCAATGCTACCCATTCCCCTACTTCTTCCTGAGAAAGAGGTCAGTTGTGTGTTTCAGGGAAGGCAGAAGCCTCAAGGAAGATTCCCAGATTCTCGCTTGAGCAACAAGGTGGATAACATTCTCTATACTGAGATGTCACAGGTACAAAACAGCAGCAATAGTCATGAAGAAAAGCTTGTGGTGATAAATGCGAATTAATAAAGTGAAGACCACATCTGTTGTTACATCGTCTTTTACAGGCACGATGTCTTGAGGGATGATTGGTTTACTGAGAAGAAGAGTATAGCCCAGGGAAAGAGAAGGCTCTGCTGTAAGGCACTGCCTCTCAGGATTTCTGGCTAAAACAGTGAAATACCTATTGGTAAGGAAGGAGAAGTTTGTAGTTAAATGAGAATCATACTGGTATTATACTGTGAATTTGGTCTCACATGTGCCTGAGTTAGTTGTTGTCGAAGCTTTCTATGGAGGGATTACACATATTCCGTATCTGAAGACCAGCCTCCATTCTCCTGTTTAAGGGAGAAAGAAGCCTTGTAAACTAAGCTAGATCATTGTTTTTGCCTTCCTTCCAGGCAAAGCAAGAAAGAACTGGGATGAAAGCAGACCTAGGCCTGGTCTAGCTCAGCCCACTTGGAGGTTACCTCACTGTGCAGCAGCTGGTACCTAATGTGGGGAACATTTCTTTAGATATGGAAATCTAGGGCTGACAAATATGTATGTTTCCTGAAGCAGGGATGGATTGTTTACATGTCTTTTTCTTACCCTACTCTATAAACTTCACAAGAGAAGGAAGGACAATGGTGCTTGTTTTGTGGCAGTTTGGGTTTAACATAAGAAAATGTTTTCTGCTTCAGGAACTACCATGAAATGGGAGGGCCTTCCATTGCCCTGGACTACAGTGTGTAGAAAACTTCAAACTGAGGCATCAGCTCCCACTGGAAGTATGTTGAACGGATTCTAGTGCTGTCCACTATGGCAGCCAATAGCTACTTCTGATTACTGAAGACTCAAAATGTGGCTAGTCCAAATTGAGATGTGCTTGGATTCATTCCAGCATGACAAAAGTAATGTACACTAGCTCTAGAATAATTATTGTGAACAAATCTTGAAAATATATTTTGCATATATTGAGTTAAATAAAATATATTATAAAATTAATTCAACTTTTAAAGATGAGGTTATTAAAAAATTTAAATTACATATGTGGTTTGTACTATATGTCTATTGGATAGAGTTGCTGTAAAGTTAAACAGCCCTACTGTGGTGACACCAAGTTGGGTGGTGGTTCTGTTCTAGATTTTGAATGTTTCCTACATGGAGAAGAAAGTCCCATTGAGAACATCTTCCTATGTATTGTAATTTAATGGCATTTCACATAATTAACAAAAACACTGATCTGCAAATGAAGCCCTGTGGAAACATTTCTGTTTTCTCTTTTTACCATTACAAATGGCTCTTGTGGTGACAACTTTTTGGCTGTTGTTGTTCAAAAAACAGTCAAGTAATTTAAAATACTGGTATTCAAACAAAATGACAAAAAAGATTCTAGAAACCTTTGTGCTTGTTTATGATGCAGCTCAATGAAGACAATACAGTTTATCAGAGACATTAAGACAGTATTTAGTTAAAATAATACCAAGCCTGGTTGGGCGCAGTGGCTCACGCCTGTAATCCTAGCACTTTGGTAGGCCAAGGTGGGCAGATCACCTGAGGTTAGGAGTTTGAGACCAGCCTGGCCAACATGGCGAAACCCCATCTCTAAACACAAAAAGTAGCCAGGTGTGGTGGCGGGTGCCTGTAATCCCAGCTACTCAGGAGGCTGAGGCAGGCAGGAGAATCGCTTGAACGTGGGAGGTGGAAATTGCAGTGAGCCGAGATCGCACCACTGCACTCCAGCCTGGGCAAGAGCGAGATTCCGTCTCTAAATAAATAAATAAATACATACATACAAAACAAAAACCAAGCCACACATATTAGGGTAAAGTACATCTTGTTAGCATAATTAGCTTTAACCAAAATGATGGGATAAACACAGCCATTGAAACTCTTAAATGAATGGGGTGCAGTGGGAAAAATGGATTACTTATTCGTATTAATAAAACTTTTCTTGGCAGGTTCGTAGCAGCACTTGAGGAAAGAAATTCAAATTTATGCTTATTCAACTGTGGAGACACAGCATGTTACTAAGGTGCAAGAGATTTCTCTGGGTGCAGCAAGAGGTCAAAGCGTGGACACTAATGCAGACGGCAGCATTTAAGATACAAAAAAGACCCCAAAAATGTCATACCCTCTCTTCCAGGAAACAGGGCTAACAGCACCAAGAATATTCTGACCCGCAGAGGAATGGGATTTCTCACAAATCTCACTGACATGAGGAAATGACAGCTGAAATTTTGGAAGGTTATAAAAAGATCTGCTGCGTGTTTATTTAAAATGATTTTTAAAATCAATAACAATTAAGCACTGCCTTCCTCTAGTCTAAACCCTTGCTAAGCACAGTGTGGTCCCTGGACCAGCAGTGTGAGTGTCACCTGGGAGCTTATTAGAAATGCATGACTCAGGCCCCATCCCAGACCCCTGGCATCAAAATCTGCATTTTAACAAGATCCCCAGGTGATTTGAATGCATCCATTTGAAAAGCTAAACTTTCCTCTGTAGAAACACACTTCTCTGTCACAGCTGCTCCCTTTCTGTACGGAGAACCCCATGGAAGTTGACCTCCTCCTGCCTCTCACTCTGCTTATGAAAAAGCACCAGAGTGTTAGCCATCCTGGTTGGAGGCAGCTTTCAACCTATCACTGGTCAATTAATGCAGCTTTTAGCTGCAATTATTGGACATCACTGTTCCCCAGATGCTTCTGGCATCTGCAAACAGGAGGTTTTTTATCTCATTCCTTCAATGGGGCAGGTTTTCTCCCATCAGTACCTATTTTCTTAGCTTTTGCATCATTCTATTTTCACCAGAATGTAAAAGCTTTGAATTATCAGTTTTTCTAAAGTGAACTGCTACTGCCTTTCTTAAAGTAGAATGTATTTGCCACTCAACTGCCAGTAATTGTGGCAAGAGCTGCCGTTGACCTGGGGACTATTATTCAGCAGAATGCTATTACTTCCCACAAGGAAAGTTTATAAATTCGGACTTTATGCACATAGGGGAAAAAAGAATTCAGATAATGAAATAGAGTTTTACAGAAAGAAAAATAATTTTTAAAAATGAATATAATAGTCAACATAGCACAGTGGTTAAGTGTCTAGGCTCTGTATTCAGGCATACTAGGTACAAATCCTGGCTGACCTGATAACATCACGCCAGTTCCTTACCCTCTCTAAACTCAATTTCCTCGTTTGTACCTTGGGAATAACAATAGTACCACTAGATCAGATTGTCAGGAGGATTAAATGACACATGCAAAGTAATTAGCAAGTGTCTAGCAACGGTAGACTCTATTTAGTGTTAGTTATTATTAATAATTATTAATTTCATTTTAAATCAAAACACTGCAATTTGTCTTCTGAGTTATATGACATTAGGTCAAATGTGTAATTAACTAAACATATAGATTAAAATGGAATAAAACAACTTCGAAAACATGCTAACATAAACAACCCTTCCTTTGTTTAGACCAGGAAGAAAACCTTTGATGTGAGATGTAACAAAGTCATGTCATTGTTATCGTGCAGTACAGAGTCTCACCATTATGAGGCACACTGCTGAACCCAGAGTAGCCCAGTGTTGACACATTAAGTCCTTAAGGCTTCTGAGGGTCTCATGGGTGTTTTTACAGGTTCCACTAACCCAAAGAAGGGTAGAGAAGAGGAAATAGGATTAACTTCATGATTAGAAGGGTAATTAAACCCTGGAACAGGCCACCAAGGGAGGCTGCAGGATCTCCATTCCTAGCAAACTTTTAAACAACAGACACACCTATTTGGCCTGCGTGATTTGGGTCTTGTGCCTAGAAGCAGCAGATTGAACTTAATGAACTACCATATTTACTAGTATATATTCTTAATGAAATACAATTTTAGAGAAAGGTTTTAGTGAAGAGCCTTTCAATAAATGCTAATATTTTTTCAATAGGTAGAATAAACTTCCTTACAAGTGACAGCAAAATATACTTCTGACTACCCCGCACCCTGAGATTTCCTAACCCCTCTCTCTGGCTGCTCTAGCTGTACTTAACTGTGGCTGCAATTTACTTGTTGACAGGCCTGTGACTCCCCTACTAGATTATGTGGTCCCAGAGGCTGAGACCACACATTAATACCTAGTCTAGGAGAGAAGTAGGGTGGTCATTTGTTGGATGGATGGAAAGGAATTTAAAAATAGCATTTCCTAGTCTACTAACCAACTTTTAGGTAGCTCATTCATTCATTTATTTATCCAATATTTATTCAGGTAAGCTCTGACAACAGATTTTACACACATTTTTACGGTATGGTACTTCCTGCGCACAATACACAGTGGTGAATACAAAGGCAAACCTTTTCCCAAGGAGCCAACCTAGGATACAGCCAGATGTACAGAATCCATGTTTCCACCACCAACAGGGCTAGCAGTTTCAGACTCAAGTATCCACTACAGGTTGAAAACAACATACTGCAATTCTTTGTCTCTTTTACAGAATTATGGAGTAGTTTCTTAAAAATCCCACGGGTTCTGACTACTCTAATTCAGAATTCTGTGGCAGGCAGGTAGGAAATAAAATCTGCCTGGTTACCTGGGATGAAGGTTTTAGTGAAGATCCCTTCAATAAAACACTTTTCTAGTCCATTTTCCTACTCGGCTGCTTTTACTCCGAAGGAGAGTCCCTAAGGCTATTGCAACAGCTGCATGCTATGTGGGGAACGGTGACTTTCCTTCCTTGAGGAGGCTGCTTTGTTAAAATGCTCTCTCAGTAAACAGGCCACAATCTTTCAGGATTTCAGTCTCAGCGTGCAAGTGACTGGCCTATAAACATAATTTTTAACAGCTTTTCTTCAGCAACTCTGACTGTTTAATTAATCTTCAGCCATTAACCATTCATTTAAAATGCCACTTACGAAATCTTAATTTTGCACATTATCAGCTGGTTCACAAATAGCTAACCATGAGCAGAAGCGTAATGATCTCTCTCCCCGTTCTCAGAGCTCACCGAGCTTATAGCCAATTTTGGCTTCTTAATTAACCATATGCATATTAGCATTTAAAATTAAATGACAGGTTTTTTTTTTTTTTTAAAGAATTAATGCGCAGTGAAATGTTAACACTAACATCATTCTGCCACCTTTGGAAGGGCCCCCAGGCAGTGCCTGGCCAGGCCATGGCTACTCTGGATGCCCACAGGGGAAACTCGTGCAAGTGTTCCTCACCTCAGCTGAGTTCCCCTAACTGAGTGCACTCTTGCAATGATATTTTGGATCCATTGTTCAAACTCTCCTTATGTTTAAGGAAGAATAAGCAATGTCATTGCCAAGATATTCCTTAGTTCTAGGCATTCAGAAATGACAAAATCAGCAACACATTCTTTTCTCAGTGGTTGACCCCAATTAGATGAGTCAGTTCAAACCAAATAAGGGGGCAGGGAAGGATATTGAGGGCAAAAAAAATAATTGTCAGTTGATGCTGAGATGACGTTTTCTCTAACTAGGACTCTGATTATTAGAGCCTACAGGGAATTCACTTGCAATTTTACAGGTGTCAGATAGGGTCAAAGTCCAAACTAAAAACTGGGTACAGAATTGTTCGGGTTGGTTCATTACAATACGTGGAAGGTTTTGACCCATGAGCCACTGCGTGAGTCACGTCTGAGATTTGATGAATGACTCACATCAAAACCAGCCCCAAACTTCTCGGACTAGACTAGGAGTCTGCAATCAATTTGATTGGTGGTAGTAATAAACTTCCAGACTGCATACATTATATTTTGGAGAATTATGGTAATCTTGGTCATCTGTCTTTTTCTTTTATCCAAGTACAGAGGTTCCAAGAATAAACATAAATAAAGAATCACAACAAAAGTCAAGTTGCATCATCTGCTAGAATTCCATGTGCCTGGAATGAGGAAAATTGTTAGTGTTTATTAAAATGTTTTACAACATTGTGGGCGTGAAAATGGGAAAAAGAGCAGGCTGTTTTCAAAATCACAATGTTAACTGAGGTGCAGCACCTCTGAATTCCTCAGACACGTGGTTTAGGTGACACCCTGGTGGTTAAGAGCCTCATTTCAGTTATATTATATCTGTGCAAATTACTGAAGCTGCTTTAGACTAAGAATCCATGTGCAGGTGTCAAAAAAACATTAAGACTGTAATTAGAAACAGAAATGTACTGATTGATGAAAGAAATTTGAACCAAACATGCGCATAAACAATTTGAGACTCAGCAAACTTGGCATTTTGTAATCCTGTTAGCAATTCGGCTTTTAATCCAAGTAAGTACTTAAAATACAAGCATATCTTGACTCTGCAATTTCTAGGGCTGTATTCCAAGAGAATGACAATAATTTATTCTCCCAGAATGTCTTTCAACCTGAAAGGAATCATGAGAGCTTTCCAAAGCCTAATGCACAAAACCCATTTCTGTAGTCACTAAGCTAGATCCATTATGTGATTCCTTCAAATATGTATTTGGTACCTGCTATGTGCTAAGCACTGGGAACACAGATGTGTAAGGTAAGTCATGCTTACAAAGGAGTCCATTCCATTAGGCCATTGTCACACTTACTCATAAAGCCTACTTTTGATTTTAGTATTTCTTCCTTTAAGCACTCCCTGAGCATTTTTCTTTCAGTTAAGGAAATAATGATGACTCTTAAACTGCTGAAAGAAGAAAGACACCTTAAACTAATGATTCACCACCGACAGAACCCAGGCCAGCAGCATGAGTATCATTTGGCAACTTGTTAGAATGCAAATTGTAGAGTCCCACCCCAGATCTACTGAATCGGAAACTCTGGGGGTAGGGTCCAAGGTTTCGGTGGTTTAACAAGTTCTCCAGGCGATTCTGATGTGTGCTCAAATTTGAGAATAATTATCTAGGACCATTAAAAGTTGACCAAGGAGCAAACATTTATAATATTAATAAGGAACCTCATAGCCCTGAAAGTAAGTGATAGGAAAATAGGTTAGGTCTCTGGGAGGTAGGGGGTGCATGTCCCTGGACAGCTCGAGAACCATGGGTAACCCGAAATGTGGTGCTGAAATAATAGGGGGCCTTTTCTATATGGCAGTCCATGCTAGGGAATACCTCTTGGTTCAATGAAGGGAAGAAAGGTGCCAGGCAGACTGACTCATCCATTTACTAAGCCTCTGCTCTTTATCCTCCTGCTTGGTGTTGGTAAGAGGACCTTCTTTCACTTCTTCACACATGCCAAGCTCCTTTCCACATCAGGGCATCCCCCATGCTGCTCCTCTGCCCAGAATGCCTTTCATGCCTCTTTCAGCACCCAAATTCTCATGGCTACTCACTCTTTGAGTCTCAACTTAAATGTCACTTTTTCAGTGACTCCTTTCTTGATCCTCCACAATGTCAAATACGTTTACAACACTCTACTTATAACTACACATTTAATATTTGTCTCCTCCTGTAGGCCTTAAGTTCCATGAAAGTAAGGACTGTGTCTAAATCTCACTCAATAAGTATCTGTTGAATGAATGGAGATTCATTAATTTAGTAAATGTTATGGAAATCAAATGAGTGTTAAAGAACCTTGTTTACTAAGCCCTGGCCTGGGAGCTAAGCTGGTTCAGGATATATCATCAGTGGTTTCTGTAGCCTCCTCTTCTTATATTGTTAGATTTTTTTATTCTCCAGATCCTCTACCTGACTGGTCTAGTAAAGGGCACTTCAACCAATAGTGGTAGAAAAGTGAGGAAAAAATGGCTACAATTTGCTGATCACACAATAGGAAGAACCCGTCACTGTGCTACAGGTTTGCCACGCATTAACTCATTCAAGCCTCCACGAATTTTATCAGATATGGTATCACCTTCATTCTAGAGGTAAAGAGAGGCTCAAAGATGTTACATGGTATGGCCAAAGATCACAGCAGCTGCGGAGTTAGGATTTATACCTAGGATTTATGCCCAGCTTCAAACTCTATGTTAATGACCACTAGGAGAAAGATGATAACCTCAAGAGAAGTAATAAATAGAAAGTTAAATGTTGCTCAAGAGACACCATATTGCAAGTAAAGTACCTCAATGCTGGGCATATATTAAATATACAATTAATATTATTATTGACTATCATCATCATCATCATCATCACTATCAACATCCTTAGTCTTGATAATCCTAATATTGTGTTTCTAGTTCCTGAAACTCACATCTGAGCAAATTCTGGACATCCTTTATCTGATACAGTGAAGTTTAGAGAAATACCTTCTCAGAAAAAAATGACCCAAAAGGAAATCTATGAACTGCGTATCCTCAAAGCTACATTTGGACTCAAATGATCTGAAAATTACTACTGAAGTCTATTGCTTTACATTTTTAATGTTTTCCAGTGAATTAGTTTTGAGACTTGGAAATTGCACAGACTCTAAAAAGTTGTTTTCCGGATTCTAAACTGGAATTAAGCACATCCAAGTCTTTTGGTACTGTAACATCCCTAGTTTCTGAAACACTTAGAGCTAGCTCTGCCTCTCTTTCTCGGCATTTCTCAGTTTTCGCTCACATAAGTACTGATTTGTAAGATCCATGCCACCTTTCGCCAACACTGCCCTCACTGCCAGGAGAAAGAGGCTGGAACAAAGCCGCAGTGAATGCAAAGCAGTGGCAAACATTCAGGAAAATAAACGAGAGAAAGGGCTGAAGTTGACTACCACCAGAGGAGCTATTTGCTGTGGAAGAACACTGAGACATGAGCCACAAGAGAAGGAACCAAACCCATCCGTCCTGTTCCTAAATGTGATCACTGAAATGGTGAGGAGGGCCAACAGGTCTCTGAGAGGGAGCTTGATGGGAAGAGGCAGCCTTCAGGAATGTGACTGATGGAAGGTTTGTGAGACCAATGCCCGGGAGCACAACAGTGACTGCTGCTCTGTAAGGCCTCAACATGAAAGATCAACAGGAAAAAATGAAAGGCTCACCACTAACCCCTTCAGGGTTTCCAAAATCAGTGTATATGCAAATTCAAATGGAAAGTAATTTAAAAGTGCCTATCATGTACCAGGCCCTATTCATGTTACTTTCATATATATTAATATCTTTTTATCCTTCTAACAACGAAGTCTGTTAACCAT